>NC_142481.1:71604833-71929816 GCF_049115385.1 Moschus berezovskii | reverse complement strand
CTTCAGGGAAGTCAGGTCCCTCTTTGCGTTGGAAGGGGATATTCTGCATTACTCTCGAGCCGTTAAAAGCGAATAGGGCCTCTTCTCGAGCTGAGTCCATAAATGTGTTCTCGTCTCCAAAGGGGACGTCTGTTTGAGGGAAGTTTGTGAGTCGCATAAAGGGAGTCAAGTACACTTTTCCCTTTCAAGTGGGAATGAAGATTTTCCCTTCAGATTCTGCAGTGCATAATTTCCTCATCTCGCATTCAGGGAAAAATTTTGTAGTGTTTCTCGAGTTGCTGCCGAAAGCTGGGGGTACTTCTCGAGTTGCGATGGGGATATCAGGAACTCACTCAGATTGCTTCAGGGAAGTCAAGTCCCCTTTTGTGTTGGAAGGGGAACTTCCGAATTGCTCTGGAGCCGTTAAATGGGAATATTGCCTCTTATCGATTTTAGTCCATAAAGTGTGCTCTCCTCTCCACTGAGGACGGATGTTAGGGACCATTCTGTGTCTCCTAAAGGGAGTCAAGTTCCCTTTTGTGCTGGAAGGGGAAATTCCGTATTACTCTCGAATCGTTAACGGGAATATTGCCTCTTTTGGATTTGAGTCCATAAAGTGTGTTCTCCTCTTCACTGAGGACGGATGTTAGGGAACATTCTGAGTCGCATAAAGGGAGTCAAATACCCTTTTGCCTTTCAAGAGGGAGTGTGGTATTTCTCTTGATATTCTGCAGCACAAAATTTCCTCATCTCGCATTGAGGGTTTAATTTTGTGGTGTTTATCGAGTTGCTACGGGAAGCTGGGGGTACATCTCGAGTTGCGACGGGGACCTCAGGAACTCGCTAGGGTTGCTTCAGGGAATTCAGGTCCCCTTTTGTGTTGGAAGGGGAAATTATGATTAACTCTCGAGACGTTAAATGGGAATAGGGCCTCATCTCGAATTGAGTCCATAAAGTGTGTTCTCCTCTGCAATCAAGACTGATGTTAGTGAAATTTCTGAATCGCGTAATGGGTGTCAAGTACCCTTTTGCCTTTCAAGAGGGAATGTGGTATTTCTCTGGAGATTCTGCAGCGCAAAATTTCTTAATCTCGCATTGAGGGGATAATTATGTGGCGTTTCTTGAGTACGGTGGAAAGCTGGGGGTACATCTCGAGTTGCGACGGGGACCTCAGGAACTCGGTCGGGTTGCTTCAGGGAAGTCAGGTCCCCTTTTATGTTGGAAGGGGAACTTCTGATTTACTCTGGAGCCGTTAAATAGGAATAGGGCCTCAACTCGAATTGAGTCCATAAATTGTGTTCTCCTCTATAATGTGGACGGTTGTTTGAGGGAACTTTCTGAGTCGCATAAAGGTGTCAAGTACCTTTTTGCCTTTCAAGCGGGAATGTGTTGTTTCTCTTGAGATTCTGCAGCACAAAATTTCCTCATCTAGAATGGAGGGGATAATTGTGTGGTGTTTCTCGAGTTGCGCCAAGAAGAAGGGGGCACTTCTCAAGTTGTGACAGGGACCTCAAGAACTCACTCGCGTTGCCTCAGGGAAAAACTCGTCCCCTTTTATGTTCAAAGGGCAACTTCCGGTTTACTCTCGAGGCTTTAAATGGGAATAGGGCCTCATCTCGAATTGAGTCTAAAATTGAGTTCTCCTCTCCAATGGGGACTGAGGTTAGTGAAATTTCTGAGTCGCATAAAGGATGTCAAGTACTCTTTTGCCTTTCAAGAGGGAATGTGGTATTTCTCTGGAGATTCTGCGATGCAAAATTTCCTCATCTCGCATTGAGGGGATAATTTTTTGGAGTTTCTCGAGTTGCGATGGAAGCTGGGGGTAATTCTCGAGTTGCGACGGAGACCTCAGTAACTCGGTTGGGTTGCTTCAGGGAATTAAGGTCCCCTTTTTGTTGGAAGGGGAACTTCTGATTTACTCTGGAGCCGTTAAATGGGAATAGGGCCGCATCTCGAATTGAGTCTATAAAGTGTGTTCTCCTCTGCAATGGGGACTGATGTTAGTGAAATTTCTGAGTCACATAAAGTTTGTCAATACCCTTTTGCCTTTCAAGAGGGAATGTGGTATTTCTCTGGAGATTCTGCAGCGCGATATTTCTTAATCTCGCATTGAGGGGATAATTTTGTGGCGTTTCTCGAGTTGCGGTGGGAAGCTGAGGGTACATCTCGAGTTGAGACGGGGACCTCAAGAACTCACTCGAGTTACTTCAGGGAAGTCAGGTCCCCTTTTGTGTTGTAAGGGGAAATTCTGATTTACTCTCGAGCCGTTAAATGGGAATAGGGCTTCAACTCGAATTGAGTCCATAAAGTGTGTTCTCCTCTACAATGTGGACGGCTGTGTGAGGGAACTTTCTGAGTCACATAAAGTGTGTCAAGTACCATTTTGCCTTTCAAGAGGGAATGTGGTATTTCTCTGGAGATTCTGCAGCGCAAAATTTCCTCATCTCGCATTGAGGGGATAATTTTTTGGTGTTTCTCGAGTAGCGATGGAAGCTGGGGGTAATTCTCGAGTTGCGACGGGGACCTCAGTAACTCGGTTGGGTTGCTTCAGGGAATTAAGGTCCCCTTTTTGTTGGAAGGGGAACTTCTGATTTCCTCTCGAGCCGTTAAATGGGAATAGGGCCTCATCTCGAATTGAGTCCATAAAGTGTGTTCTCCTCTACAATGGGGACTGATGTTAGTGAAATTCCTGAGTCGCATAAAGGGTGTCAATACCCTTTTGCCTTTCAAGAGGGAATGTGGTATTTCTCTGAAGATACTGCAGCGAAAAATTTCCTCATCTCGCATTGAGGGGATAATTTTGTGGTGTTTCTCGAGTTGCGGCGGGAAGCTGGAGGTACATCTCGAGTTGTGACGGGGACATCAGGAAATTGCTCGGGTTGCTTCAGGGCAATCAGGTCCCCTTTTGTGCTGGAAGGGAAACCTCGTGATTACTCTTGAGCCTTTAAATGAGAATAAGGCCTCTTCTCGAGATGAGTCCATAAAATGTGTTCTACACTCCAATGGGGACAGCTGTTAGGAAACTTTCTGAGTCGCCTAAAGGGTGTCAAGTAAGCTTTTGCCTTTCAAGCGGGAATGTGGGATTTCTCTTGGGATTCTGCCACGCACAATTGCCTCATATCGCTTTGAGGGGATTTATTAGTGGTGTTTCACGAGTTTTGGTGGGAAACTGGGAATACATCTTGAGTTGCGACGGGGACAACAGGAAATCACTTGGGGAGCTTCAGGGAAGTCAGGTCTTCTTTTATGTTGGAAGGGGAACTTCCGGTTTACTCTCGAGGCTTTAAATGGAAATAGGTCCTCATCTCGAATTGAGTCCATAAAATGTGTTCTCTTCTCCAATGGGAACGGCTTTGTGAGGAAATTTTCTGAATCGCATAAAGGGTTTCAAGTACCCTTTATCCTTTCAAGAGGGAATGTGGAATTTCTCTTGCGATTCTGCAGCACAAGATTTCCTCCCCTCGCATTGAGGGGATAATTTTGTGGTGCTTCTCGAGTTGCGGCGGCAACTGGGGGTACTTCTGGAGTTGCAACGGGGACCTCAGGAAATCGCTCGTGTTGCTTCAGGCAAGTCAGTTCCTCTTTTGTGTTGGAAGGGGAACTTCCGGTTTACTCTGGAGGCTTTAAATGGGAATATGGCCTCATCTCGAATTGAGTCCATAAAGTATGTTCTCCTCTCCAATGGGGACTGATGTTAGTGAAAATTCTGAGTCGCATAAATGGTGTCAATTACCCTTTTGCCTTTCAAGAGGGAATGTGGTATTTCTCTGGAGATTCTGCAGCACAAAATTCCTCATCTCGCATTGAGCGGATAATTTTGTGGTGTTTCTCGAGTTGCGGCGGGAAGCTGGGGGTACTTCACGAGTTGCTACGGGGATGTCAGGAACTCGCTTGGGTTGCTTCAGGGAAAACAGGTCCCCTTTTGTGTTGGAAGGAGAACTTCCGGATTACTCTCGAGCCGTTAAATGGGAATAGAGCCTCATCTCGAATTGAGACTAAAAATTGTGTTCTCCTCTCCAATGAGGACTGATATTATTGAAATTTCTGGGTCACATAAAGGGTGTCAAGTACCCTTTGACCTTTCAAGAGGGAATGTTTTATTTCTCTTGAGATTCTGTGGTGCATAATTTTCTCATCTCGCATTAAGGGGATAATTTTTTTTGTTTCTCGAGTTGCATCGAGAAACTGGGAGTAATTCTCGAGTTGAGACGGGGACCTCAGGAACTCGCTCGGGTCGCTTCAGGGAAGACACGTCCTCTTTTGTGTTGGAAAGGCAACTTCCGGTTTACTCTCGAGCCGTTAAATGGGAATAGGTCCTCATTTCGAATTGAATCCCTAAAGTGTGTTGTCCTCTCAAATGGGGACTGAAGTTAGTGAAATTTATGGGTCGCATAAAGGGTGTCAAGTACCCTTTTGCCTTTCAAGAGGGAATGTGTTATTTCTCTGGAGATTCTACAGTTCAAATTTTCCTCACCTTGCATTGAGAGGAAAATTTTGTGGTGTTTCTCGAGTGCGGCATGAAGCTGGAGGGTACTTCTCGAGCTGCTACGAGTACCTCAGGAACTCTGTCGGGTGGCTTCAGTCAAGTCAGGTCCCCTTTGGTGTTGGAAGGGGAACTTCCGGTTTACTCTCAAGGCTTTAAATGGAAATAGGTCCTCATCTTGAATTGAGTCCATAAAGTGTGTTCTCCTCTCCATTGGGGACGGCTGTGTGAGGGAACATTCTGAATCGCATAAAGGGTGTCAAGTAAACTTTTGCCTTTCAAGAGGGAATGTGGTATTTCTCTTAAGAATCTGCTTCGCAAAATTTCCTCGTCTCGCATTGAGGGGATAATTTTGTGGTGTTTCTCGAGTTGCGACGGGAAGCTGGGGGTACTTCTCGAGTTGCGACGGGGACATCAGGAATTCGCTCAGGTTACTTCAGAGAAGTCAGTTCCCCTTCTGTGTTGGAAGGGGAACTTCTGGTTTTCTCTCGAGGCTTTAAATGGAAATAGGTCCTCATCTCGAATTGAGTCCATAAAGTGTGTTCTCCTCTCCAATGGGAACGGCTTTTTAGGAAACTTTCTGAATCTCACAAAGGGTTTCAAGTATCCTTTTGCCTTTCAAGAGGGAATGTGGAATTTCTCTTGAGATTCTGCAGCACAAAATTTCCTCATCTCGTATAGAGGGGATAATTTTGTCGTGCTTCTCGAGTTGCGGTGGGAAACTGGGGGTACTTCTGGAGTTGGGAACGGGACCTCAGGAACTCGCTCGTGTTGCTTCAGGTAAGTCAGTTCCCCTTTTGTGTTGGAAGGGGAACTTCCGGTTTACTCTCGAGGCTTTAAATGGGAATAGGGCCTCATCTCGAATTCAGTCCAAAATTGAGTTATCCTCTCCAATGGGGACTGATGATAGTGAAATTTCTGAGTCGCATAAAGGGTGTCAAGTACCATTTTGCCTTTCAAGAGGGAATGTGGTATTTCTCTGGAGATTATGTAGCACAAAATGTCTTAATCTCGCATTGAGGGGATAATTTTGTGGCGTTTCTCGAGTTGCGGTGGGAAGCTGGGGGTAATTCTCGAGTTGTGATGGGGCCCTCTGGAACTCGCTTGGGTTGCTTCAGGGAATTCAGGTCCCCTTTTGTGTTGGAAGGGGAAATTTTGATTTACTCTAGAGCCATTAAATGGGAATAGGGCCTCATCTCGAATTGAGTCCAAAAAGTGTGTTCTCCTCTACAAGGGGACTGATGTTAGTGAAATTTCTGAGTTGCATAAAGGGTGTCAAGTACCCTTTTGCCCTTCAAGTGGGAATGTGGTATTTCTCTGGAGATTCTGCAGCGCAAAATTTCCTCATCTCGAATTGAGGGGATAATTTTGTGGTGTTTCTCTAGTTGCGGCGGGAAGCTGGGCGTACTTCTCTAGTTGCGACGGGGACCTCAGGAACTCGCTCAGATTACTTCAGAGAAGTCAGGTCCCCTTCTATGTTGGAAGCGGAACTTCTGATTTACTCTCGAGCCGTTAAATGGAAATAGGTCCTCATCTCGTATTGAGTCCATAAAATGTGTTCTCCTCTCCAATGGGGATGGCTGTGTGACAGAACTTTCTGAATCGCATAAAGGGTGTCAAATACCCTTTTGCCTTTCAAGAGGGAATGTGGTATTTCTCTGGAGATTCTGCGGCGCAAAATTTCCTCATCTCGCATTGAGGGGATAATTTTGTCGTGTTTCTCGAGTTGCGGCAGGAAGCTGGGGGGACTTCTCGAGTTGTGACGGGCACCTCAGAAAATCTCTCGGGTTGCTTCAGGGAACTCAGGTCCCCTTTTGTGTTGCAAGGGGAACTTCGGTTTACTTTCAACCCGTTAAACGGGAATAGGCCCTCATCTCGTATTGAGTCCATAAAGTGTGTTCTCCTCTGCAATGGGGACTGATGTTAGTGAAATTTCTGAGTCGCATAATGGGTGTCAAGTACCCTTATGCCTTTCAAGAGGGAAAGTGACATTTCTCTTGAGATTCTGCAGCGCAAAATTTCCTCATCTCGCATTGAGGGGATAATTTTGTGGTTTTTCTCGAGTTTCGGTGGGAATCTGGGGGTACTTCTCGAGTTGTGCTGGGAACCTCAGGAACTCGCTAGGGTTGCTTCAGGGAAGTCAGGTTCCCTTTTTTGTTGGAAGGGGAAATTCCGTTTCACTCTCGAGCCGTTAAATGGGAATAGGGCCTCATTTCAAATTGAGTCCTTAAAATGTGTTCTCATCTCCAATGTGGACTGCTGTTAGTGAAATTTCTGAGTCACATAGATGGTGTCAAGTAATCTTTTGTCTTTCAACAGGGAATGTGGCATTTCTCTGGAGATTCTGCAGTGCAAAATTTCTTCATCTCGCATTGAGGGGATAATTTTGTGGTGTTTTTCGAGTTGTGGCGGGAAGCTGGAGGTACATCTCGAGTTGCGACGGGGACATCAGGAAATTGCTCGGGTTGCTTCAGGGAAGTCAGGTCCACTTTTGTGCTGGAAGGGAAACCTCGGGATTACTCTCGAGCTTTTAAATGGGAATAGGGCCTCTTCTCGAGATGAGCCCGTAAAATGAGTTCTCCACTCCAATGGAGAAAGCTGTTAGGAAACTTTCTTAGTCGCCTAAAGGGTGTCAAGTGCGCTTTGCATTTCAAGCGGGAATGTGGGATTTTTCTTGGGATTCTGCAACGCACAATTTTCTCATATCTATTTGAGGGGATTTATTAGTGCTCTTTCACGAATTTCAGTGGGAAACTGGGAATACATCTCGAGTTGCGACGGGGACAACAGGAACTCGCTGCGGTAGCTTCAGGGAAGTCAGGTCCCGTTTTGTGTTGGAAGGGGAACTTCCGGGTTACTCTTGAGTCTTTAAATGGAAATAGGGCCTCATCTCGAAATGAGTCCATAAAGTGTGTTCTCCTCTCCAATGGGGACGGCTGTGTGAGGGAATTTTCTGAATCGCATAAAGGGTGTCAAGTAACTTTTTGCCTTTCAGGAGAAAATGTGGTATTTCTCTTGAGATTCTGTGGCGCAAAATTTCATCATCTCGCATTGAGGGGATAATTGTGTGGTGTTTCTCTAGTTGCGGCCGGGAGATGGGAGCTCTTCTCAAGTTGCGACGGGGACCTCAAGAACTCACTCACGTTGCCTCAGGGAACACACGTCCCATTTTGTGTTGGAAGGACAACTTCCGGTTTACTCTCCAGCCTTTAAATGGGAATAGGCCCTCATCTCGAATTGAGTCCAAAATTGAGTTCTCCTCTCCAATGGGGACTGATGTTAGTGAAATTTCTGAGTCGCATAGAGGGTGTCAAGTACCCTTTTGCCGTTCAAGAGGGAATGTGGCATTTCTCTGGGTATTCTGCAGCGCAAAATTTCCTCATCTCGCATTGAGGGGATAATTTTTTTGTGTTTCTCGAGTTGCGACGTGAAGCTGGGTGTAAATCTCGAGTTGCGACGGGGATCTCAGGAACTTGGTCGGGTTACTTCAGGGAAGTCAGGTCCCCTTTTGTGTTGGAAGGGGAACTTTTGATTTACTCTCGAGCCGTTAAATGGGAATAGGGCTTCATCTCGAATTGAGTCCATAAAGTGTGTTCTCCTCTCCAATGGGGACTGATGTTAGTGAAATTTCTGAGTCGCATAAAGGGTGTCAAGTACCCTTTTGCCTTTCAAGAGGGAATGTGGTATTTCTCTGGAGATTCTGCAGCGCAAAATTTCTTAATCTCGCTTGAGGGGATAATTTTGTTGCGTTTCTCGAGTACGGCGGAAAGCTGGGGGTACACCTCGAGTTGCGACGGGGACCACAATAACTCGGTCGGGTTTCTTCAGAGAAGTCAGGTCCCCTTTTTTGTTGGAAGGGGAACTTCTGATTTACTTTCGAACAGTTAAATGGGAATAGGGCCTCAACTCAAATTGAGTCCATAAAGTGTGTTCTCCTCTACAATGTGGACGGTTGTTCGAGGGAACTTTCTGAGTCGCAAAAAGGGTGTCAAGTACCATTTTGCCTTTCAAGAGGGAATGTGGTATTACTCTGGAGATTCTGCAGCGCAGAATTTCCTCACATTGCATTTAGGGGATAATTTTGTGTTGTTTCTCGAGTTTCAGCGGGAAGCTGGGGGTACTACTCGAGTTGCGACGGGGACCTCAGGAACTCGCTCAGGTTACTTCAGAGAAGTCAGGTCCCCTTCTGTGTTGGAAGGGGAACTTCAGGTTTACTCTCGAGGCTTTAAATGGAAATATGTCCTCCTCTCGAATTGAGTCCATAAAGTGTGTTTTCCTGTCCAATGGGGACGGCTTTTGAGGAAACTTTCTGAATCGCATAAAGGGTTTCAAGTACCCTTTTGCCTTTCAAGAGGGAATGTGGAATTTCTCTTGAGATTCTGCAGCACAAAATTTCCTCATCTCGAATTGAGGGGATAATTTTGTGGTGCTTCTCGAGTTGCGGCGGGAAACTGGGGGTACTTCTGGAGTTGGGACGGGGACTTCAGGAACTCGCTCGTGTTGCTTCAGGTAAGTCAGTTCCCCTTTTGTGTTGGAAGGGGAACATATGGTTTACTCTCGAGGTTTTAAATGGGAATAGGGCCTCAACTCGAATTGAGTCCATAAAGTGTGTTCTCCTCTCCAATGGGGACTGATGTTAGTGAAATTTCTGAGTCGCATAAAGGGTGTCAAATACCCTTTTGCCTTTCAAGAGGGAATGTGGTATTTCTCTGGAGATTCTGCAGCGCAAAATTTCTTAATCTCGCTTGAGGGGATAATTTTGTTGCGTTTCTCGAGTTGTGGCGTGAAGCTGGGGGTACACCTCGAGTTGCGACGGGGACCACAATAACTCGGTCGGGTTTCTTCAGAGAAGTCAGGTCCCCTTTTTTGTTGGAAGGGGAACTTCTGATTTACTTTCGAACCGTTAAATGGGAATAGGGCCTCAACTCGAATTGAGTCCATAAAGTGTGTTCTCCTCTACAATGTGGACGGTTGTTCGAGGGAACTTTCTGAGTCGCATAAAGGGTGTCAAGTACCCTTTTGCCTTTCAAGAGGGAATATGGTATTTCTCTGGAGATTCTGCAGCGCAAAATTTCCTCATCTCGCATTGAGTGGATAATTTTTTGGTGTTTCTCGTGTTGCGGCGGGAAGCTGGGGTTACATCTGGAGTTGCGACAGGGACCTCAGGAACTCGCTCGTGTTGCTTCAGGTAAATCAGGTCCCCTTTTGTGTTGGAAGGGGAACTTTCGGTTGACTCCTGAGACGTTAAATGGGAATAGGGCCTCATTTCCAATTAAGTCCATAAAGTGTGTTCTTCTCTCCAATGGGAACTGATGTTAGTGAAATTTCTGAGTCGCATAAATGGTGTCAAGTACTTTTTTAGCTATCAAGCGGAACAGTGGGATTTCTCTTGAGAATCTGCAGCGCAGTATTTTCTCATTTCGCATTGAGGGGAAAATTTTGTGCTGCTTCTCGAGTTGCGGACGGAAGCTGGGGGAACTTCTCGAGTTGTGATGGGGTCCTCAGGAACTCGCTCGGTTTTCTTCAGGGAAGTCAGGTTCCCTTTTTTGTTGGAAGTTGTACTTCGTGATTATCTCGAGCCGTTAAATGGGAATAGGGTCTCTACTCGAGTTGAGTCCATAAAGTGTTCTCCTCTCTAATGGGGACGGAGGTTAGGGAACTTTCTTCCTCGCCTAAAGGGTGTCAAGTACCCTTGTTCCTTTCAAGAGTGAATTAGGGATTTCTCTTGAGATTCTGCAGCGCAAAATTTCCACATCTCGCATTGAGGGCATAATTTTGTGGGGTTTCTGGAGTTGCGGCGGGTAGCTGGGGTACTTCTCGAGTTGCGACGGGGACCTCAGGAACGCGCTCGGCTTGCTTCTTGGAAATCCGGTTCCCATTTTGTTGGAAGGGGAATTTCAAGATTACTCTCGAGCCGTTAAATGGGAATAAGTCCTGTTCTCGAGCTGAGTCCATAACCTCTGTTTTCCTCTCCAGTGGGGACTGTTGTGTGAGAGAACTTTCTGAGTGGCATAAAGGTTGTCAAGTACCATTTTGCCATTCAAGTGGGAATATGAGATTTCTCGTGAGAATCTGCAGCGCAAAATTTCCTCACTCGCATTGAGGGGATAATCTGTTGGTGTTTCTCGACTTGCCATGTGAACCTGATGGTATTTCTCGAGTTGTGTTATGGACCTCAGGAACTCACTTGGGTTGCTTCAGGGAAGTCTGGTCTCCTTTTTTGTTGAAAGGGGAACTTCCGGATTACTCTCGAGCTCTTAAAAGGAATAGGGCTTCTTCCAGATTTGAGTCCATAAGGTGGGTTCTCCTCTCCAATGGGGATGGCTGTCTGAGGCAAATTTCTGAGTCGCATAAAGGGTGTCAAGTATCCTTTTGCCTTTCAAGCGGGAATGTGGTATTTCTCTTGAGATTCTGCAGCGCAAAATGTCCTCATCTCGCATTGAGTGGATAATTCTGTGGTGTTTCTCGAGTTGCGTTGGGAAGATGGGTGTACTTCTCGAGTTGTGACGGGGACCTCAGGAACTTGGTCGGGTTGCCTCAGGGAAGTCAGGTTCCCTTTTCTGTTGGAAGGGGAACTTTTGATTTACTCTCGAGCCGTTAAATGGGAATAGGTCCTCTTCTCGAGCTGAGTCCATAACGTGTGTTTTCCTCTCCAATGGGGACGGATGTTAGGGAACATTCTGAGTCGCATAAAGGTTGTGAAGCATCCTTTTGCCTTTCAAGCAGAAATGTGGAATTTCTCTTGAGATACTGCAACGTAAAATTTCCTCACCCGCATTGAGGGGATAATCTGTTGGTGTTTCTCCTCTTGCAGTGTGAACCTGAGGGTATTTCTCGAGTTGCCTTATGGACCTCAGGAACTTGCTCGGGTTGCTTCAGAGAAGTCTGATCTCCTTTTTTGTTGAAAGGGGAACTTCCGGATTACTCCCGAGCCTTTAAATGGCAATAGAGCCTCTTCTCGATTTGAGTCCATAAAATGTGTTCTCCTATCTACTGAGGACGGATGCTAGGGAACATTCTGAGTCGCCTAAATGGAGTCAAGTACCCTTTTGCCTTTCAAGCAGGAATGTGGGATTTGACTTGAGATTCTACAGCGCAAAATTTCCTCATCTTGCATTAAGGGGATAATTTGCTTCTGTTTCTCCAGTTGCGGCGGGTAGCAGGGGGTAAGTCTTGAGTTGCGACAGGGAGCTCAGGAACTCTCTCTGGGTTTTTCAGGGAAGACAAGTCCCCTTTTGTGTTGGAAGGGGAACTTCCGGATTACTCTCCAGCCGTTAAATGGAAACATTGCCTCTTCTCGATTTGAGTTCATAAATTGTGTTCTCCTCTCCACTGAGGACGGATATTAGGGACCATTCTGAATCTCCTAAAGAGAGTCAAGTACACTTTTGCCTTTCAATAGGAATGTGGGATTTCTTTTGAGATTCTGGGACGCAAAATTTCCTCATCTCGCATTGAGTGGATAATTTTGTAGTGTTTCTTGATTTGCGGCGGAAAGCTGGGGGTACTTTTCGAGTTCCGACGGGGACCTCAGGAACTCACTCAAGTTACTTCAGGGAAGTTGGGTCCCCTTTTGTCCTGGAAGGGGAACTTCCGGATTACTCTCGAGCCCTTTAATGGGAATAGGGCCTTTTTTCGAGTTGAGTCCATAAAATGTGTTCTCCTCTCCAATGGGGATAGATGTTAGGGAACTTTCTGAGTGGCATAACGTGTGTCGAGTACCCTTTTGCCTTTCAAGTGGGAATGTGGGATTTCTCTTACGATTCTGTCACGCAAAATTACGTCATCTCGCATTGAGGGGCTAATTTTGTGGTGTTTTTCGTTTTGCGGCCGGAAGCAGGGAGTAATTCTTGAGTTGTGACAAGGAGCTCAGGAACTCGCTCCGGTTTTTTAACGGATGTCAAGTCCCCTTTTGTGTTGGAAGGGTAACTGCCGGATTACTCTCTAGCCGTTAAATAGGAATATTGCCTCTTCTCGATTTGAGTCCATAAAGTGTGTTCAATGCCAGATGAGGAAATTTTTCATTGCAAAATCTCAAGAGAAATCCCACATTCCCGCTTGATATTCGAATGGGTACTTGACACCCTTTATGCGACTCAAAAACTACCCGACATAGCTGTCCCCACTGGAGAGGAGCACACGTTTTTCCGACTCAACAGCAGAGGAGGCCCTATTCCCATTCAACGTCTCAAGAGTAATCCCGAAGTACCCCTTCCAAGATGACAGGAGACCTGAATTCCCTGAAGCAACACAAGCGATTTCCTAGGTTCCCTTCGCAACTGGAGAGAGATACCAAGCTTCCCTCCGCAACTCGAGAGAAACAACAAGATTTTGCCCTAAAGGCGAGATAAGGAGCATTTCCGTTGCAGATTCTCAAGGGCAGTCCCACGTTCCCGTTGGAAACACCAGAAGGTTCTTAACATCCTTTATGTGACTGAAAAATTACACCGACCTACCCCATCCCAATCAAGAAGAACACCGAGTTTCCTGCCACAACTGACAAAGTGCCCTGTTTCCAGTTCTCTTTTCCAGATGACAGTCGATCCCACTGCTACGTCTGGAATGGAATCCGGACATTCCCGTGGCACAGTACAAGGAGGCCAGTACCAGCTTGAAACTCGGGAATATCCACAGGGTTTCAAAACACAATTGGAAAAGGTACCGGTGTCCCCACCCACTTGAGATTTTGTCTGATTCCACTGAACAGATTCAAATGTATCCTCGAGGATCAACTCACAAGACAAGTGGAGACCTGACTCCCCGAGCATTCTCGATACAATCTCCAGGTACAAATTCAACTCGACTGTGGCCTCACACCCCTTTTACAAATCGAGAAGGAAGCGGAGTTCCAAGTCTGAAAACGAGAGGAGGCCTGACTCCCCAGGTGAAATTTGAGAGCAATCCTAAGAACTCTGTTGCTACTGGAGAGGAATGCTGAGTTAAACCGACGCGAATCTAGATGCAGACCTCTTTCTTTGCAGCAACGCCAAGGAATCCTAAGTTTCCTCTTGAAAATGGAAAGGAGTTCTGACTTCCCAGAGACAACACGGGAGGCTCCCTGAAATTCCCGTCGTTACTTGAGTGGATCGCCAAACTTCCCATAGCAACTCGAGCAAAACCTCGAGATTCCTCTTTCAAAGCAAGATGAGGTAATCTTTTTTTCCTGAAACACATAGACAGAAGTCCCGAGTTCCTTTTCCAAATTCGATATGAGGCTTGACTTCCTTGATGCAACTTAAGGGTCGCCCAGAGATACCCATCCCGATGAGAGATGAAAACTGAATTTCCCCACCACAATTTAAGAGAAGGCCTGTGATCACACCTCAGCTGAAGATAATGGGACATTCCACTTTCAAATGAAGAGGAATCCCAACTTCCTCTCACACCACTTGATGAGTCCTGTCACATCTACTGACACTCGAGGGCAACCCAATAGATACTGCAGCAAGGTCAAAGGACTCTGACTTCACACTCAACTAGAGATGAGTCATGTTGTGTTTGCAGCAGCTCCAGTGGAACACGGAGTATCAACACCTAACGTGATCGGAGGCATTAATCCACCGCTGAGCCTCTTGAAAAAGCCCAAATTTCCCGCTCAAACAGATAGCAGGCCTGATAATCCTTTTACAACTTGGGGGGAAATCTTAGTTCCCTCCTCAACGAAGACTAGGCCTGACTCCCCAGGGAAACTTTCATAGCAACCCCAAGATCCCTGTGGCCACTGGAGAGGAAAACTGAGTTTACCCTCTCAAGTCTAAATGTGGCCCTCATGCCCTGTAACGACTCGAAAGGAATCACGAAGTTCCACTTACAACACGACAGGAGACCTGACTTCCATGAGGCAAAACTAGCGAGTCACAGTAGTTCCCGTCGTAACTCGAGAAGAACTCCAAGCTTCAAGCCGCAATTCGAGAAAAACCATGGAATTCTGCACTCCACATACAGGTTGCCCCTATCCGCTAATTAAACTTTCTGGATGTTCCCGATGAACAATAGCCAATCAGACTTTCTCTGTTTCCAGTGAAAATGGACTCGGGTGCAGCCTCCCTTTCAGCACCGATCCCCAGGTCGGGTTGACAGGGTTCTGATCTTCCATCTGTGAGCCGCAGGCCACAGGTATCCTCGTTTGGCCTTGGCTGTGTGAGCAGCTGAAGGGAGTTTAGTCTCGGCAGGCGCCCAGCAGGCCTGTGGCTTCGGACCGCCAGAGGTGAGCATCTCAGCAGACAGAAACAACCGTGCCAGAAGTGGAGTGGGATCCACCCTGAGGGTGGGCACTGATCGCCAAGAGATGCTCCTGTGGGACTTTGATGGGTACTGCACACTCTTCTCCCAGAGAGCGAGAGAGATGTCTATGGGCTCTGCTAGGCCCTCGGCTCCCTCTTGTGGTCCCGAAGGCTGGTTGTCACCATCTGGAGCACCTAGCTCTGAGATGATGACCACTGCCACCTGCCCTGTGTTTCCCTTTGCCCGCGTTTCCATGCGAAGTGTCAGGCCATCTCTGACCTACACGAGACATGTGCATTTCCTCTCATTGGACCTGCATATGTTTCTTCTCTTTCCTTCCCGATCACTGATTTTCTCGAGGATATGGGGGCCAAAATGATGGTGGGTCTTTCTCTGGCTTTGTGCTCTGAGGAACACTTCTCCCTTTGTTGGAGTGGGTTTATCTTTCCATTTCTCCTGCCTGGTTTATTGTTGTGAGTTTGTTTGTTCCGGCAGAAGAACTCAGCATTTCCCTTGTGCCTGAGGAGTCCCAATTACCACAGCACTGCCTACCTGGAGATTTTGAGCACATTTGCCAAGAGGCTTCATTTGGCAGATGACATCTTGAAAGGACCTACACTGTCCTTTCAGATACCCAAAGGCTACTTCAAATGACATAGAAACGAGAATTCTAAAGTTTGGTCTTCCAATAGGTGGGGAGTCAGAAAGTCCCCTGGAGAAGGGAAAATCTACCCACTCCAGGATTCTGCTCTAGAGAATTCCACGGACTGTAGAATTCATGGGGATGCCAAGATTCTAACAATACTGAGAGACTGCAACTTTCAGCTTCAGTCAGAGGAAAATCCAGTTTCCTTTCATTTCAGTGATTGGCATTGATTGTGGCCTCAAAAGGATGGGAAGAAATGCAGAGAAAAGTAGACTCAATGTTGTCAGTAGGGGGAGAGAGGAACGGGGAGTGCTTTCCATGAATCTAGGCTTTGCTGGGAATTGGGGGGAATAGAATGAGGGTGTCTGAATGTAGACAGTGGTGATGCTTACAGAGCATTGTGAAGGCCTCCATATTCCCAGATGGCTTCAAGGAAGGAAAATTTATTGATACATACTTATGAGCAAAATATACATGAAGCCACAAAAAACATAAAAGATGAGAAGAAAGATGCCTAGGAGCCTGATGAAAATCAGCGCAGGGGAAGGGAATTCAATCTCTCCTGGGTGGGGAGAGAGTGGACGGAGTCCACGGGGAACACACAGGGATGGAGGCTGCAGAGCCAACTGCACCCTTGGACCAGGTATTTGTCAAAAGGGCTCTGAGTCTATGACCAGAACTGGGGCCTGTTCTCCTTGCAGGGGAGGGACAGAAATGGTGTGCGTCTGAGTCCTTGGCAGGAGCCAGGGCAGGCTGCCCCTGCCTAGGTAGTCACTCAGGCCCTGACTAGGGTTCTGCCGCCAAAACCCAAGCAGGTGCAAGTGGAGGTGGAGGTTCTGGAAGGTGGGGTAGGACATCAGGGCCTGGGGCTGGGGGTCCTGCAGGCACAGAGATCCAAAGTGCTGAGGGTGCTGGCCAGTACCCGGCTTGCCCCGGGTCTTTGTGTGGGGACGTCTCAGGTCTCGATCTCCCCTCATTGGATCCCTGGGTTCTGCACCTGGAGCTCCCACCTCTGTAGGGACAGGTCTTGTTCGTGGAGGCTGGATGAGTTTGACGGCCAGAGCTAGAGCTTGGGGAAAAGAAGAGTTTGCCAAAGGCCAGCCTTGCCATGTGCCTAAGTGGGCATCAAAGCTTCCTAGAGATGCACTAAGAAGGCCCAGCATTGGTGTCTTCTCTGCAGTCTCCAAGATGGGTGGTTTGAGTCCAGCCTTTGGTCCAGGCCCAGCCTCAGCTCTTGAGGACTCATCCCTGTGTGGCTCAGCACCGCCTCCCCACACCCACATGCAGCATCCCCAGCCGCCTCACCTTTGTGCTCTGCTGTGTTGGGTTCCAGGTCCTCCTGCTGCCTCCGAGGCAGGGCTTCTCAGCGCTCTGGTTTAGAGCTGGCTGTGCTGAGCTCAGTGGCAGCCTGAGACTGGGTACCCGGGTGTGTGCTGGGTGGTGTCTGAGCAGCAGGCCTTGCCCGCTTCTTCTTCATCCCCAGTTCGCCTGAGCCCTCCATGGTCACGCTCACCTGGAGCCTGCACTGTGCCTCCAGGGCAGGGGGTGGTGCTCTGAATCCTCCCTCTTGGAGGTTGATGGGATGTGCACCTCAGGGGCCACCTCGGGTGGGACGCTATGCAACGATAGTGACCACCAGCCAGCCCTGCTTCAATATGTCTGAGCTGAGCCTGGACAAGATGTCTAAAGTTTCTGCCCGTCTGCCCTTCTGCTCCCAATAAGAACAGATACGGGTGT
Source organism: Moschus berezovskii (assembly GCF_049115385.1). Taxonomy (NCBI): domain Eukaryota; kingdom Metazoa; phylum Chordata; class Mammalia; order Artiodactyla; family Moschidae; genus Moschus; species Moschus berezovskii. The sequence goes on along the minus strand of NC_142481.1, from coordinate 71,912,747 downwards.
CTGCTCAGTACCCACCGGGTAGGACAGAGACCCCCCATGAGGGTGTGAGGTCAGCCGGGGCACACGGCTCAGCCCGGAAGCTCCCCATGCCATCCAGCATGCTCTCCCCTGGGGTGTGGACACAAGCGACCCACGGGCTCCTGACCCACATGCGGCTGGGCTTGCCTGAGGCAGACCCACCCCAAGAAACCCCCATCCACACACAAAGAAAGGCCTCAGGCTTCCCCATATGGGACGGGAGAGGTGGCCTGACCTGGCCTGGGTCTCCCCTGTTACCTTTCGGTTCCTTCGGGCAAAGGATCAGAGGCCTATCTGGGGGCCCTGAGCCAGGGTCGACTGCGTTCCCACACACTCTGCCTGTGAGCTTGCCTGAGGCCCTGGCCTCTGGGCAGGGGCAAACAGCAGAACAACTTGAAAGCAAGCGATCTGGCTGGGGGCTCCTCTCTGCTGGGGAGGCCTGGAAACCCGGTTTTCGGGTTCTGTTGGGTTCTGTTTCCAGGAAGTGATATCATTTCCTGCTTTCGTGGCCAAGGTCCATTCCACAAAGTTCCCCAAGGGAACCTCTGTGTTTCTGGTTGTTCCCCCATGCCCTCAGGACACGTGCAGGCAAATTGACACCCACACAGCACAACCCACAGCCTTGAGGAGACCAGGGTGCAGCCAGGGCCTGAGCTCTGAGGACACAGCTGCTTTCAGCCCAGGTTCATTCTTCTCAGAAGTGATGTGACCCTGGGCAAGCAATGTGCCCCTCAGGGTTTCCACAGTCTCTCCACCTGCAGAGTCCCCACTCTCCCATTTCCTGCCTAGGTCTGTCAACCTACGAACAGCTCCAGTGCCTGTTCAAACTTTGGGTCGCTCTCACATGGAGCTAGGACACTGAGACTTCCCAATGGACGGATTCCACACAGGGCTGACCTAGCACAGAATGGGGCAGAATCAGGCCTAGATGGGCTCTGGGACCTTCGAAGATGAAGTCCACTTCCTGCCTATTTCTTGACCCCAACATTGGGAGGACCGGAAGGTAATATTCAGACATCGCCGCCTCTGATATCAACATTCCTCGTCCTACTCAAATGTCGAACTCTGCCTCGAGGGGTGGTGGAGCCTGCCCCAACAGTGGCTCCCTGCATACTTGTTTTTGAGTCTCATCATCTCGGGTCATTTTCCCCCTTTCAGGGGGAATTGGCACTGTTACTTTTCCCAAACTCAAGAAAGATTCATGCAAATACTGTGAAATCGATTCATTTGTCTCTCCATTGTTCAGTCTCTCTCCCTCATTCCCTCTCTTTCTTGACCTTTCCAAATTCAGTCTGTCTCTTTCTCTCTGTGTTTCTCCTCTGGATGCTTGCATGCCTGAGAAATGCATGTACACATGTATATTGTTGACCTTCAGTTCAGTTCAGTTCATTTCAGTTCAGTCACTTAGTCGTGTCCGACACTTAGCAACCCCATGAACCACAGCACGCCAGGCCTCCCTGTCCATCATCAACTCACGGAGTTCACTCAAACTCATGTCCATCGAGTCGGTAATGCCATCCAGCCACCTCATTCTCTGTCGTCCCCGTCTCCTCCTACCCCCAATCACTCCCAGCATCAGAGTCTTTTCCAGTGAGTCAACTCGTCGCATGAGGTGGGCAAAGTGTTGGAGTTTCAGCTTTAGCATAAGTTCTTCCAATGAACACCCAGGATTGATCTCCTCTAGAATGGACTGGTTGGATCTCCCTGCAGTCCAAGGGACTCTCAACAGTCTTCTCCAGCACCACAGTTCAAAAGCATCAATTCTTCGGCGATCAGCTTTCTTCACAGTTCAACTCTCACATCCATACATGACCACGGGAAAAACTATAGCCTTGACTAGGAGGACCTTGGTTGGCAAAGTAATGTCTCTGCTTTTTAATATGTTATCTAGGCTGGTCATAACTTTCCTTCCAAGGAGTAAGCGTCTTTTAATTTCATGGCTGCAATCAACATCCGCAGTGATTTTGGAGCCCAAAAAATAAAGTCTGACACTCTTTCGACTGTTTCTCCATCTATTTCCCAAGAAGTGATGGGACCAGATGCCATGATCTTCGTTTTCTGAATGTTAAGCTTCAAGACAACCTTTTCACTCTCCTCTTTCACTTTCATCAATAGGCCTTTGAGTTCCTCTTCACTTTCTGCCATAAGGGTGGTGTCATCTGCATATCTGAGGTTATTGATATTTCTCCCAGCAATCTTGATTCCTGCTTGTGCTTCTTCCAGCCCAGCGTTCCTCATGATGTACTCTGCATAGAAGTTAAATAAGCAGGGTGACAATATACAACATTGACGTACTCCTTTTCCTATTTGGAACCAGTCGGTTGTTCCATGTCCAGTTCTAACTGTTGCTTCCTGACCTGCATACAGGTTTCTCCAGAGGCAGGTCAGGTGGTCTGGGATTCCCATCTCTTTCAGAATGTTCCACAGTTTATTGTGATCCACACAGTCAAAGGCCTTGGCATAGTCAATGAAGCAGAAATAGATGTTTTTCTGGAACTCTCTTGCTTTCTCCATAATCCAGGGGATGATGGCAATTTGATCTCTGGTGCCTCTGCCTTTTCTAAAACCTGCTTGAACATCTGGAAGTTCTTGATTCACATATTGCTGAAGCCTGGCTTGGAGAATTTTGAGCATGGCTTTACTAGTGTGTGAGATGAGTGAAATTGTGCTGTAGTTTGAGCATTCTTTGGCATTGCCTTTCTTTGGGATTGGAATGAAGACTGATCTTTTCCAATCCTGTGGCCATTGCTGAGTTTTCCAAATTTGCTGGCATATTGAGTGCAGCACTTTCACAGCATCATCTTTTAGGATTTGAAATAGCTCAATTGGAATTCCATCACCTCCACTAGCTTTGTTTGTAGTGATGCTCTCTAAGGCCCACTTGACTTCACATTCCAAGATGTCTGGCTCCAGGTGAGTGATCACACCATTGTGATTATCTTCGTCGTGAAGATCTTTTTTGTACAGTTCTTCTGTGTATTCTTGCCAACTCTTCATAATATCTTCTGCTTCTGTTAGGTCCATAACATTTCTGTCCTTTATCGAGCCCATCTTTGCATGAAATGTTCCCTTGATATCTCTAATTTTCTTGAAAAGATCTCTTGTTTTTCCTATTCTGTTGTTTTCCTCTATTTCTTTGCATTGATCGCTGGGGAATTGTTGACCTAGGGTAAGGCTTTAGGGTTTCATTTCAAGTGAGGCAAAGCTTTCGGGTTGGAGTTCGTGTTAGGGGAAAGGATATGTCTGGGGTTTGTTCTGGGAGACTTAGTGGTGTGAGTTCTCAGTCTCTTTTATGAAGGAACCCCTTCTCCGATATTCTGCTTGCAAATATTCTTTTGTGTTCAGATTGTTACCATTTTGATAAGTGAATGCTTAGCTTTTCTGATGCAAAGCTGTTCAGTGGATGGAACCAAGTTGGTGTCTTTTGGTTTCCTGTTTCCTTGACTTGAAGAGACCCAATTTTCTTCCCCCTCCCACACACGTGTTGAGAAGTCCCTGACATTAAGGAGCCAATGACCCTTGTTTCTTTCCAGGAGTTTCATCACTTCAGGTTTGTATTGACGTGTTTCCCTAAATCTGAAATGTTATGAGAACAATAGCTAATGTGATTGTTCAGATGGAACCATCTCCAATTCCCACGGCCTTTCGTTGCAGAGGCTCTAGATACCATTCATATCGCCTCCCCTCCTTTGGCATTGAGGAATTGACCGTTGATGCTTGGGTTTATTTCTGGACCCTCAATTCCATTCCATGGATCTGGTTCTGCGTGTTTGATTTCTTCCCAGTACCATGCTGTCCTGATGATCCTAGTGTGATACTCTAATTGGCTATCAGGCAGCCTGCTATGTCCATTTCAGGGCTTTGTGGCAGATTGCATTGGCTATTTTGACTCCTTTGTTTTTCCATAGATATTCTGGAATTCTTTGGTTATAATGACCTGAGAACACCCGTTGGTATTTTGAGAGGAATAGTGTGGAAACTCTGGATTGCCCCATGGTGGGGGTTGGGGGGAGGGGGAAGTAACATCATCTTACCAGGAGGAATTCCTCTGATCCGTGAGCACAGCTTCTTTTCCATTGGATTGTTGGGCTTCACCTTCTTTCATCCATCTCTTGCAGTTCTCTGAGAAGAAGGGCTTCGCTCCTGGGTTAGATGGACTCCTAGCTATTGCCTTTCAGGGAATGTCACTGTCGGTGGGGTTGTTAATTGCCTTCTTCTAAGCGTTTGCTGGAAGTGTTAGAAATGCCAAGGATTTTTCTTCCCCTTCCTCACTGTCCATTTCTCTGAGCCTCCAGGTAGAACAGGCCTATTCCAGGGTCCCATGGGGCTCGGGAAATGTAGCTAGACCGTATTTCTCAGGCCTCAGTGCTGGGCATCATCCGGTGTACTCTCCCTGTCCCTTCCTTCTCCTGGTGTCTCCTTCAGGCCCATTTGTGTTCATGTCATTTGTGTATTAAGAGCCAAATCCTGCCTAAGCTCTGTGTATGCAAACAGTTGTCTCCCAGCTTGGGATGTGTCATTTGCGCTTTTCAGAAGATTTTTCACAGAGACCAAATCTTGGATTTGACAAAGTTCACTGTGTTCCCTTGTTACTCTTTTTGTAGTGCCTTTCTGTATTGTGTGTGAAGACACAGAACTCATGCTAATCTCTGCTCCATTTCCTTCTGGATTTGTGAACCGTTTTGCATGGAACATATGTCTAGGAATCATTTCAAGTGCATTTGTTGAGAGGTGTCAAGTTTCCATGGACATGCATGTCATCCCCTCTGGTTTCCAAATGTGTTGCTCCTAAACTCTTTTGGATATCTTCTCGGAAAGATGGGTGTTTTTCAGCTTTCATTTCCACAGAAGAATGGATTCAGCAGTTCTAGCTCAGGGACGCTGTGTCCAGTGAAAAGGGAGTTGGGTGTGGCCTCCCTTTCAGCACCAATCCCAAGTTCAGGTTGCCAGGGCTCTGAACTTCCATCTGTGATCCAGATTCCACAGGCATCCTTGTGTGCCATTGGCTGTGTGAGCAGCTGAAGGGAGTTTCGTCTCCGAAGGCGCCCAGCAGGCCTGCAGCTTCAGACTGCCAGAGGTGAGCATCTCAGAGGACAGGAGCCACCGTGCCAGAAGTGGAGTGGGATCCATCCTGAGCTTGGGCACTGATTGTCAAGTGATGTTCCTGTGGGACTATGATGGGTCCGCCACACTCTTCTCCCACGTAGCGAGAAAGATGTCTATGGGATCTTCTAGGCCCTCCACTCCCTCTTGTGGTCCTGAAGCCTGGTTGTCACCATCCTGAGCACCTAGCTCTGAGATGATGGCCACCTCCACCTACAATGTATGTCCCCTTTCCCACGTGTCCATGCAAAGTGTCAGGCTATCTCTGAGCTAAACTAGCCATGTGCTTTGCCTGTCATTGAACCTGCACATGTTTCTTCTGTTTCCTTCCTGATAACTGATTTTCTCGAGCATGTGGGTGCCACAAGGATGGTTTGACTTTCTCTGGCCTTGTGTTCTGAGGAACACTTCTCCCTTTGTTGGTGTGGGTTTATCTTTCCATTTATCCTGCACGGTTTATTGTTGTGAGTTTGTTTGTATCGGCAGAAGAACTCAGCCTTTCACTTGTGCCTGATGCGTCCCACTTACAACAGGACGACCTACCTGGAGATTCTGAGCACATTTGCCGTGACGACTTCATTTGGCAGATGATATCTTGAAAGGACCTACACAGTCCATTCAGATATCCAAAGGCTCCTTCAAATGACACAGAAACCAGAATTCTCCAGTTTGGTCTTCCAATACGTGGGGAGTCAGAACAATCCCCTGGAGAAGGGAAAAGCTACCAACTCCAGGATTCTGGCCTAGAGAATGCCATGGACTGTAGAATTCATGGGGATACCAAGACTCTAACAATACTGAGAGACTATAACTTTCACCTTCAGTCAGACCAAAATCCAGGTTCCTCTCATTTTAGTGATGGGCATTGATTGGGGACCCCGAAACGATGGGAAGAATTGCAGAGAGAAGTGGACTCAATGTTTTCAGGTGGGGGAGAGAGGAACGGGGAGGTCTTGCCATGATTCCAGGCTTTTCTGGGAAGTGGGAGGGGGATAGAATGAGTGATTCAGAATGTAGAGAGTGGTGATGCTTACACAGCATTGTGAAGGATTCCATCTTCCCAAATGGCATCAAAGAAGGAAAATTTATTGGCACACACTTGTGAGCAAAATATACAGAAAGCCATAAAAGACATAAAAGATGAGAAGAAAGATGCCTAGAAGCCTGATGAAAATCAGCTCAGGGGAAGGGAAATCAATCTCCCCTGGGTGGGGAGGGAGTGGACGGCGTCCACGGGGAACACACAGGGATGGAGGCTGCAGAGCCAACCACGCCCCTGGACGATGTGTTTGCTGAAAGGGCTCTGGAAGTCTGTCCAGAGCAGGGACCTGTTCTCCCTGCAGGGGTGGGACAGTCATGGTGGGCGTCTGAGTCTTTGGCAGCATCCAGGGCAGGTTGCCCTTGTGCAGGTGGTCACTCAGCCCCTGACTCGGGTTCTGCCGCCAAAGCCCAAGCAGGTGCATGTACACGTGAAGGTGGAGGTTTTGGAAGGCATGGTGAGACATCGGGGCCTGGGGCTGGGAGTCGTGCAGGTACAGAGTTCCGATGTGCTCAAGGGACTGTCAAGTACCCGGTTAGCCCCGTAGCTTTGGGAGGGTTGTTTTAGGTCTCGATCTCCTCTCATTGGATCCCTGCGTCCTGCACCTGGAGCTCCCACCTCTGTAGGGACGGGTCTTTTACATGTAGGCTGGCTGAGTTTCATGGCCAGAGCTAGAGCTGGGAGAGAAGAAGAGTTTGCCAAATACCAGCCTTGCCATGAGCCTAAGGGGACATGAAGGCTTCCTAGAGATTCGCTAAGAAGGCCCTGCTTCGGAGTCTTCTCTGCAGTCTCCAAGATGGGTGATGTGAGGCCAGCCTTTGGTCCAGGCCCAGCCCCACTCTGGGGGACTCCTCCCTTTGTGGCTAAGCACCGCCTCCCTACACTCACATGCAGCAGCCCCAGGAGCCACAACTCTGTGCTCTGCACTGCTGGGCTCCAGGCTCTCCTGCTGCCTCCAAGGAAGGGTTTCTCGGAGCTCTGGGTCAGAGCAGGGTGAGCTGAGCTCCATGGCAGCCTGAGACTGTGCCCCGGAGTGTGTGCTTGGTGGTGTCTGTGCAGCAGGCCTTGCCTGCGTCCTCTTCTTTGCCAGTTTGGCTGAGCCCTCCGTGGCCACGCTCACCTGGAGCCTGTACAGGGCTTCCTGGGCAGGGGGCTGGTGCTCTGAACCCTCCCTCAGGGTGGTGGTAGGGGTGTTCACCTCAGGGGCCACTTCGGGTGGGACGCTCTACAATGACAATGAACATCAGCAGCACTCCTTCGATATTTCTGAGCTGTGCCTGGCCAGGATGGCTGCTGCCTCTGCCCATCTGTCCTTCTGCTCCCAGAAAGCGCAGAGACGAGTGTCTACTCAGATACGCAATCGGGAGGACAGAGACACCCCTGAGGGAGTGAGGTCAGCCTGGGCAGCCAGCTCTGCCCGGATGCTTCCCATGCCACCAGCCTGCTCTCCCCTGTGGTGTGGACAAAAGTGACCCACGAGCTCCTGACCAATATGCGGCTGGGCTTGCTTCAGGCAGACACACCCCGAGAAACCCCCATCAACACACAGGCAAAGGCCTCAGGCTTCCCCATGTGGGACGGGAGAGGTGGCCGGACCCGGCCTGGGCCTCCCTGTTACCTTTCTGTTCCTTAGGGCAAAGGGCCAGAGGCCTCTCCGGGGTCCCTGAGCCAGCGTCATCCACGTTCCCACATTCTCTGCCTGTGAGTTCGCCTGAGGCCCCGGCGTCTGGGCAGGGGCAAACAACAGAACATCTTGAAAGCAAGTGATCTGGCTGGGGACTCCTCTCCATTGAGGAGGCCTGGATACCAGGGTTGCTGGTTCTGTTGGGTTCTGTTTCCAGGAAGTGACATCATTTCCTGGTTCATGGCCGAGGTCACTTCCACAAAGCTCCCCAAGGGAACCTCTGGGTTTCTGGCTGTTTCCCCACGCCCTTAGGCCACGTGCAGGCACAGTGACACACACAGGCCACCCCACAGCCTTTGGGAGACCTGGGTGCAGCCAGGGCCTGATCTCTGAGGACACAGCTGCTTTCAGCCCAGGCTCCTTCTCAGAAGTGAAGTGGCCCTGGGCAAGGCATGTGCCATGCAGGTTTTCCCCACTCTCTCCATCTGCAGAGTGGGGGTCACTCTCTCATTTCCTGCCTAGGTCTGTCAGCCTACGAACAGCTCCAGTGCCTGTTCAAACATTGGGCCGCTATCACATGGAGCTTGGACACTGAGACTTCCCAAAGGATGGATTCCACACAAGGCTGACCTAGCACAGAATAGGGCAGAATCAGGCCTGGATGGGCTTTGGGACCTGGGAAAAGGCAGTCCCCTTTCTGCCTATTTCTTGACCCCTGCATTTGGAGGACCGGAAAGTCATATTCAGACATCACCCCCTCTGATATCAACCTTCCGCATCCTCCTCAATTGCCCCACTCGGCCTCGAAGACTGGGGGAGTCTGCCCCAACAGTGGCTCCCCGCATCCTTGTCCTTGAGTCTCATCATCTTGAGTCATTTTCCCCCTTGGGGGAAAAGCACAGTCATTGTTTCCAACCACAAGAGAGATTCATGCAAATTCTATGAAATCCAATCATTTCCTCTCTCCATTGTTCAGTCTCTCTCTCTCGTTCCCTCTCTTTCTTGACCTTTCCAAATTCAGTCTGTCTCTTCCTCTCTGTGTCTCTCCTCTGGATGCTCACATGCATGTGAATGCATGGACGCATGTATGTTGTTGAACTTGTTTGAGGCTTTAGCGTTTCTTGTCGAGTGAGTTAAAGGTTTGTCGTTGGATTTGGTGTTAGGGGAAGGGATAGGTCTGGGGTTTGTTCTGGGAGACGCGTAGGAACCCCTTCTCCGATATTCTGCTTGCTAATATTCTTTTTTGTTCAGTTTGTTACCATTTTGATTTGTGAATGCTCAGCTTTTCTGATGCAAATCTGTTCAAGTGGATGGAAGCCCATGGATGTCCTTTGGTTTACTGTTTCCTTGACTTGAAGGGACCCAATTTTCTTCCCCCCCCCACACACACATGTTGAGAAGTCCATGACATGAAGGAGCCTATGGCCCGTGCTTATTTCCAGGAGTTTCATCCCTTCAGGCTTTGCGTTGATGTGTTTCACTGAATCTGTCGTGTTCTGAGACCAAAAGCCAATGTGATTGTTCAGATGGAACCATCTCCAATTACCACGGCCTTTCATTGCAGAGGCTCTTGTTCTCATTCGTATCACCTCCCCTCCTTTGGCACTGAGGAATTGACCGTAGAAGCATGGATTTTTTTTTTTTTTCTAGACCCTCAATTCCACTCCATGGATCTGGTTCTGCATGTTTGATTTCTTCCCAGTACCATGCTGTCCTGATGATCCTAGTGTGATAGTCTAATTGGCTGTCAAGCAGCCTGCTATATCCATTTCAGGGCTTTGTGGCAGATTGCATTGACTCTTTTGACTCCTTTGTGTTTCCATAGACATTTTGGAATTCATTGGTTATAATGCCCTGAGAACAGCCAATCGTTATTTTTTTTTAATTTTATTGGAGGCTAATTATTTTACAATATTATATTGGTTGGTTTTGCCATACATTGACATGAATCCGCCTCGGGTGTACATGAGGTCCCTCTCCCGAACCCCCTCCCACCTCCTCCTTCCTTTATTTTCCCTCTGGGTCATACCAGCTCTGAACATCCTGTAACATGCCTCGACCCTGAACTGGTGATGCGTTTCACATATGATAATATACATGTTTCAATGCCATTCTCCCAAACCATCCCATCCTCACCCTCTCCCACAGAATCCCTACGACTGTTTTATACATCTGTTTCTATTTTGCTGTCTCGTATACGGGGTTATCATTTGCATCTTTCTAAATTCCATATATATGCGTTAGTATATTGTACTGGTGTTTTTCTTTCTGGCTTACTTCACTCTGTATAATAGGCTCCAATTTCATCCACCTCATTAGAACTGATTCAAATGCATTCTTTTTAACGGCTGAGTAATACTCCATTGTGTATATGTACCAAAGCTTTATTATCCATTCGTCTGCAGATGGACATGTAGGTTGCTTCCATGTCCTGGCTATTGTAAACAGTGCTGCGATGAACATTGGAGTACATGTGTCTCTTTCAGTTCTGGTTTCCTCGATGTGTATGCCCAGGAGTTTGATTGCTGGATCATATGGCATTTCTATTTCCAGTTTTTTGAGGAATCTCCACACTGTTCTCCATAGTGGCTGTACTAGTTTGCATTCCCACCAACAGTGTAAGAAGGTTCCCTTTTTTCCACAACCTCTCTAGCATTTATTGCATGTAGACTTTTGGATAGCAGCCATTCTGACTGGTGTGAAATGGTATCTCATTGTGGTTTTGATTTGCATTTCTCTGATTATGAGAGATGTTGAGCATTTTTTCATGTGTTTGCTAGCCATCTTTATGAATTCTTTAGAGAAATGTCTGTTTAGTTCTTTGGCCCAATTTTTGATTGGCTCATTTATTTTTCTGGAATTGAGCTGCAGGAGCTGCTTGTATATTTTGGAGATTAATCCTTTATCAGTTGTTTCATTTGCTATTATTTTCCCCCATTCTGAAGGCTATCATTTCACCTTGCTTATAGTTTCCTTTGCTGTGCAGAAGCTTTTGATTTTAATTGGGTCCCATTTGTTTATTTTTGCTTTTATTTCCAATATTCTGGGAGGTGGGTCTTGGAGGATCATGCTGTGATTTATGTCAGAGAGTGTTTCGCCTACATTCTCCTCTAGGAGTTTTATAGTTATTGGTTTTACGTTTATCTCTCTAGTCTATTTTGAGTTTATTTTGGTATATGGTGTTAGGAAGTATTCTAGTTTTATTCTTTTACAAGTGGCTGACCAGTTTTCCCAGAACCACTTGTTAAAGAGACTGTCTTTTATCCATTTTATATTCTTGCCTCCTTTGTCAAAGATAAGGTATCCATAAGTGCTTGGATTTATCACTGGGCTTTCTATTTTATTCCATAGATCTATGTTTCTGTATTTATGCCCGTACCATACTGTCTTGATGACTGTAGCTTTGTAGTAGAGCCAGAAGTCCGGCAGGCTAATTCCCCCAGTTACATTTTTCCTCCTCAAGATTGCTTTGGCTATTCGAGGTTTTTTGTATTTCCATACAAATTGTGAGATTATTTGTTCTAGTTCTATGAAAAATATCGTTGGTAGCTTGACAGGGATTGCATTGAATGTATAAGTTACTTTAGATATTATACTCATTTTAACCATATTTATTCTTCCAATACACGAACATGGTATATTTCTCCATCTATTAGTGTACTCTTTGATTATGTTCACTAGTGTTTTATAGTTTTCTGTGTACAAGTCTTTTGTTTCCTTAGGTAAATACATTCTTAAGTATTTAAATATTTTCGTTGCAACAGAGAATGGAATAGTTACCTTAATTTCTCATTCTATTTTCTCATTATTAGTGTAAAGGAATGCAAGTGATTTCTGTGTGTTGACTTTATATCCTGCAACTTTACTGTATTCATTGATTAGCTCTAGTAGTTTTCTGGTAGATTCTTTAGGGTTTTCTCTTAGAGGATCACGTCATCAGCGAACAGTGAAAGTTTTACTTCTTCTTTTCCAATTTGTATTCCTTTTATGTCTTTTTCTGCTCTGATTGCTGTAGCCAAAACTTCCAGAACTATGTTGAATAGTAGTGGTGCAAATGGGCACCCTTGTCTTATTCCTGACATTAGGGGAAATGCTTTCAGTTTTTTACCGTTGAGGATAACGTTTGCTGTGGGTTTGTCATATATAGCTTTTATTATATTGAGATATGTCCCTTCTATTCCCACTTTCTGGAGGGTTTTTATCATAAATGGATGCTGTATTTTGTCAAAGGCTTTCTCTGCATCTATTGACATAATCATATGATTTTTAGTTTTCAGTCTGTTAATGTGGTTTATTACATTGATTGATTTGTGGATATTGAAGAATCCTTGCATTCCTGCGATAAGCCCACTTGGTCATGATGTATGATCTTCTGAATGTGTTGTTGGATTCTGATTGCTAGAATTTTGTTAAGGATTTTTGCATCTATGTTCATCAGTGATATTGGCCTGTAGTTTTCTTTTTTTGTGTGATCTTTACGAGGTTTTGGGATTAGGGTGATGGTGGCCTCATAGAATGAGTTTGGAAGTTTCCCTTCCTCAGCAATTTTCTGGAAGAGTTTGAGTAGAATAGGTGTTAGCTCTTCTCTAAATTTTCGGAAGAACTCAGCTGTGAAGCCGTCTGGACCAGGGCTTTTGTTTGCTGGAAGATTTTTTATTATAGCCTCTAGTTCCGAGCTTGTGATGGGTCTGTTCAGATTTTCTATTTCTTCCTGGTTCAGTTTTGTAAAGTTGTACTTTTCTTGGAATTTGTCAATTTCTTCCAGGTTATTCATTTTATTGCCATATAATTGCTGATAGTATTCTCTAATAATCCTTTGTATTTGTGTAGCCATTGGTATTTTGAGAGGAATAGCGTGCGACCTCTGGACTGCCCCAAGTTGGGGGTCGGGGGAAGGGGGAAGTGACATTTTCTTACCAGGAGAAATTCTTCTGATACTGGAGCACAGTTTATTTTCCATTGGATTGGTGGGCTTCACCTTCTTTCATCCATCTCTTGCAGTTCTCTTAGAAGAGGGGCTTCCCTCCTGGGTTAGATGGACCCCTAGCTATTGCCTCTCAGGAAATGTCACTGTCGATGAGGTTGATACTTGCCGTCTCCTTCTAAGCATTTGCTGTTAGTATTAGAAATGCCAACGATTTCTCTTCCCCTTCCTCACTGTCCATCTCTCTGAGCCTCCAGGTTGAACAGGCCTAATCCAGGGTCCCATGGCTATTGGGGAGTGCAGCTCGACCGTGTTTCTCAGGCCTTCATTGTTGGGCATCATTTGGTATACTCTCCATGTCCCTTCCTTCGCCTGGTTTCCCTGCAGACCTCTCCTTCAAGCTTGTGTTCATGTCGTTTGTGTATTAGGAGCCAAATTCTGCCTACGTTCCGTGTATGCAAACAGTTGTCTTCCCGCTTGGGATATGTTGTTTGTGTTTTTCAGACGGTCTTTCCCAGAGTCCAAATCTTGGATTTGACAAAGTTCACTGTGTTCCCTGGTTACTCTTTGTGTAGTGCCTTTTGATATTGTGTGTGAAAACTCAGAGCTCTTGTCTAATGTCTGATCCATTTCCTTCTGAATTTGTGAACCATTTTGCATGGAACGTATGTCTAGGAATCATTTGAAGTGCATTTGTTGAGAGGTGTTAATTTTCCATGGACATGCATGTCACCCCCTCTGGTTTTCTGTCACTCCTAAACAGTTTTGGATTCCTTCTCAGAAAGATAGGTGTTTTTCAGCTTGCATTTCCACAGTTGAATGGATTCAGCAGCTCTAGAAGCAAGGACACTTTGTCCAGTGAAAGGGGGAGTGAGGTGCGGCCTCCCTTTCAGCACCGATCCCCAAGTCTGGTTGAGAGGGCTCTGATCTTCCATCATTGAGCCAGAAGCCACAGGCATCCTTGTGTGCCCTTGGACGTGTGAACGGCTTAAGGGAGTTTCATCTGCGCAGGCACCAAGCAAGCCTGCGGCTTTGGACCACAAGAGGTGAGCATCTCAGAAGACAGGATCAACCGTGCAAGAAGTGGAATGGGATCCACCTTGAGCGTGGGCACTGATCACCAAGAGATGTTCCAGTGGGGCTTTGATGGGTCCAGCACATTCTTCTGGCAGAGAGCGAGACAGATGTCTATGGGCTCTGCTGGCCCTCCATTCCCTCTTGTGGTCCCGAAGGCTGGTTCACACCAACCTGAGCACCTAGCTCTGAGATTATGAGAACCGCCACCTGCACTGTGTTTCCCTTTGCCCGCGTGTCCATGCGAAGCATCAGGCCATCTCTGAGCTACACTAGCCATGTGCATTGCCTCACATTGGACTTGCACATGTTTCTTCTGTTTCTTTCCCGATCACTGATTTTCTCGAGCATGTGGGGGCTACGTGGATTGTGGATCTGGCCTTGTGTTCTGTGGAACACTTCTCCCTTTGTTGGTTTGGTCTTATCATTCCATTTCTCCTGCCTGGTTTATTGTTGTGAGTTTGTTTGTGCCAGCGGAAGAACTCAGCACTTCCCTTGTGCCTGAGGTGTCCCACTTTCAACAACATTGCCTACCTGCATATTCTGAGCACATTTGCCGAGAGGGCTTCGTTTGGCAGATAACATCTTGAAAAGACCTACATGGTCCTTTCAGATACCCAAAGGCTACGTCAAATGACATAGGGACCAGAATTCTCCAGTTTGGTCTTCCAATATGTGGGGAGTCAGAACAATCCACTGTGAAGGGAAAAGCTACCGACTCCAGGATTCTGACCTAGAGAATTGCATGGATTGTAGAATTCATGGGGATGCCAAGACTCTAACAATGCCGAGAGACTATAACTTTCACCTTCAGTCAGAGCAAAATCCAGTTTCCTTTTATTTCAGTGATTGGCATTGATTGGGGACCTCGAAAGAATGGGAAGAAATGCAGAGAGAAGTAGGCTCAATGTTGTCAGGCGGGGAGAGAAGAACGGGGATTGCTTGCCATGAATCCAGGCTTTGCTGGGAACTGGGGGGGATAGAATGAGGGTGTCCAAATGTAGACAGTGGTGATGTTTACACAGCATTGTGAAGGCCTCCATATTCCCAAATTGCATCAAGGAAGGAAAATTTATTGACACACAGTTGCGAGCAAAATATACAGAAAGCCATAAAAGACATAAAAGATGAGAAGAAAGACGCCTAGGGGCCTGATGAAAATCAGCTCAGGGGAATGGAAGTCAATCTCCCCTGGGTGGGGAGCGAGTGGACGGCTGCCATGGACAACACACAGGGATGCAGGCTGCAGAGTCAACCGCATCCCTGGACGAGGTTTTTGATGAAAGTGCTCCGGGTCTCTGCCCAGAGCATGGGCCTCTTCTCCCTGCAGGGGTGGGACAGGCATGTTGGGCGTCTGAGTCCTTGGCAGGAGCCAGGGCAGGCTGCCCCTCTGTAGGTGATCACTCAGGCCCTGACTCGGGTTCTGCCACCAAAGCAGGTGTAAGTTCACGTGGAGGTGGAGGTTCTGGAAAACGGGGTGAGACATCGGAGCCTGGGGCTCTGGTTCGTGCAGGCACAGATTTCAGATGTGCTGACGGTGCTAGCCAGTACCCGGCTAGCCCCATTTCTTTGGGAGGGGACGTCTCAGGTCTCAATCTCCCCTCAGTGGATCCCTGGGTGCTGCACCTGGAGCTCCAACCTCTGTAGAGACTCGTTTTGGACGTGGAGGCTGGCTGAGTTTGACGGTCAGAGCTAGAGCTGGTGGAGAAGAAGAGTTTGCCACAGGACAGCCTTGCCATGTGCCTAAGTGGGTACGAAAGCTTCCTAGAGATTTTATAAGAAGGCCTAGCATCGGAGTCTTCTCTGGAGTCTCCAAAATGTGTGGTGAGGCCAGCCATTTTTCCCGGACCAGCCCCAGCTCTGTGGGACACCTCCCTGTGTGCCTCAGCACTACCTCCCCACACTCACATGCAGCAGCCACAAACGCCTCATCTATTTGGTCTGCCCTCCTGGGTTCCAGGTCCTACTGCTACCTCCAAGGCAGGGCTTCTTAGAGCTCTGGGTCAGGGCAGGCTCTGCTGAGTTCCGTGGCAGCCTGAGACTGGGCCCCGGGGTGCGTGCTGGGTGGTGTCTGTGTAGCAGGCCTGGCCTGCTCCGTCTTCATTGCCAGTTGGGCTGAGCCCTCCGTGGCCACGCTCACCTGGAGCCTGGACTGGGCCTCCCGGGCAGGGTGCTGGTGCTCTGAGCCCTCCCTCTGGGAGGTGGATGGGGTGTGCCCCTCAGGGCCCACCTCGGGTGGGATGCTCTGCAATGATAGAGACCATCAGCCAGCCCTGCTTTGATATTTGTGAGCTGAGACTGGCCAGTATGTCTGCTGCTTCTGCCTGTCTGCCCTTCTGCTCCCAGAAGGAGCAGCGACAAAGATATGCTGAGATACCCACCCAGGAGGATACGACACACCCGAGGGCATGAGATCAGCCTGGTCCACCAGCTCTGACTGGACGCTCCCCATGACAGGCAGCCTGCTCTCCGCTGGGGTGTGGACACAAGCAGTCAACGGGCTCCAAACCCACATGCAGCTGGGCTTGCTTGAGTCAGACACACGCCGAGAAAACCCCTTCCACACACAGGGAAAGGCCTCAGGCTTCCCCGGGTGGGATGGGAGAGGTGGCAGGACCCTGTATGCATACACTGAGCTTAGGCAGGATTTGGCTGTTAATACACAAATGACATGAACACAAAGGAGCCTGAAGGAGAGGTCTGAAGGGACACCAGGCGAAGAAAGGGACGCGGAGAGTACACCAAATGATGTCCAGAACTGAGGGTCTGATCCACAGGGTCTAGGTGCACTCCCTGAGGCCCGTGGGACCATGGACTAGGCCTGTTCTACCTGGAGGCTCAGAGAGATGGACAGTGAGGAAGGGGAAGAGAAATACTTGGCATTTCTAACACTCACAGCAAACGCTTAGAAGACGGCAATTATCAACCCCACCGACAGTTACATTCCCTGAAAGGCAATAGCTAGGAGTCCATCTAAACCAGGAGGGGAGCCCCTCTTCTCTGAGAACTGCAAGAGATGGATAAAAGAAGGTGAATCCCACAAATCCAATGGAAAATAGCTGTGCTCAAGGATCAGAAAAATTCCTCCTGGTAAGATGATATAAATCCCCCCTCCCCCGGGCCCCCACCGTGGGGCAATCCAGAGGATCCACTCTATTTCTCTCAAAATACCAACGGCTTTTCTCAGGGCATTATAACCAAAGAATCCAAAATGTCTATGGAAACACAAAGGAGTCAAAATAGTCAATGCAATCTGCCGTAAAGCTTTGAAATGGACGTAGCAGCCTGACTGATAGCCAATTAGACTCTCAGACTAGGATCATCAGGACAGCGTAGTACTGGGAAGAAATCAAACACGCAGAACCAGATCCATGGAATGGATTTGAGGTTCCAGACGTAAACCCAAGCTTCTACGGTCAATTCCTCGACGCCAAAGAAGGGGAGGTGATACGAATGGGAAAAAGAACCTCTGTAAGGAAAGGCCATGGAAATTGGAGATGGTTCCATCTGAACAATCATATTGGCTTTTGGTCTCATAACACGTCAGATTCAGTGAAACACATCAATGCAAAGCCTGAAGTGATGAAACTCTTGGAAATAAGCACGGGCCATAGGCGCCTTAATGTCAGGGACTTCTCAACATGTGTGTGGGGGTGGAAGAAAATTGGGTCCCTTCAAGTCAAGGAAACAGTAAACCAAAGGACACCCACCAGCTTCCATCCACTTGAACAGCTTTGCAACAGAAAAGCTAAGAATTTGCTAATCAAAATGGTAACAAACTGAACAAAAAAGAATATTAGCAAGCAGAATATCGGAGAATGGGTTCCTACGTAAAAGAGACTGAGAACTCACACCACTAAGTCTCCCAGAACAAACCCCAGATCTAGCCCTTCCCCTAACACTAATTCCAACCCCAAACCTTTAACTCACTCTAAATGAAACACTAGAGCCTCACCCTAGGTCAACAGTTTACATGCTTACATACATTCACATGCATTCAAGCATCCACAGGAGAGACACAGAGAAGAAGACAGACTGAATTTGGAAAGGTCAAGGAAGAAACGGAACGCGGAAGAGAGACTGAACCAGGGAGAGAGGAAATGAGTCGATTTCACAGAATTTGCATGGATCTCTCTTGAGGTTGGAAACATTGACAGTGCGTATTCCCCCTGCAAGTGGTAAAATGACACAAGATGATGAGATTCAAAGACAAGGATGCGGGGAGCCACTGTTTGGGCAGACTCCCCCACTCCTCGAGGCTGAGTGGGACACTTGAGTAGGACAAGGAAGGTTGATATCAGAGGGGGCGATTTCTGAATATGACCTTCCGGTCCTCCCAATGCGGGTGTCAAGAAATAGGCAGGGAGCGGACTGCCTTTTCCCAGGTCCCAGAGCCCATCCAGGCCTGATTCTGCCCCATTCTGTGCTAGGTCAGCCCTGTGTGAAATCTGTCCTTTGGGAAGTCTCAGTGTCCAAGCTCCATGTGTTACAGGCCCAAAGTATGAACAGGAACTGGAGTTGTTCATAGGCTGTCAAACCTAGGCAGCAGATGGGAGAGTGTTCCTCACTCTGAAGATCAAGAGACTGGGTTACCCTGCGGAACACATGCCTTGCCCAGGGCCACATCATTTGTGAGAAGAAGGATCCTGGGCTGAAAACATCTGTGTCCTCAGAGCTCAGGCCCTGGCTGCACCCAGGTCTCCCCAATGCTGTGGGGTGGGCTGTGTGGTTTCACTGTGCCTGCATGTGGTCTAAGGAGGTGGGGGAACAGCCAGAAACCCAGAGGTTCCCTTGAGGAGCTTTGTGGAAGGGACCTCGGCCACGAACCAGGAAATGATGTCACTTCCTGGCAACAAAACCCAACAGAACCCACAAACCGGGTATCCAGTCCTCCCCAGCGGAGAGAAGCCCCCAGCCAGATCGTTTGCTGTCAAGATGTTCTGCTGCTTGCCCTTGCCCAGATGATGCCGGGACCTCAGGCGAGCTCACAGGCAGACTGTGTGGGCACGCAGTTGACACTGGCTCAGCGCACCCCCCACCGAGAGTCCTCTGGCCCTTTGCCCGAAGGAAAAGAAAGGTAACAGGGGAGCCCCAGGCCAGGTCCGGCCACCTCTCCTGTCCCACCCGGGGAAGCCTGAGGCCTTTTGCTGTGTGTGGATGGGGGTTTTTCGGGGTGTGTCTGCCTCAAGCAAGCCCAACCGCATGTGGGTCAGGAGACCATGGGTCGCTTGTGTCCACACCCCAGGGGAGAGAAGGCTGGGTGCCATGGCGAGTGTCCAGGCAGAGCCACGTGCCCAGGCTGACCTCACACCCTCAGGGGTGTCTCTGTCCTCCCGGGTGGGTAGCTGAGCAGATCTTTGTCTTTGGTCTTTCTGTGAGCAGAAGGGCAGACAGGCAGAGGCTGCAGCCATCCTGGCCAGCCTCAGCCCAGAAATATCGAAGCAGGGCTGGCTGATGGTCTCTATCATTGCAGAGCGTCCCACCGGAGTTGGCCCCAGAGGGGCACACCCCATCCACCTCCCAGAAGGAGGGCTCAGAGCACTAGCCCCCTGCCCGGGAGGCCCAGTGCAGGTTCCAAGTGAGCGTGGCCAAGGAGGGCTCAGCCCAACTGAAGATGAAGACGGAGAGGGCAAGGCCTGCTACCCAGACACCACCCAGCATGCACCCCGGGGCCCAGTCTCAGGCTGCCACAGAGCTCCGCAGAGCCAGCCCTGACCCAGAGCTCTGAGAAGCCCTGCACCTGAGGTAGCAGGAGGACCTGAAACCCAGAACGGCATAGCACAGACGTGAGGCGGCTGGGACTGCTGAACATGAGTGTAGGGATTCAGTGCTGAGCTACACAGGTAGGAGTACCCCAGAGCTGGGGCTGGGCCTGGACCAAAGGCTAGCCTCACACCACCCATCTTGGAAACTGCAGAGAAGACTCCGATGCTGGGCCTTCTTATCGAATCTCTAGGAAACTTTCGTGCCCACTTAGGCACATGGCAAGGCTGGCCTGTGGCAAACTTTTCTTCTCCCCTAGCTCTAGCTCCGGCCGTCAAACTCAGCGAGCCTCCACCTCCAACACCTGTCCCTATGGAGGTGGGAGCACCACGTGCAGGACCCAGGGATCCACTGAGGGGGGTTCGAGACCTGAGACTTACCCTCCCAAAGACATGTGGCCAACCGGGTATTGGCAGGCACACTCAGCACATCGGATCTCTGTGCCTGCACGACCCACAGCCCCAGGACCCGATGTCTCACCCCGTTTCCAGATCCTCCACCTCAACGTGCACTTACACCTGCTCAGGCGTTGGTGGCAGAACCTGAGTCGGGGTCTGAGTGACCACTTGCACAAAGGCAGCCTGCCGTGGCTCCTGCAAAGGACTCAGACACCCACCATGACAGTCCCACCCCTGCAGGGAGAAAAGGCCCCTGCTCTGGACAGAGACCCAGAGCCCGTTCAGCAAACACCTCGTCCAGGGGCGCGTTTGGCTCTGCAGGCTCCATCCCTGTGTGTTCCCTGTGGATGCCGTCCACTCCCTCCCCACCCAGGGGAGACTGACTTCCTTTCCCCTGAGCTGATTTTCATCAGGCTCCTAGGCATCTTTCTTCTCATCTTTTATGTCTTTTATGGCTTTCTGTATATTTTGCTCACAAGTGTGTGTCAATAAATTTTCCGTACTTGATGCCATTGGGGAATATATAGGATTTCACAATGCTGTGTAAGCATCACCACTGTCTACATTCGGACACCCTCACTCTATCCCCCCACCCACTTCCCAGCAAAGCCTGGATTCATGGCAAGCACTGCCCATTCCTCTCTCCCCCGCCTGACAACCTTGAGTCTATTTCTTTCTGCATTTCTTCCCATCCGCTCGGTGTCCCCAATCAATGCAATCACTGAAATGAAAGGAAACTGGATTTTCCTGTGACTGAAGGTGAACGTTATAGTCTATCAGGCTTTTAGAGTCTTGACATGTCCATGAATTCTACAGTGCATGGAATTCTCTAGGCCAGAATCCTGGAGTGGGTAGCTTTTCCCTTCTCCGGGGGATTGTTCTGAGTCCCCACATATTGGAAGACCAAACTGGAGAATTCTGGTTTCTATGTCATTTGAAGGAGCCTTTGGGTATATGAAAGGACAGTGTAGGTCCTTTCAAGATGTCATCTGCCTATCGAAGCCCTCTTGATAACTGCTCAGAATCTCCAGGTAGGCAGTGCTCTTGTAAGTGGGACACCTCAGACACAAGGAAATGCTGAGTTCTTCTCCCGGCTCAAACAAACTCACAACAATAAACCAGGCAGGAGAAATGGAAAGATAAATCCACACCAACAAAGGGAAAACTCTTCCTCAGAACACAAGGCCAGAAAAAGACCCACCACCCTTGTGGTCCCCACATGCTCGAGAAAATGTATGATCGGGAAGGAAACAGAAGAAACATATGCAGGTCCAATGAGAGGCAATGGACATGGCTAGTGCAGCTCAGAGACAGCCTGACGCTTTGCGTGGACATGCTGTCAAAAGGAAACACAGGGCAGGTGGCAGTGGTTATCATCTAGAGCTAGGTGCTAATCATGGTGACAACCAGCTTTCGGGACCACAAGAGGGAGTGGAGGGCCTAACAGAGCCCATAGACCTATCTCTCGCTATCTGGGAGAAGAGTGTGCCGGACCCATCAAAGTCCAATAGGAGCATCTATTGACGATCAGTGCCCACTCTCAGGGTGGATCCCACTCCACTTCTGGCACAGTGGCTCCTGTTTTCTGAGGTGCTTACCTCTGGCGGTCCAAAGCCACAGGCCTGCTGGGCGCCTACTGAGACGAAACTCCCTTCAGCTGCTCACACAGCCAAGGGCACACAAGGATGCCAGTGGCCTGTGGCTCACAGATGGAAGATCTGCCCCCTGACAATCTGACCTGGATATTTGTGCTGAAAGGGAGGCCGCACCCGACTCCCTTCATTGGAGTCAGCACCCCTTCTGCTAGAGCTGCTGAATACATTCAAATGTGAAAACGCAAGCTGAAAAACACCCATCTTTCCGAGAAGTTCTCCTAAAAAGTTTAGGAGCAACGCATTTGGAACCCAGAGGGGATGACATGCATGTCCATGGAAACTTGACACCTCTCAACAAATGCACTTCAAATGATTCCTAGACATACGTTCCCTAGAAAATGGTTCACAAAAGCAGAAGGAAATGAAGCAGACATTAGACATGAGCTCTGTGTCTTCACACACAATACAGAAAGACACTATACAAAGAGTAACCAGGGAACACAGTCAACTTGTCTCACCAATAATTGGACTCTGGGAAAAATGGTCTGTAAAACGCAAACGACACATCCCAAGCTGGGAGACAACTGTTTGCATACACAGAGCTTAGGCAGGATTTGGCTTCCAATACACAAGTGACATGAACACAAAGGAGCATGAGGGAGAGGTCTGAAGGGACAGCTGGTGAAGGAAGGGACCTGGATAGTACACCGAATGATGCCCAGCACTGAGCACCTGAGAAAATTAATCTAGCTGCACTCCCCGAGGTCCTGGGGACCCTGGCCTAGGCCTGTTCTACCTGGAGGCTCAGAGAGATGGACAGTGAGGAAGGGGAAGAGAAATCCTTGGCATTTCTAACATTCACAGCAAACGCTTAGAAGGAGAAGGCAAGGATCAACCCCACCGACTGACATTTCCTGAAAGGCAATAGCTTGGAGTCCATCTAACCCAGGAGGGAAGCCCCTGTTCTCAGAGAACTGCAAGAGATGGATGAAAGAAGGTGAAGCCCACCAATCCAATGGAAAATAAGCTGTGCTCCCGGATCAGAAGAATTCCTCCTGGTAAGATGATGTCACTTCCCCCTCCCCCCAACCCCAACCGTGGGGCAATCCAGAGGTTGCGTGCTATTTCTCTCAAAATACTAAAGGCTGTTCTCAGGGCATTATAACCAAAGAATTCCAAAATGTCTATGGAAACAGAAAGGAGTCAAAATAGTCAATGCAATCTGCCACAAAGCCCTGAAATGTACATAGCAGGCTGCCTGATAGCCAATTAGACTATCACAGTAGGATCATCAGGACAGCATGGTACAAACATGCAGAACCAGATCCATGGAATGCAATTGAGGGTCCAGAAATAACCCCAAGCTTCTAAAGTCACTTCACTGACGCCAAAGAAGGGGAGGCGATATGAATGGGAACAAGAGCCTCTGCAACGAAAAGCTGTGGGTATTGGAGATGTTTGCATCTGCATAATCACTTTGGCTTTTGGTCTCATAACACCTCAGATTCAGTGAAACACATCAACGCAAAGCCTGAAGTGATGAAACTCCTGGAAATAAGCACGGGCCATAGGTTCCTTAATGTCAGGGACTTCACGACATGTGTGTGGTGGCGGAAGCAAAATTGCGTCTCTTCAAGTCAAGGAAACAGGAAACCAAACAACATCAACTAACTTGCATCCACTTGCACAGCTTTGAAACAGAAAAGCTTAGCATTCACAAATCAAAATGGTAACAAACTGAACACAAAGGAATATTTGCAAGCAGAATATAGAAGAAGGGTTTCCTAAGTAAAAAAGACAAGAACTCGCACGACTAAGTCTCACAGAACAAACCTCAGACCTATCCCTTCCCCTAACGTCAACTCCATCCCCAAACCTTTACCTCACTGGAAAGGAAACCTTGAAGCCTCACTCTAGGTCAACAATATACATGCTTACATTCATTCACAGGCACGCGAGCATCCACAGCAGAGACACAGAAAGGAAGATACAGAATGAATTTGGAAAGTTCAAGAAAGACAGAAGGAGGGAGAGAGACTGAACAATGGAGAGAGGAAATGAGTCGATTCCACAAAATGTGCATGAATCTCTCTTGAGTTTTGAAACAATGACAATGCCTATTCCCCCTGCAAAGGGGAAAATGACCCAAGTTGATGAGGCTCAAAGACAAGGATGTGGGGAGCCACTTTTGGGGCCGCCTCCCCCACCCATCGAAGATGAGTGGGACACTTGAGCAGGAGGATGAAATTTGATATCAGAGGGAGCGATGGCTGAATGTGACCTTCCGGTCCTCCCAATGAGGGGGTCAAGAAATAGGCAGGAAGGGGACTGCCTTTTCCCAGGTCCTAGAGCCCATCTAGGCCTGATTCTGCCCCATTCTGTGCTAGGTCAGCCCTTGTTTGTGCCGGTGGAAGAACTCAGACTTTCCCTTATGCCTGCAGTTTCCCACTGAAACAGCACTGCCTACCTGGAGATTCTGAGCACATTTACCGAGAGGGCTTCGTTTGGCAGATGACTTCTTGAAAAGACCTACACAGTCCTTTCAGATACCCAAAGGCTACTTCAAATGAAATAGAAACCAGAATAATCCAGTTTGGTCTTCCAACATATGGGGAGTCAGAACAATTGCCTGGAGAAGGGAAAAGCTACCCACTCCAGGATTCTGGCCTAGAGAATTCCATGGACTGTGGAATTCATGGGAATGCCAAGACTCGAACGATATTGAGAGACTATAACTTTCACCTTCAGTCAGACCAAAATAAAGTTTCCTATCTTTTCAGTGATTGGCATTGATTGGGGACCCCGAAAGAATGGGAAGAAATGCAGAAAGAAATAGACTCAATGTTGTCAGGCGGGGGAGAGAGTAACGGGCAGTGCTTGCTATGAATGCAGGCTTTGCTGTGAAGTTGGGGAGTGGGGAGAATGAGGGTGTCCGAATGTAGACAGTGGTGATCCTTACACAGCATTGAAGGCCTCCATATTCCCAATGGCATCAAGGAAGGAAAATTTATTGACACACACTTGTGAGCAAAATATACACAAAGCCATAAAAGACAAAAGATGAGAAGAAAGGTTCCTAGAAGCCTAATGAAAATAAGCTCAGGGGAAGGGAAGTCAGTCTCCCCTGGGTGGGGAGGGAGTGGAGGGCGTCCATAGGGAACACACAGGGATGGTGGCTGCAGAGCCAACTGCACCCCTGGATAAGGTATTTGCCGAACGGGCTCTGGGAATCTCTCCAGAGCAGGGGCCTGTTCTCCCTGCAGGGGTTAGAGAGTCATGGTGGGCATCTGAGTCCTGGGCAGGAGCCAGGACAGGCTCCCTCTGTGCAGGTGGTCAATCAGGCCCTGACTTTAGTCCTGCCGACAAAGCCCGAGCAGGTGCAAGTGCCGTTGGAGGTAGAAGCTGTGGGCTTCGATATTTCTGAGCTGAGCCTGGCCAGGATGTCTAATGTTTCTGCCCGTCTGCTCTTCTGCTCCCAGAAAGAACAGAGTTGAATGCCTGCTCAGATACCCACCAGGGAGGATGGAGAACCCCGCCAAGGTCTTGAGGTCAGCCTGGGCACACGGCTCTGCCTGGACGCTCACCATGCCACCAAGTGTGCTCTCCCCTGGGGTGTGGACACAAGCGGTCCATGGGCTCCTGACCCACCTGTGGCTGGGCTTGATTGAGGCAGACACAGCCTGAGAAACCCCCATCCACACACAGCGAAAGGCCTCAGGCTTCCACGGGTGGGACGGGAGAGGTGGGCGGACCCGGCCTGGGGCTCCCCTGTTACCTTTCTGTTCCTTCGGGCAAAGGGCCAGAGGACATTCGGAGGGGCCCTGGGCCAGTGTCGACGGCCATCCCACACTCTCTGCCTGTGAGCTCGCCTGAGGACCCGGCCTTTGGGCAGGGGCAAACAGCAGAACATCTTGACAGCAAGCGATCTGGCTGGGGGCTCCTCTCCGCTGGGGAGGCCTAGATACACGGGTTGTGGGTTCTGGTGGGTTCTGTTGCCAGGAAATGACATCATTTCCTGGTTCATGGCCTAGGTCCCTTCCACAAAGTTCCCCAAGGGAACCTCTGGGTTTCTGGCTGTTCTCCCATGCCCTTATGCCACGTGCAGGCACAGTGACACACATTCAGCCCATCCCACAGCCTTTGGGAGACCTGGCTGCAGCCAGGGCCTGAGCTCTGAGGACACAGCTGCTTTCAGCCCAGGTTCCCTATTCTCAGAAGTGATGTGGTCCTGGGCAAGACATGTGCCCCCCTTGGTTTCCCCAGTCTCTCCATCTGCAGAGTGGGGGTTACTCTTCCATCTCCTCCCTAGGTCTGTCATCCTACAAACAGCTCCAGTGCCTGTTCAGACTTTCGGCTGCTATCACATGGAACTTAGGCACTGAGACTTCCCAAAGGACGGATTCAACACAGGGCTGACCTAGCACAGAATGGGCAGAATCAGGCCTGGATGGGCTCTGGGACCTGGGAGAAGTCAGTCACCTTTCTGCCTATTTCTTGACCCCTGAATTGGGAGGACCGGAAAAACATATTCACACATTGCGACCTCTGATATCAACCTTCCTCATCCTATTCAAGTGTCCCACTCTGCCTCGAGGCCTGGGGGAGGCTGCCCCAACAGTGGCTCCCCAAATCCTTGTCTTTGAGACTCATCAACTTGGGTCATTTTCCCCCTTGCCGGGGGAATAGGCACTGTCATTGTTTCCATCCTCAAGAGAGATTCACGCAAGTTCTGTGAAATTGACTCATTTCCTCTCTCTATTGTTCAGTCTCTCTCCCTCGTTCTGTCTCTTTCTTGATCTTTCCAAATTCATTCTGTATCTTCCTTTCTGTATCTCTCCTGTGGATGCTCTTATGTCTGTGAATGCATGTAAACATGTATAGTGTTGACCTAGGGTGAAGCTTTATGGTTTCGTGTTGAGTGAGATAATGGTATCGGTTTGGATTTGGTGTTAGGGGAAGGGATAGGTCTGGGTTTTTTTCTGGGAGACTTAGTGGTGTGAGTTCTCAGTCTCTTTTACGTAGGAACCCCTTCTCAGATATTCTGTTTGCAAATATCCTTTTGTGTTCAGTTTGTTACCATTTTGATTTGTGAATGCTTAGGTTTCCTGTTTCAAAGCTGTTCAAGTGGACGGAAACTCGTGGGTGTCCTTTCGTTTCCTGTTTCCTTGACTTGAAGAGACCCTACTTTGCTTTTCCACCCACATATGTTGAGAAGTCCCTGACATTAAAAGCCTAAGTCCTGTGCTTATTGCCAGGTGTTTCTTCACTTCAGGCTTTGCTTTGATATGTTTCACTGAATCTGACGTGTTCTGAGAACAAAAGCCAACGTGATTGTTCAGGTGGAACCATCTGTAATTCCCACGGTCTTTCGTTGCACAGACTCTTGTTCCCATTCTTATTACCTCCCCTCCTTTGGTGTCGAGGAATTGACCGTAGAAGCTTGGGTTTATGTCTGGATCCTCAATTCCGTTCCATGGATCAGGTTCTGCATGATTTCTTCCCAGTACCATGTTGTCCTGATGATCCTAGTGTGATAATCTAATTGGCTATCAGCAGCCTGCAATATACATTTCAGGTTTTTGTGGCCGATTGACTCTTTTGACACCTTAGTGTGTCCATAGACATTTAGGAATTCTTTGGTTTTTATGCCCTGAGAGCAGCCGTTTTTATTTTGAGAGGGATAGCGTGGAACCTCTGGATTGCCCCATGGTGTGGGTCCGGGGAAGGGGGAAGTAACATCATCTTATCATGAGTTATTCTTCTGATTCATGAGCACAGCTTATTTTCCATTGGATTGGTGGGCTTCACCTTCTTTCATCCATCTCTTGCCGTTCTCTGAGAAGAGGGGCACCCCTCCTGGGTTAAATGGATTCTTAGCTATTGCCTTTCAGGGAATTTACTGTCGGTGGGGTTGATACTTGTCTTCTCCTTCTAAGCGTTTGCTGTGAGTGTTAGAAATGCTGAGGATTTCTCTTCCCCTTCCTCACTGTCCATCTCTCTGAGCCTCCAGGTGGAAGAGGCCTAGTCCAGGGTCCCACGGGGCTCAGGGAGTGCACCTAGACC
Organism: Moschus berezovskii; assembly: GCF_049115385.1. Classification (NCBI taxonomy): domain Eukaryota; kingdom Metazoa; phylum Chordata; class Mammalia; order Artiodactyla; family Moschidae; genus Moschus; species Moschus berezovskii. Next base: position 71,885,146 of record NC_142481.1, on the reverse strand, counting down.
GTGTTTCTCAGGATCTCAGTGCTGGGCATCATTCGGTATACTCTCTGTGTCCCTTCCTTCGCCTGGTGTCCCTTCAGACCTCTCCTTCAGGCTAGTTTGTGTTCATGTCGTTTGCATATTAGGAGCCAAATCTTGCCTAAACTCTGTGTATGCAAAGAGTTGTCTCCCAGGATGGGAGGTGTCTTATGCGTTTTTCAGACGGTCTTTCCCAGAGTCCTAATCTTGGATTTGACAAAGTTCACTGTGTTCTCGGGTTACTCTTTGTGTAGTGCCTTTCTGTATTGTGTGTAAAGACTCAGAGTTCATGTCTAATGTATGCTCCATTTACTTCTAGATTTATGAACCGTTTTGCATGCTACATATGTCTAGGAATCATTTGAAGTGCATTTGTTGAGAGGTGTCAATTTTCATGGACATGCATGTCATCCACTCTGGTTTCCAAATGCATTGCTCGTAAACCCTTTTAGAGACGTTGTCGGAAAGATGGGTGTTTTTCAGCATGAATTTCCACAGTTGAATGGATTCAGCAGCTCTAGTATCAGGGACGCTGTGTCCAGTGAAAGGGGAGTCGGGTGCGTCCTCCCTTTCAACACTGGTCCCCAGTTAAGATTGACAGGGTTTTGATCTTCCATCTGTGAGCCAGAGGCCACAGGCTTCCTTGTGTGTCCTTGTCTGTGTGAGCAGCTGAAGTGAGGTTCTACTCCACAGGCACCCAGCAGGTCTGCAGCTTTGGATCGCTACAGGTGAACATCTAAGTGGACAGGAGCAACCGTGCCAGAAGTAAGTGGAATTCACCTTGAGGGTTGGCATTGATCATTAAGTGATGCTACTGTGGGACTTTGATTGGTCCGGCAATCTCTCCTGCCAGAGAGCGAGAGAGATGTCTATGGCTCTGCTAGGCCCTCCGTTCCCTCTTTGCGTCCCGAAGGCTGGTTGTCATCATCCTGTACACCTAGCTGTGAGATGATGACCACCGCCACCTGCACTGTTTCCCTTTGCCCATGTGACCATGCGAAGAGTCAGGACATCTCTGAGCTACACTAGCCATGTGCATTGCCTCTCATTGGACCTGCACATGTTTCTTCTTTTTAATTCCTGATCACTGATTTTCTCAAGCATGTGGGGGTCACATGGATGGTGGGTCTTTCTCTGGCCTTGTGTTCTGAGGAACACTTGTGCCTTTGTTGTTGTGTGTATATCTTTCTATTTCTCCTGCCTGGTTTATTCTTGTGAGTTTGTTTGTGCCGGCGGAAGAACTCAGACTTTCCCTTGTGCCTGAGGTGTCCCACTTACAACAGCACTGCCTACCTGGAGATTCTGAGCATATTAGCCGAGAGGGCTTCTTTTGGAAGATAACATTATAAAAGGACCTACAAGTCCATTCAGATCCCCAAAGGCTACTTCAAACTTTGGTCTTCCAATATGTGGGAATTCAGAACAATTCTCTGGAGAAGGGACAAGCTACCCACCCAAGATTCTGGGCTAGAGAATTCCATGGACTGTAGAATTCTTAGGGATGCCAAGACTCTAACAATATTTAGAGTCTTACTTTCGCCTTCAATAAGAGCAAAATCCAGTTTCCTATCATTTCAGTGAATAGCGTTGATTGGGAACCCCGAAAGGATGGGAAGAAATGCAGAGAGAAGTGGACTCAATGTTGAGAGGCGGGGGAGAGAGGAATGGGGAATGCTTGCCATGAATCCAGGCTTTGCTGAGAAGTGGGGGGGGGATAGAATGAGGGTGTCTGAATGTAGACAGCGGTGATGCTTGCACAGCATTGTAAAGGCCTCCATATTCACAAGGAAGGAAAATTTATTGACACACACTTGCGAGCAAAATATACAGAAAGCCATAAAAGACATAAAAGATGAGAAGAAAGATGCCTAGGAGCCTGATGAAAATGAGCTCTGGGGAAGGAAAGTCAATCTCCCCTGGGTGTGGAGGGAGTAGACGGCGTCCACAGGGAACACACAGGGATGGAGGCTTCAGAGCCAACTCCGCCCCTGGATGATGTGGTTGCCAAAGGGTTCTGGGCATCTATCCAGAGCAGGGTCCTGTTCTCCCTTCAAGTGTTGGATAGTCATGGTGGGCGTCTGAGTCCTAGGTAGGAGGCAGGGCAGGCTGCTGCTCCAAAGTTGGTCACTCAGGCCCTGACTCGGGTTCTGCCGCCAAAGCCTGAGCAGGTGCAAGTGCATATGGAGGTGGAGTTTCTCGAAGGCGGGGTGGGACATCTTGGCCTGGCGCTGGGTGTTGTGCAGGCACAGAGATCTGATGTGCTGAGGGTGGTGGCCAATACCCGGCTGGCCCTGTGTCATTGGGAGGGGACGTCTCAGGTCTCGATCTCCCCTCAGTGGATCCGTGAGTCCTGCACCAGGAGCTCCCACCTCCGTAGGGACAGGTCTTAGACATGTAGGCTGGCTGAGTTTGACGGCCAGAGCTAGAGCTGTGGGAGAAGAAAAGTTTGCCACAGGCCAGTCTTGCCATGTGCCTAAATGGGCATGAAAGCTTCCTAGAGATTTGCTAAGAAGGCCCAGCATCAGAGTCTTCTCTGCAGTCTCCAAGATGGGTGGTGTGAGGCTAGCCTTCGTTCCAGGCCAAGCCCCAGCTCTGGGGGACACCTCCCTGGTGGCTTATCACCGCCTCCTCACACTCACAGGCAGTAGCCCCAGCCAACTCACCTCTGTGCTCTTCCGTGCTGGGCTCCAGGTCTTCCAGCTGCCTCCGAGGCAGGGCTTCTCGGAGTTCTGCATCAGAGCCGGCTGTGCTGAGCTCCGTGGCAGCCTGAGACTGGGTCCCAGGGTGTGTGCTGGGTGGAGTCTGGACAGCAGACCTTGCCCACTTCCTATTCATCGCCAGTTGGGCTGAGCCTTCCATGGCCACCCTCACCTGGAGCCTGCACTGGGCCTCCGGAGCAGGGGGCTGGTGCTCTGAACCCTCCCTTTGGGAGGTGGATGGGGTGTGCCCCTCAGAGGCCACCTCGGGTAGGACGGTCTGCAATGTCAGTGACCATCAGCCAGCCCTGCTTCGATATTTCTGAGGTTAGCTTGGCAAGGATGGCTGCTGCTTCTGCCTGCCTGCCCTTCTGCTCCAAGAAAGACCAGAGATACGAGTGTCTGCTCAAATACCCACCCAGGAGGATGGAGAATCCCCTGAGGTCATGAGGTCAGCCTGGGCATCTGGCTCTTCCCCGACACTCCCCATGCCACACAGCCTGCTCTCCCCTGGGGTGTGGACACAAGAAGCATATGGGCTCCTGACTGAAATGCGGCTGGGCTTGCCTGAGGCAGACACACCCCAAGAAACCCCCATCCACACAGAGGGAAAGGCCTCAGGCTTCCCCGTGTGGGACAGGAGAGGTGGCCGGACCAAGTCTGGGGCTCCCCTGTTACCTTTCTTTTCCTTCAGCAAAGGGCCAGAGGCCTCTCGGCGGGGGCCGTGACACAGTGTCGACCGCGTTCCCATGCAATCTGCCTGTTAGCTAGCCTGAGAACCTGTCCTCTGGGCAGGGGCAAACAGCAGAATATCTTCACAGCTAGCGATCTGGCCAGGGTCTCCGCTCTGCTGGCCAGGCCTGGATACACAGGTTGTGGGTTCTGTTGCGTTCTGTTGCCAGGAAGTGACATCATTTCCTGGTTCGTGGCTGAGGTCCCTTCCACAAAGCTCCCAAACGGAACTTCTGGTTTTCTGGCTGTGTCCCCATGCCCTTAGGCCACGTGCAGGCACAGTGACACCCACAGAGCCCATCCCACAGCCTTGGGGAGATCTGGGTGCAGCCAGGGCCTGAGTTCTGAGGACACAGCTCCTTTCAGAACAGGCTCCTTCTTCTCAGAAGTGTTGTGGCCCTGGGCAAGCCATGTGCCCCACAGGGTTTCCCATCTCTCCATCTGCAGAGTGGGTCACAATCTCCCGTCTCCTGACCAGGTCTGTCAGCCTACGAGGAGCTCCAGTGCCTGTTCAAAATTTGGGCCGCTTTCCCTTGGAGCTTGGACACAGACTTCCCAAAGGATGGATTCCACACAGGGCTGACCTAGCACACAATGGGCAGAATCAGGCCTGGATTTGCTCTGGGACCTGGGAAAAGGCAGTCCCCTTCCTGCCTATTTATGGCCCCCGATTTGGGAGGACCAGAAGGTCATATTCACATATCCCCCGCTCTGATATCAACCTTCCCTGTCCTACTCAAATGTCCCACTCAGCCTTGAGGGTTGGGGGAGTCTGCCCCAACAGTGGCTCCCCGCAATCTTGTCTTTGAGTCTCATCATCGTGGGCCATTTTCCCCCTGGCAGGGGAATATTCACTGTCACTGTTTCCAACCTCAAGAGAGATTCATGCAAATTCTGTGGAATCGACTCATTTGCTCTCTGCATTGTTCAGTCTCTCTCCCTCGTTTCCTCTCTTTCTTGACCTTTCCAAATTCAGTCTGTCTCTTCCACTCTGTGTCTCTCCTGTGGATGCTCGCATGCCTGTGAAGGCATGTACGCATGTATATTTTTGGCCTAGGCTGAGGCTTTAGGGTTTCATTTCGAGTGAGGTAAAGGTTTGGGGTTGGAGTTGGTGTTAGGGGAAGGGTTAGGTCTGGGGTTTGTTCTGGGAGACTTCATGGTGTGAGTTCTCATTCTCTTACATAATAACCCCTTCTCCGATATTCTGCTTGCAAATATGCTTGTGTGTTCACTTTGTTACCATTTTGATTTGTGAATGCTTAGCTTTTCTGTTGCAAAGCTGTTCAAGTGGATGGAAGCTGCTGGGTGTCCCTTGGTTTCCTGTTTCCTTGAATTGAAGAGACCCAATTTTGCTTCCCCTCCCACACACATGTTGAGAAATCCCTGACAAGGGGGACCCTATGGCCCCTGATTAATTCCAGGAGTTTCATCACTTCAGGCTTTGCGTTGATGTGTTTCTCTGAATCTGACGTGTTCTGAGACCAACAGCCAATGTGATTGTTTAGATGGAACGATCTCCATTTCCCACGTCCTTTCGTTGCAGAGGCTCTTGTTCCCATTCTTATCGCCTTTCCTCCTTTGGCGTCAATGAATTGACCATAGAAGCTTGGGTTTAGTTCTGGACCCTCAATTCCATTCCATGGATCTGGTTCTGCATGCTTGATTTCTTCCCAGTACCATGCTGTCCTGTTATCCTGGTGTGATAATCAAATTGGCTATCAGGCAGCCTGCTATGTCCATTTCAGGGCTTTTCGGCAGATCGCATTGACCCTTTTGTCTCCTTTGTGTTTCCATAGACATTCTGAATTTCTTTGGTTATAATGTCCTGAGAGCAGCAGTTGGTATTTTGAGAGGAATAGCGTGGAACCTCTGGATTGACCCACGGTGGGGATAAGGGGGATGGGGAACTGACATCATCTTACCAGGAGGAATTCTTCTGCTCCGTGAGCACAGCTTATTTTCCACTGGATTTGTGGGCTTCACTTTCTTTCATCCATCTCTTGCAGTTCTCTGAGACGAGGGACTTCCTTCCTGGGTTAGATGGACTCCTAGCTATTGTCATTCTGGGTATGTCACTGTCGGTGGGGTTGTTCCTTGCCTTGTCCTTCAAAGCGTTTGCAGTGAGTGTTAGAAATGCCAAGGATTTCTCTTCCCCTTCCTCACTGTCCATCTCTCTGAGCCTCCAGGTAGAAGAGGCCTAGTTCAGGGACCCATGGGGCTCGGATAGTGCAGCTAGACCGTGTTTCTAAGGCCCTCAGTGCTGGGCATCATTCACTGTACTCTCCATGTCCCTACCTTCGCTTGGTGTCCGTTCAGACCTCTCCTTCAGTCTCGTTTCTGTTTTTGTCGTTTGTGTATTAGGATCCAAATCCTGCCAAAGCTCTGTGTTTGTAAACTGTTGTCTCCCAGCTTGGGATGTGTCATTTGCGTTTTTCAGAAGGTCTTTCCCAGAGTCCAAATCTTGGATTTTATTTTTTTTTTATTTATTTTATTGGAGGCAAATTACCTTACATTAATACATTGGTTGGTTTCACCATATATTGAGACGAATCTGCTCCTGGTGTACATGTGTTCCCTTTCTTGAAAGCCCCACCCACTTCCCTCTTCCCCATATCCTCCCTCCAGGTCATCCCCATGCACCAGCCCCAAACATCCTGTATCATGTGTCGAATCTGGACTGGTGATTCATTTCACATATGATAATATATGTGCTTCAATGTCATTCTCTCCAATCATCCCACCTCACCCTTTCCCATAGAGTCCCAAAGACTGTTTTATATACCTATGTCGCTTTTCCAGCGTCGTATACAGGGTTAATGTTACCATCTTTCTAAATTCCATATATATGTGTTAGTATACTGTATTGGTGTTTTTCTTTCTGGCTTACTTCACTCTGTATAATAGGCTCCAATTTCATCCACCTCATTAAAACTGATTCAAATGCATTCTTTTGGATGGCTGAAAAATATTCCATTGTGTATATGTACCAAAGATTTTTTATCCATTCATCTGCAGATGGACATCTAGGTTGCTTCTATGTCCTGGCTATTATAAACAGTGCAGCGATGAAAATTGGAGTACATGTGTTTCTTTCAATTCTGGTTTCCTCCATGTGTATGCCCAGGAATGCAATTGCTGGATCAAATGGTAGTTCTATTTCCAGTTTTTTTAGGAATCTCCACACTGTTCTCCATAGTGGCTGTACTAGTTTGCATTCCCACCAACAGTGTAAGAGGGTTCCCTTTTCTCCACACCCTCACCAGCATTTATTGCATGTAGACTTTTGGATAGCAGCCATTCTGACTGGTGTGAAATGGTATCTCATTGTGATTTTGATTTGCATTTCTCTGATTAAGAGGGATGTTGAGCATTTTTTCATGTGTTTGTTAGCCATCTTTATGTCTTTGAACAAATATTTAAAGCAGCAAGGGAAAAACAACAAATAGCACACAAGTTGATCCCCATAAGGATAACCGCTGATCTCTCAGCAGAAACCCTTCAGGCCAGGAGGGAATGGCAAGACATACTTAAAGTGATGAAAGAAAGTAACTTACAGCCCAGATTACTATGCCCAGCAAGGATCTCATTCAAATATGAAGGAGAAATCAAAAGCTTTACAGACAAGCAAAACCTGAGAGAATTCAGCATCACCAAACCAGCTCTCCAACAAATACTAAAGGATCTTCTCTAGACAAGAAACAAAGAAAGGGTATACGAACTAAAATCCAAAACAATAAAGGAAATGGCAACGGGATCATACTTATCAATAATCACCTTAAACATAAATGGGTTGAATGCCCCAACCAAAAGACAAAGGTTGGCTGAATGGATACAGAAACAAGACCCCCATATATGTTGTCTACAAGAGACCCACCTCAAAACGAGGGACACATACAGACTGAAAGTGAAGGGCTGGAGGAAGATATTCCACACAAATAGAGACCAAAAGAAAGCAGGAGTTGCAATACTCACATCAGATAAAATAGATTTTAAAACAAAGACTGTGAAAAGAGACAAAGAAGGAAACTACATAATGATCAAAGGATCAATCCAAGAAGAATATATAACAATTATAAATATTTATGCACCCAACATAGGAGCACCACAATATGTAAGACAATTACTAACAAGTATGAAAGAGGAAATTAACAATAACACAATAATAGTGGGAGACTTTAATACCCCACTTACATCTGTGGATAGATCAACTAAACAGAAAATTTACAAGGAAACACAAACTTTAAATGATACAATAGACCAGTTAGACCTAATAGGTCTCTGTAGGACATTTCACCCCAAAACAATGAATTTCATCTTTTTCTCAAGCACACACGGAACCTTTTCCAGGATAGATCACATCCTGGACCATAAATCTAGCCTTGGTAAATTCAAAAAAATTGAAATAATTCCAAGCATCTTTTCTGACCACAATGCAGTAAGATTAGATCTCAATTACGGGAGAAAAACTATTAAAAATGCCAACATATGGAGGCTGAACAACACGCTGCTGAATAATGAACAAATAATAGAAGAAATCAAAAGAGAAATCAAAATATGCATAGAAATGAATGAAAATGAAAACACAACAACTCCAAACCTCTGGGACACTGCAAAAGCAGTGCTAAGGGGGAAGTTCACAGTAATAGAGGCACACGTCAAGAAACAAGAAAAAAGTCAACTAAATAACCTAACTCTACATCTAAAGCAACTAGAAAAGGAAGAAATGAAGAACCCCAGGGTTAGTACAAGAAAAGAAATCGTAAAAATTAGGGCAGAGATAAATGCAAAAGAAACAAAAGAGACCATAGCAAAAATCAACAAAGCCAAAAGCTGGTTCTTTGAGAAGGTAAATAAAATTGAAAAACCACTAGCCAGACTCATCAAGAAACAAAGGAGGAAGAACCAAATCAATAAAATTAGAAATGAAAATGAAGAGATCACAACCGACAACACAGAAATACAAAGGATTATTAGAGAATACTATTAGCAATTATATGGCAATAAAATGAATAACCTGTAAGTAACGGACAAATTCCTAGAAAAGTACACCTTGCCAAAACTGAACCAGGAAGAAATAGCAAATCCGAACAGACCCATCACAAGCACGGATCTAGAGGAAGTAAACGGAAATCTTCCAGCAAACAAAAGACCAGGTCCAGACGGCTTCACAGCTGAATTCTACCAAAAATTTAGAGAAGAGCTAACACCTATTCTACTCAAACTCTTCCAGAAAATTGCTGAGGAAGGGAAACCTCCAAACTCATTCTATGAGGCAATCATCACCCTTATCCCAAAACCTGCTAAAGATCCCACGAAAAAAGAAAACTGCAGGCCAATATCACTGATGAACATAGATGCAAAAATCCTTAACAAAATTCTAACAATCAGAATCCAACAACACATTAAGAAGATCATACATCATGACCAAGTTGGCTTTATCTCAGGAATGCAAGGATTCTTCAATATCCGCAAATCAATCAACGTAATACACCACATTACAAAACTGAAAAATAAAAATCATATGATTATCTCAATAGATGCAGAGAAAGACTTTGACAAAACACAACATCCATTTATGATAAAAACCCTCCAGAAAGTGGGAATAGGATGGACATATCTCAGCATAATAAAAGCTATGTATGACAAACGCACAGCAAACATTATTTTCAACGGTGAAAAACTGAAAGCATTTCCCCTAAAGTCAGGAACAAGACAAGGGTGCCCACTCTCACCACTACTATTCAACATAGTTCTGGATGTTTTGGCTACAGCAATCAGAGCAGAGAAAGACACAAAAGTAATACAAATTGGATATACAAACTTGACGTACTCCTTTTTCTATTTGGAACCAGTCGGTTGTTCCATGTACAGTTCTGACTGTTGCTTCCTGACCTGCATATAGGTTTCTCAAGAGGCAGGTCAGTTGGTCTGGTATTCCCATCTCTTTCAGAATTTTCCACAGTTTATTATGATCCACACAGTCAAAGGCTTTGGCATAGTCAATGAAGCAGAAATAGATGTTTTTCTGGAACTCTCTTGCTTTCGTCATAATCCATGGATGTTGGCAACTTGTCTCTGGTGCCTCTGCCTTTTCTAAAACCCGCTTGAACATCTGGGAGTTCACAGTTCACATATTGCTGAAGCCTGGCTTGGAGAATTTTGAGCATGACTTTAGTAGCGAGTGAGATGAGTGCAATTGTGCCGTAGTTTGAGCATTCTTTGACATTGCCTTTCTTTGTGATTGGAATGAAGACTGACCTTTTCCAGTCCTGTGGCCACTGCTGAGTTTTCCAAATGTTCTGGTGTATTGAGTGCAGCACTTTCACAGCATCATCTTTCAAGATTTGAAATAGCTCAACTGGAATTCCATCACTTCCACTAGCTTTGTTCGTAGTGATGCTTTCTAAGGCCCACTTGACTTCACATTCCAAGATGGCTGGCTCTAGGTCAGTGATCACGTTATCGTGACTATCTTGCTCGTGAAGATCTTTTTTGTACAGTTCTTCTGTGTATTCTTGCCAACTCTTCTTAATATCTTCTGCTTCTGTTAGGTCCCTACCATTTCTGTCCTTTATCGAGCCCATCTTTGCATGAAATGTTCCCTTGGAATCTCTAATGTTCTTGCAGTGATCTCTTGTTTTTCCTATTCTCTTGTTTTCCTCTATTTCTTTGCATTGATCACTGAGGAAGGCTTTCTTATCTCTCCTTGCTATTCTTTGGAACGCTGCATTCAGATGCTTATATCTTTCCTTTTCTCCTTTGCTTTTTGCTTCTCTTCTTTTCACAGCTATTTGTAAGGCCTTCTCAGACAGCCATTTGGCTTTTTTGCATTTCTTTTCCATGGGGATGCTCTTGGTCCCTGTCTCCTGTACAATGTCACGAACCTCCATCCAGAGTTCATCAGACACTCTATCTATCAGATCTAGTCCCTTAAATCTATTTCTCACTTCCACTGTATAATCATAAGGGATTTGATTTAAGTCATACCTGAATGGTCTAGTGGTTTTCCCTACTTTCTTCAATTTAAGTCTGAATTTGGCAATAAGGAGTTCATGATCTGAGCCACAGTCAGCTCCTGGTCTTGTTTTTGCTAACTGTATAGAGCTTCTCCATCTTTGGCTGCAAAGAATATAATCAATCTGATTTCGGTGTTGACCATCTGGTGATGTCCTCATGTAGAGTCCTCTCTTGTGTTGTTGGAAGAGGGTGTTTGCTATGACCAGTGCGTTCTCTTGATAAAACTCTATTAGCCTTGGCACTGCTTCATTCCATGCTCCAAGGTCAAATTTCCCTGTTACTCCAGGTGTTTCTTGACTTCCTACTTTTGCATTCCAGTCCCCTAGAATGAAAAGGACATCTTTTTTGGGTGTTAGTTCTAAAAGGTCTTGTAGGTCTTCATAGAACCATTCAACTTTGGCTTCTTCAGCGTTACTGGTTGGGGCATAGGCCTGGATTACTGTAATGATGAATGGTTTGCCTTGGAAACGAACATAAATCAGTCTGTCTTTTTTAAGATTTCATCCAAGTACTGCATTTCGGACGAGGAGAAAAATGCCTAGGACCCTGATGAAAATCAGCTCAGGGTAAGGAATGTAAATCTCCCCTGGGTGGGGAGGGAGTGGACGGCGTCCATGGGGAACACACAGGGATGGAGCCTGCAGAGCCAACCGCGCCCCTGGATGATGTGGTTGCCAAAGGGCTCTGGGCTTCTGTCCAGAGCAGGGTCCTGTTCTCCCTGCAAGGTTGGGACAGTCATGGTGGGCGTCTCAGTCCTTGGTAGGAGGCAAGTCAGGCTGCCGCTGCGAAAGTAGTCACTCAGGCCCTGACTCGGGTTCTGCCACCAAAGCCCGAGCAGGTGCAAGTGCACATGGAGGTGGAGTTTCTGGAAGGTGGGGTGGGACATCGGTGCCTGGGGTTGGCGGTCGTGAAGGCACAGATTTTGGATGTGCTGAGGGTGCTGGCCAGTACCCGACTGGCCCCATGACATTGGGAGGGGACGTCTCAGGTCTCGATCTCCCCTCAGTGGATCCCTGGGTCCTGCTCCTTGAGCTCCCACCTCCTTAGGGACAGGTCTTCGACGTGGAGGCTGGCTGAGTTTCATGTCCAGAGATAGAGCTGTGGGAGAAGAAAAATTTGCTACAGGCCAGCCTTGCCATCTGCCTAAGTGGGCACAAAAGCTTCCTAGAGATTCGCTAAGAAGTCACAGCATCGGAGTCTTCTCTGAAGTCTCCAAGATGGGTTGTGTGAGACCAGCCTTTGATCCAGGCCCAGCCCCAGCTCTGTGGGACTCCTCTCTGTGTGGCTCAGCACCGCGTCCCCACGCTCACAGGCATTAGCCCCAGCCAACTCACCTCCATGCTCTGCCGTACTGAGTTCCAGGTCTTCCTGCTGCATCCGAGGCAGGGCATCTCGGAGCTCTGGGTCACAGCCGGCTGTGCTGAGCTCCATGGCAGCCTGAGACTGGGCCCCGGAGTGTGTGCTGGGTGGTGTCTGGGCAGCAAGTCTTGCCCGCCTCCTCCTAATCGCCAGGTGGGCTGAGCCCTCCATGACCACGCTCACTTGGAGCCTGCACTGGGCCTACCTGGCAGGGGGCTGGTGCTCTGAGCCCTCCCTCTGGGAGGTGGATGTGGTGTGCCCCTCGGACGATCTGCAATTACAGTAACCATCAGCCAGCCCCGCTTCAATATTTCTGAGCTGAGCCTGGCAAGGATGGCTGCTGCTTTTGCCCGCCTGCCCTTCTACTCCCAGAAAGACCAGAGAGACCTGTGTCTCAGATACACACCCGGGAAGTCGGAGACCCCCATGAGGGCGTGAGGTCAGCCTGGGCAACCAGCTCTGCCCGGACTCTGCCCGTGCCACCCAGACTGCTCTCCCCTGGGGTGTGGACACAAGCATCCCACGGGCTCCTGACCCACATGCGGCTGGGCCTGCTTGAGGCAGACACACCTCAAGAAACCCCCATCCACACACAGGGAAAGTCTTCAGGCTTCCCCGGGTGGGATGGGAGAGGTGGCCGGACCCGGCCTGGGCCTCCCCTGTTACCTTTCTGTCCCTTCGGGCAAAGGGCCATAGGCCTCTCGGGGGACCCCTGAGCCAGCGTCGACTGCATTCCCACACACTCGGCCTGTGAGCTAGCCTGAAGCCCCGGCCTCTGGGCAGGGGCAAACAGCAAAACATCTTGACAGCAAGTGATCTGGCCAGGGGCTACTCTCCGCCTGCCAGGCCTGGATACACGGGTTGCGGGTTCTGTTGGGTTCTGTTGCCAGGAAATGACATCATTTTCTGGTTCGTGGCTGAGGTCCCTTCCACAAAGCTCCCCAAGGGAACCTCTGTGTTTCTGGCTGTTCCCCCACTTCCTTAGGCCACGTGCAGGCACAGCCCACCCCACAGCCTTGGGGAGCCCTGGGTGCAGCCAGGGCCTGAGCTCTGAGGACACAGCTGCTTTCACCCCAGGCTTCTTCTTCTCAGAATTGATGTGGCCCTGAGCAAGCCATGTGCCCTGCAGGGTTTCCTGTCTCTCCATCTGCAGAGTGGGCCTCACTCTCCCATTTCCTGCCTAGGTCTGTCAACCTACGAACAGCTCCAGTGCCTGTTCAAACTTTGGGCCGCTCTCACATGGAGCTTGGACATTGAGACTTCCCAAAGGGTGGATTCCACACAGGGCTGACCTAACACAGAAAAGGGCAGAATCAGGTCTGGATGGGCTATGTTACCTGGGAAAAGGCAGTTCCCTTCCTGCCTATTTCTTGACCCCCGGATTGGGAGGACCAGAAAGTCATATTCAGACATCGCCCCCTCTGATATCTACCTTCCTCGTCCTACTCAAGTGTCCCACTCAGCCTCGAGGGGAGGGGAGGCCTCCCCAACAGTGGCTCCCTGCATCCTTGTCTTTGAGTCTCATCATCGTGGGTCATTTTACCACTTGCAAGAGAATACGCACAGTCATTTTTTCCACATTCAAGAGAGATTCATTCAAATTCTGTGAAATCGACTCATTTCCTCTCTGCATTGTTCAGTCTCTCTCCCTCGTTTCCTCTCTTTCTTGACCTTTCCAAATTCAGTCTGTCTCTTTCACTCTGTGTCTCTCCTGTGGATGCTCACTTGCCTGTGAAGGCATGTACGCATGTATATTTTTGGCTTAGGCTGAGGCTTTAGGGTTTCATTTTGAGTGAGGTAAAGGTTTGGGGTTGGAGTTGGTGTTAGGGGAAGGGTTAGGTCTGGGGTTTGTTCTGGGAGACTTAGTGGTGTGAGTTCTCATTCTCTTACATAATAACCCCTTCTCTGATATTCTGCTTGCAAATATGCTTGTGTGTTCACTTTGTTACCATTTTGATTTGTGAATGCTTAGCTTTTCTGTTGCAAAGCTGTTCAAGTGGATGGAAGCGGGGGGGTGTCCCTTGGTTTCCTGTTTCCTTGAATTGAAGAGACCCAATTTTGCTTCCCCCCCACACACACATGTTGAGAAATCCCTGACAAGGAGGACCCTATGGCCCCTGCTTATTTCCAGGAGATTCATTGCTTCAGGCTTTGCGTTGATGTGTTTCACTGAATCTGACGTGTTCTGAGACCAAAAGCCAACGTGATTGTTTAGATGGAACCATCTCCATTTTCCACGTCCTTTCGTTGCAGAGGCTCTTGTTCCCATTCTTATTGCCTCCCCTCCTTTGGCGTCAATGAATTGACCATAGAAGCTTGGGTTTAGTTCTGGACTCTCAATTCCATTCCATGGATCTGGTTCTGCGTGTTTCGTTTCTTCCCAGTACCATGTTGTCCTGTTATCCTGGTGTGATAATCAAATTGGCTATCAGACAGCCTGCTATGTCCATTTCAGGGCTTTTTGGCAGATCGCATTGACCCTTTTGTCTCCTTTGTGTTTCCATAGACATTTTGGAATTCTTTGGTTATAATGCCCTGAAAGCAGCAGTTGGTATTTTGAGAGGAATAGCGTGGAACCTCTGTAATGCCCCACTGTGGGGATCGGGGGGATGGGGAACTGACATCATTTTACCAGGAGGAATTCTTCTGCTCCGTGAGCACAGCTAATTTTCCATTGGATTTGTGGGCTTCACCTTCTTTCATCCATCTCTTGCAGTTCTCTGAGAAGAGGGACTTCCCTCCTGGGTTAGATGGACTCTTAGCTATTGCCTTTCAGGGAATGTCACTGTCAGTGTGGTTGATCCTTGCCTTGTCCTTCTAAGCGTTTGCAGTGAGTGTTAGAAATGCCAAGGATTTCTCTTCCCCATCCTCAAAGTCCATCTCTCTGAGCTTCTTCTTAGAACAGGCCAAGTCCAGGGTCCCACGAGTCTCGGGGAGTGCAGCTAGACCGTGTTTCTCAGTCCCTCAATGCTAGGCATCACTCGGTGTACTCTCTGTGTTCTTTCCTTCGCCTGGTGTCCCTTCACAGTCCTCTCCTTCAGGCTCGTTTGTGTTCATGTCATTTGTGTATTAGGAGCCAAATGCTGCCTAAGTTCTGGGTCTGTAAACAGTTGTCTCCCAGCTTGGGAGGTGTCGTTTGTGTTTTACAGACCGTATTTCCCAGAGTCCAAATCTTGGTTAGACAACGTTCACTGTGTTCCCGGGTTACTCTTTGTGTAGTGCCTTACTGTATTGTGTGTGGAGACTAAGCTCATGTCTAATGTCTGCTCCATTTCCTTCTGGATTTGTGAACCGTTTTGCATGGAACGTATGTCTAGGAATCATTTGAAGTGCATTTGTTGAGAGGTGTCAAGTTTCCATGGACATGCATGTCATCCCCTCTGGTTTCCAAATGCGTTGCTCATAAACTCTTATGTAGACCTTCTTGGAAAGATGGGGGTTTTTCAGCTTGCATTTCCACAGATGATTGGATTCAGCAGCTCTAGCAGCAGGGACGCTGTGTCCAGTGAAAAGGGAGTCGGGTGCGGCCTCCCTTTCAGCACCGATGCCCAGGTCGGGTTGACACGGTGCTGATCTTCCATCTTTGAGCCAGAGGCCACAAGCATCCTTGAGTGTCCTTGGCTGTGTGAGTAGTTGAAGTGAGTTTCGACTCCACAGGCGCCCAGCAGGCCTGCGGTTTCGGACCGCCAGAGGTGAGCATTTCAGAGGAGAGGAACAACCGTGCCAGAAATGGAGTGGGATCCACCCTGAGGGTGAGCACTTATCGTCAAGAGATGCTCCTGTGGGACTTTGATGGGTCTGTCACACTCTTCTGCCAGAGAGCGAGAGAAATGTCTATGGGCTCTGCTAGGCCCTCCACACCCTCTCGTGGTCCTGAAGCTTGGTTGTCACCATCCTGAGCACCTAGCTCTGAGATGATGACCAGCACCACTTGCATTGTGTTTCCCTTTGCCCGCATGTCCATGCGAAGCGTCAGGCTGTCTCTGAGCTACACTAGCCATGTGCATTGCCTCTCATTGGACCTGCACATGTTTCTTCTGTTTCCTTCCCGATCACTGATTTTCTCCAGCGTGTGGGGGCCACAAGAATGGTGGGTATTTCTCTGGCCTTGTTTTCTGAGGAATATTTGTCCCTTTGTTGGTGTGGGTTTATCTTTCCATTTCTCCTGCCTGGTTTATTGCTGTGAGTTTGTTTGTGCCGGCGGAAGAACTCAACCTTTGTCTTGTGCCTGTGGTGTCCCACTTGCAACAGCAACGCTACATGGAGATTCTGAACACATTTGCCGAGAGGGCTTTGTTTGGCAGATGACATCTTGAAAAGATCTACCTGGTCCTATCAGATACCCAAAGGATCCTTCTAATGACAAAGAAACCAGAATTCTCCAGTTTGGTCTTCCAATATGTGGGGAATCAGCACAATCCCCTGGAGAAAGGAAAAGCTACCGACTCCAGGATTCTGACCTAGAGAATTCCATGGACTGTAGAATTCATAGGGATGCCAAGACTAACAATACTTAGAGACTACAACTTTCGCCTTCAATAAGAGCAAAATCCAGTTT
The DNA here is from genome assembly GCF_049115385.1 of Moschus berezovskii. Taxonomy (NCBI): domain Eukaryota; kingdom Metazoa; phylum Chordata; class Mammalia; order Artiodactyla; family Moschidae; genus Moschus; species Moschus berezovskii. The sequence goes on along the minus strand of NC_142481.1, from coordinate 71,868,769 downwards.
CCTATCATTTCAGTGAATAGCGTTGATTGGGAACCCTGAAAGGATGAGAAGAAATGCAGAGAGAAGTGGACTCAATGTTGAGAGGCGGGGGAGAGAGGAACGGGGAATGCTTGCCATGAATCCAGGCTTTGCTGCGAAGTGGGGGGGATAGAATGAGGGTGTCTGAATGTAGACAGCGGTGATGCTTACACAGCATTGTAGAGGCCTCCATATTCCCAAGGAAGGAAAATTTATTGACACACACTTGTGAGCAAAATATACAGAAAGCCATAAAAGACATAAAAGATGAGAAGAAAGATGCCTAGGAGCCTGATGAAAATGAGCTCTGGGGAAGGAAAGTCAATCTCCCCTGGGTGTGGAGGGAGTAGACGGCGTCCACGGGGAACACAGAGGGATGGAGGCTGCAGAGCCAACTCCGCCCCTGGATGATGTGGTTGCCAAAGTGTTCTGGGCATCTATCCAGAGCGGGGTGCTGTTCTCCCTTCAAGTGTTGGATAGTCATGGTGGGCGTCTGAGTCCTTGGTAGTAGGCAGGGCAGGCTGCTGCTCCAAAGTTGGTCACTTAGGCCTTGACTCGGGGTCTGCCGCCAAAGCCTGAGCAGGTGCAAGTGCACATGGATGTGGAGTTTCTCGAAGGCAGGGTGCGACATCTTGGCCTGGTGTTGTGCAGGCACAGAGATCTGATGTGCTGAGGGTAGTGGCCAATATTCGGCTGGCCCCGTGTCATTGGGAGGGGACGTCTCAGGTCTCGATCTCCCCTCAGTGGATCCGTGAGTCCTGCACCAGGAGCTCCCACCTCTGTAGGGACAGGTCTTAGACATGGAGGCTGGCTGAGTTGGACGGCCAGAGCTAGAACTGTGGGAGAAGAAAAGTTTGCCACAGGCCAGCCTTGCCATGTGCCTAAGTGGGCACGAAAGCTTCCTAGAGATTTGCTAAGAAGGCCCAGCATCAGAGTCTTCTCTGCAGTCTCCAAGATGGGTGGTGTGAGGCTAGCCTTCGTTCCAGGCCCAGCCCCAGCTCTGGGGGACACCTCCCTGTGTGGCTCAGCACCGCCTCCCCACACTCACAGGCAGTAGCCCCAGCCAACTGTGCTCTTCCGTGCCGGGCTCGAGGTCTTCCTGCTGCCTCCGAGGCATGGCTTCTCGGAGTTCTGCATCAGAGCCGGCTGTGCTGAGCTCCGTGGCAGCCTGAGACTGGGTCCCAGGGTGTGTGCTGGGTGGAGTCTGGACAGCAGACCTTGCCCACTTCCTCTTCATCGCCAGTTGGGCTGAGCCCTCCGTGGCCACCCTCACCTGGAGCCTGCACTGGGCCTCCGGAGCAGGGGGCTGGTGCTCTGAACCCTCCCTTTGGGAGGTGGATGGGGTGTGCCCCTCAGAGTCCACCTCGGGTGGGACGGTCTGCAATGTCAGTGACCATCAGCCAGCCCTGCTTTGATATTTCTGAGGTTAGCTTGGCAAGGATGACTGCTGCTTCTGCCTGCATGCCTTTCTGCTCCAAGAAAGACCAGAGACACGAGTGTCTGCTCAGATACCTACCCGGGAGGATGGAGAATCCCCTGAGAGCATGAGGTCAGCCTGGGCATCTGGCTCTGCCCGGACACTCCCCATGCCACACAGCCTGCTCTCCCCTGGGGTGTGGACACAAGAAGCACATGGGCTCCTAACTGAAATGTGGCTGCGCTTGCTTGAGGCAGACACACCCCTAGAAACCCCCATCCACACAGAGGGAAAGGCCTCAGGCTTCCCCGTGTGGGACAGGAGAGGTGGCCGGACCCAGTCTGGGGCTCCCCTGTTACCTTTCTTTTCCTTCAGCAAAGGGCCAGAGGTCTCTTGGCGGGGGCCCTGAGCCAGAGTCGACCGCGTTCCCATGCATTCTGTCTGTTAGCTAGCCTGAGACCCCGTCCTCTGGGCAGGGGAAAACAGCAGAATATCTTCACAGCTAGCGATCTGGCCAGGGTCTCCGCTCCGCTGGCCAGGCCTGGATACACAGGTTGCGGGTTCTGTTGGGTTCTGTTGCCAGGAAGTGACATCATTTCCTGGTTCGTGGCTGAGGTCCCTTCCACAAAACTCCCAAACGGAACTTCTGGTTTTCTGGCTGTGTCCCCATGCCCTTAGGCCACGTGCAGGCACAGTGACACACACGCAGCCCACCCCACAGCCTTGGGGAGACCTGGGTGCAACCAGGGCCTGAGTTCTGAGGACACAGCTCCTTTCAGAACAGGCTCCTTCTTCTCAGAAGTGTTGTGGCCCTGGTCAAGCCATGTGCCTCACAAGGTTTCCCGTCTCTCCATCTGCAGAGTGGGTCACAATCTCCCGTCTCCTGACCAGGTCTGTCAGCCTACGAGGAGCTCCAGTGCCTGTTCAAAATTTGGGCCGCTTTCCCTTGGAGCTTGGACACAGACTTCCCAAAGGATGGATTCCACACAGGGCTGACCTAGCACACAATGGGCAGAATCAGGCCTGGATTTGCTCTGGGACCTGGGAAAAGGCAGGCCCCTTCCTGCCTATTTATGGCCCCCGATTTGGGAGGACCGGAAGGTCATATTCACACATCCCCCCCTCTGATATCAACCTTCCCTGTCTTACTCAAATGTCCCACTCAGCCTCGAGGGTTGGGGGAGTCTGCCCCAACAGTGGCTCGCCGCAATCTTGTCTTTGAGTCTCATCATCGTGGGTCATTTTCCCCCTAGCAGGGGAATATTGACTGTCACTGTTTCCAACTCAAGAGAGATTCATGCAAATTCTGTGAAATGGACTCATTTCCTCTCTGCATTGTTCAGTATCTCTCCCTCGTTTCTTCTCTTTCTTGACCTTTCCAAATTCAGTCTGTCTCTTCCACTCTGTGTCTCTCCTGTGGATACACGCATGCCTATGAAGGCATGTACGCATGTATATTTTTGGCCTAGGCTGAGGCTTTAGGGTTTCATTTTGAGTGAGGTAAAGGTTTGGGGTTGGATTTGGTGTTAGGGGAAGGGTTAGGTCTGGGGTTTGTTCTGGGAGACTTAGTGGTGTGAGTTCTCATTCTCTTACATAATAACCCCTTCTCTGATATTCTGCTTGCAAATATGCTTGTGTGTTCACTTTGTTACCATTTTGATTTGTGAATGCTTAGCTTTTCTGTTGCAAAGCTGTTCAAGTGGATGGAAGCGGGGGGGTGTCCCTTGGTTTCCTGTTTCCTTGAATTGAAGAAACCCAATTTTGCTTCCCCCCCACACACACATGTTGAGACATCCCTGACAAGGAGGACCCTATGGCCCCTGCTTATTTCCAGGAGTTTCATCACTTCAGGATTTGCGTTGATGTGTTTCACTGAATCTGACGTGTTCTGAGACCAAAAGCCAACGTGATTGTTTAGATGGAACCATCTCCATTTTCCACGTCCTTTCGTTGCAGAGGCTCTTGTTCCCATTCTTATCGCCTCCCCTCCTTTGGCGTCAATGAATTGACCATAGAAGCTTGGGTTTAGTTCTGGACCCTCAATTCCATTCCATGGATCTGGTTCTGGGTGTTTCGTTTCTTCCCAGTATCATGCTGTCCTGTTATCCTGGTGTGATAATCAAATTGGCTATCAGGCAGCCTTCAATGGCCATTTCAGGGCTTTGCAGCAGATCGCATTGACCCTTTTGTCTCCTTTGTGTTTCCATAGACATTTTGGAATTCTTTCGCTATAATGCCCTGAGAGCAGTAGTTGGTATTTTGAGAGGAATGGCGTGGAACCTCTGTAATGCCCCACTGTGGGGATCGGGGGGATGGGGAACTGACATCATCTTACCAGGAGGAATTCTTCTGCTCCGTGAGCACAGCTAATTTTCCATTGGATTTGTGGGCTTCACCTTCTTTCATCCATCTCTTGCAGTTCTCTGAGAAGAGGGACTTCCTTCCTGGGTTAGATGGACTCCTAGCTATTGCCTTTCAGGGAATGTCACTGTCGGTGGGGTTGACCCTTGCCTTGTCCTTCTAAGCGTTTGCAGTGAATGTTAGAAATGCCAAGGATTTCTCTTCCCCATTCTCACTGTCCATCTCTCTCAGCTTCTTTGTAGAACAGGCCAAGTCCAGGGTCCCACGAGTCTCGGGGAGTGCAGCTAGACCGTGTTTCTCAGGCCCTCCAAGCTGGACATCACTCGGGGTACTCTCTGTGTCCTTTCCTTCGCCTGGTATCCCTTCACAGTCCTCTCCTTCAGGCTCGTTTGTGTTCATGTCATTTGTGTATTAGGAGCCAAATCCTGCCCAAGTTCTGTGTCTGTAAACAGTTGTCTCCCAGCTTGGGAGGTGTCGTTTGTGTTTTACAGACCGTATTTCCCAGAGTCCAAATCTTGGTTAGACAACGTTCACTGTGTTCCCTGGTTACTCTTTGTGTAGTGCCTTACTGTATTGTGGGTGGAGACTAAGAGCTCACGTCTAATGTCTGCTCCATTTCCTTCTGGATTTGTGAACCGTTTTGCATGGAACGTATGTCTAGGAATCATTTGAAGTGCATTTGTTGAGAGGTGTCAAGTTTCCATGGACATGCATGTCATCCCCTCTGGTTTTCAAATGCGTTGCTCATAAACTATTTTGTAGACCTTCTTGGAAAGATAGGGGTTTTTCAGCTTGCATTTCCGCAGATGAATGGATTCAGCAGCTCTAGCAGCAGGGATGCTGTGTCCAGTGAAAAGGGAGTCGGGTGTGGCCTCCCTTTCAGTACCGATGCCCAGGTCGGGTTGACAGGGTGCTGATCTTCCATCTTTGAGCCAGAGGCCACAAGCATCCTTGAGTGTCCTTGGCTGTGTGAGTAGTTGAAGTGAGTTTCGACTCCACAGGCGCCCAGCAGGCCTGCCGTTTCGGACCGCCAGAGGTGAGCATTTCAGTGGAGAGGAACAACCGTGCCAGAAGTGGAGTGGGATCCACCCTGAGGGTGGGCACTTATCGTCAAGAGATGCTCCTGTGGTACTTTGATGTTTCTGTCACACTCTTCTGCCAGAGAGCGAGAGAAATGTCTATGGGCTCTGCTAGGCCCTCCACACCCTCTCGTGGTCCTGAAGCTTGGTTGTCATCATCCTGAGCACCTAGCTCTGAGATGATGACCAGCACCACTTGCACTGTGTTTCCCTTTGCCTGCATGTCCATGCGAAGCGTCAGGCTGTCTCTGAGCTACACTAGCCATGTGCATTGCCTCTCATTGGACCTGCACATGTTTCTTCTGTTTCCTTCCCAATCACTGATTTTCTCCAGCGTGTGGGGGCCACAAGAATGGTGGGTATTTCTCTGGCCTTGTTTTCTGAGGAATATTTGTCCCTTTGTTGGTGTGGGTTTATCTTTCCATTTCTCCTGCCTGGTTTATTGCTGTGAGTTTGTTTGTGCCAGCGGAAGAACTCAGCCTTTCTCTTGTGCCTGAGGTGTCCCACTTCCAACAGCAATGCTACCTGGAGATTCTGAACACATTTGCCGAGAGGGCTTCGTTTGGCAGATGACATCTTGAAAGGATCTACCTGTTCCTATCAGATCCCCAAAGGATCCTTCAAATGACGTAGAAACCAGAATTCTCCAGTTTGGTCTTCCAATATGTGGGGAATCAGCACAATCCCCTGGAGAAAGGAAAAGCTACCCACTCCAGTATTCTGACCTAGAGAATTCCATGCACTGTAGAATTCACGGGGATGCCAAGACTAACAATACTGAGAGACTATAACATTCACCTTTAGTCAGAGCAAAATACAGTTTCCTCTCATTTTAGTGATTGACATTGACTGGGGACCCCGAAAGGATGGGAAGAAATGCAGAGAGAAGACGACTCAATGTTGTCAGGCAGAGGAGAGTTGGATGGGGAATGCTTGCCATGAATCGAGGCTTTTTTTTTTTTTGAATTGAGGGTCGATAGAATGAGGGTGTCCCGATGTAGACAGTGGCGATGCTTACACAGCATTGTGAAGGCCTCCATATTCCAAACTGGCATCATCGAAGGAAGCTTTATTGACACACACTTAGGAGCAAAATATACAGAAATCTATAAATGAAAATAAAGAGGAGGAGAAAAATGCCTAGGACCCTGATGAAAATCAGCTCAGGTTAAGGAAATTCAGTCTCCCCTGGGTGGGGAGGGAGTGGACAACATCCATGGAGAACATACAGGGATGGAGGCTGCAGCACCAACCGCGCCCCTGGATGATTTGTTTACCGAAGGGCTCTGGGTCTCTGTCCAGAGCAGGGGCCTGTTCTCCCTGTAGGGGTGGGACATTCATGGTTGGCGTCTGAGTCCTTTGCAAGAGCCAGGGCCACCTGCCTCTGCACATGTGGTCACTCAGGCCTTGACTGGGGTTCTGCTGCCAAAGCCTGAGTAGGAGCAAGTGCACGTGAAGGTGGAGTTTCTGGAAGGCTGGGTGGGACATCGGGGCCTGGGGCTAGGGGTCCTCCTGGCACAGAAATCTGATGTGCTGAGGGTGCTGGCCAGTACCCGGCTGGCCCCGTGTCATTGGGAGGGGACGTCTCAGGTCTCGGTCTCCCTTCAATGGATCCCTGGGTCCTGCACTTGGACCTCTCTCCTCCTCCTTAATGACAGGTCTTGGACTTGGAGGCTGGCTGAGTATGACGGCCAGAGCTAGAGCTGTGGGAGAAGAAGAGTTTTCCACAGGCCAGCCTTGCCATGTGCCTAAGTGCCCAGAAAGCTTCCTAGAGATTCGCTAAGAAGGCCCACCATCGGAGTCTTCTCTGCAGTCTCCAAGATGGGTGGTGTGAAGCCAGCCTTTGGCCCAGACCCAGCCCCAGCTCTGGGAGACTCCTCTCTCTGTGGTTCAGCACCACCTCCCCACACTCACATGGAGCAGTCCCAGCCACCTCACCTCTGTGCTCTGCCCTGCTGGGCTCCAGGTCCTCCAGCTGCCTCCGAGGCAGGGCTTCTCAGAGCTCTGAATCAGATCCAGCTGTGCTGAGTTCGTGGCAGCCTGAGACTGGGCCCGGGGTTGTGTGCTGGGTGGTGTCTGAGCAGCAGGCCTTGCCCTCTTCCTCTTCAACGCCATTTGGGCTGAGCCCTCTGAGGCCACTCTCACCTGGAGCATGTATTTATCCTCCAGGGCAGGGGGTTGGTTCGCTGAGCCCTCCCTCTGGGTGGTGGATAGGGTGTGCCCCTCAGGGGCGCCTCAGTTGGGACGATCTGCAATGATAGTGACCATCAGCCAGCCCTGCTTCGATACTTCTGAGCTGTGCCTGGCCAGGATAGCTGCTGCTTCTGCCTGCCTGCCCTTCTGCTCCAAGAAAGACCAGAGACACAAGTGTCTGCTCAGATACCCACCCGAAAGGACGGAGAACCTCATGAGGGTGTGCGGCCAGCATGGGCAGCTGGCACTGCCCGGATTCTCCTCATGCCACCCAGCCTGCTCTCCCCTGGGGTGTGGCCACAAGCAGCCCATGGACTCCTGAACCTCATGTGGCTGGGCTTGCTTGAGTTCGACACACCCGGAGAAACCCCCAACCACACACAGCGAAAGGCCTCAGTCTTCCCCGCGTGGGACGGGAGATGTGGCTGGACCCGGTCTGGGGCTCCCCTGGTACCTTTCTGTTCCTTCAGGCAAAGGGTCAGAGGCCTCTCGAGGAGGGGGGTGCCTGAGCCAGCGTCGACCGCATTCCCTCACACTCTGCCTGTGAGCTCTCCTGAGGCCCCGGCCTCTTAGCAGGGGCAAGCAGCAGAACATCTTGACAGCAAGTGATCTGGCTTGGGGCTCCTTTCCGCTGGGGAGGCCTGGATACATGGGTTGCGGGTTCTGTTGGGTTCTGTTGCCAGGAAGTGAGATCATTTCCTGGGTTCGTGGCTGAGGTCACTTCCACAAGCTCCCAAAGGGAACCTCTGGTTTCTGGCTGTTCCCCAACGCCCTTAGTCCACATGTAGGCAAAGTGACACCTACACACCCCATCCAACAGCTTTGGGGAGAACTTGGTGCAGCCAGAGCCTGAGCTCTGAGGACAGAGCTGCTTTCAACCCAGTCTCCTTCTTCTCAGGAGTGATGTGGCCCTGGGCAAGACATGTGCCCCGCAAGGTTTCCCCAGTCTCTCCGTGTGCAGAGTGGGGGTCCCTCTCCCATCTCCTGCCTACGTCTGTCAGCCTACGAAGAGCTCCAGTGCCTGTTCAAACTTTGGGCCTCCATCAAAAGGAGCTTGGACACAGACTTCCCAAAGGAAGGATTCCACACAGGGCTGACCTAGCACAGAATGGGGCAGAATCAGGCCTGGATGGGCTCTGGGACATGGGCAAAGTCAGTCCCCTTCCTGCCTATTTCTTGACCCCCGCATTGGGAGGATTGGAAGGTCATATTCAGACATCGCCCCTTCTGATATCAACCTTCCTCGTCCTACTCATGTGTCCCACTCAGCCTCGAGGGGTGGGGGAGGCTGTTCCAACAGTGGCTCCCCACATCCTTGTCTGTGAGTCTAATCATCGAGGGGGAATAGGCACTGTCATTGTTTCCATCCTCAAGAGAGTTTCATGCAAATTCTGTGAAATTGACTCATTTCCTCTCTCCATTGTTCAGTCTCTGTCCCTCGTTCCGTCTCTTTTATGACCTGTCCAAATTCAGTCTGTCTCTTCTTCTCTGTGTCTCTCCTGTGGATGCTCACAAACTGTGAATGCATGTACACATGTATAATACTGACCTAGGGTGAGGGTATAGTTTTTCCTTTCGAGTGAGGTAATGATTTGGGATTGGAGTTTGTGTGAGGGGAAGGGATTTGTCTGTGGTCAATTCTGGGAGACTTAGTGGTGGGATTTCTCACTCTCTTTTACGAAGGAACCCCTTCGCCGATATTCTGCTTGCAAATATTCTTTTGTGTTCAGTTTGTTACCGTTTTGATTTGTGAATGCTTAGCTTTTCTGTTGCATAGCTGTTCAAATGGATGCAAGCCCATTGGTGTCCTTTGGTTTCCTGTTTCCTTGCCTTGAAGACACCCAATTTTGCTTCACCCCCCACACATGTTGAGAAGTCCCTGACATTAAGGAGCCAATGTCCCTTGTTTATTTCCAGGACTTTCATCTCTTCAGTTTTGCGTTGATGTGTTTCACTGAATCTGAGGTGTTAGGAGACCAAAAGCCAATGTGATTTTTCAGATGGAACCATCTACAATTCCCATTTTCTTTCGTTGCAGAGGCTCTTGTTCGCATCCTTATTGTGTACTCTCCTTTGGCATAGAGGATTTGACCATAGAAGCTTGGGTTTATTTCTGGACCCTCAATTCCATTCCATGGATCTGGTTCTGCGTGTTATATTTCTTCCCAGTACCATGCTGTCCTGATGATCCTAGTGTGATTGTCTAACTGGCTATCAGGCAGCCTGTGATGTCCATTTCATGACTTTGCGGCAGATTGCATTGACTCCTTTGACTCCTAATATTTCCATAGACATTTTGGAATTCTTTGGTTACATTACCCTGAGAACAGTTGTTGCTATTTTGAGAGGAATAGCGTGGAAACTCTGGATTGCCCTACGGTGGGGGTCGGGGGGAGGGGGAACCGGCATCATCTTACCAGGAGGAATTCTTTTGATCCGTGAGCACAGCTTATTTTCCACTGGATTGGTGGGCTTCACCTTCTTTCATCCATCTCTTGCAGTTCTCTGAGAACAGGGGCTTCCCTCCTGGGTTAGATGGACTCCTAGCTATTGCCTTTCAGGGAATGTCACCGTCAGTGGGGTTGATACTTGCCTTCTCCTTCTGAGTGTTTGCTGTGAGTGATAGAAATGCCAAGGATTTCTCTTCCCCTTCCTCACTGTCCATCTCTCTGAGCCTCCAGGTAGAACAGGCTTAGTCCAGGGTAACACGTGTCTCGGGAAGTGCAGCTAGATCGTATTTCTCAGGCCCTCAGTGCTGGGCATCATTCGGTGTATTCTCCGTGTCCCTTCCATTGCCTGGTGTCCCTTCAGACGCCTCCTTCAGGCTCGTTTGTGATCATGTGTTTTGTGTATTAAGAGCCAAATCCTACCTAAGTTCTGTGTATGCAAACAGTTGTCTCCCAACGTGGGATGTCTCGTTTGCATTTTTCAGAAAGTCTTTCCCAGAGTCCAAATCTTGGATTTGACAAAGTTCACTGTTCCCTGGTTACTCTTTGTGTAGTGCCATTCTGTATTGTGTGTGAAGACTCAGAGCTCATGTCTAATGTCAGCTCCGTTTCCTTCTGGATTTGTGATCCGTTTTGCATGGAATGTATGTCTAGGAATCATTTGTAGTGCATTTATTGAGAGGTGTCAAGTTTCCACGGACATGCATGTCATCAACTCTGGTTTGCAAACGTGTTGTTCCTAAACCCATTTGGAGAACTTCTCTGAAAGATGCGGGTTTTTTTAGCCTGAATTTCCACAGTTGAATGGATGCAGCAGCTCTAGCAGCAGGGATAGTCTAATTGCTTAACATCTTAAGAGAAATCCCACATTCCCTCTTCAAACTCGAAAGAATACTCAGCACCCTATATGCAACTCAAAGAGTTCCCCGAGATACCCGACCAACCTCAAGAGGAGCAGCGAGGTTCCTGCCACAACTCAAGAAGAGACCAGTTTTCCACTCGTCATGTCGAGGTGAGGATCGATTCCCCTCCTTTGTCTGGAAATTAATCCCGATGTTCCTGTTGAATGTGAAGAGGAGGCCTATGTCCCCTTGAAACTCGAGAGGACCCTGGGGAGTCGTGTCGCAATTCAAAAAACACGGATTATCCCATCCGCTCGAATAAGGACTGATTCCACTGTGCTGATTCAAAGAGAACTCCCGGGATCAAGTAACACCAATAAGGGAGGCCTGACTTCGCAGGTGCATCATGGAGGAAAAGCCCCAGGACAGAAATTGAACTCAACAGGAGGCCTCCCACCCCTTGGACAACTCGAAAAGATAGCGGAGTTTCAAGCCTCAACAAGACGTGGCATGACTCCCCTGTTGAAACTTCATAGGAAGACTGAGACCCATGTCAGAACTGGAGAGACACCCTGAGGTTAGCGCCTCAACACCAGATCAGACCCTATTCCCCTGCACTGACTCGAAAGACATCCCAAAGGCTTCTCACAGCTCAAAAGGATTCCGGACTTCTCAGAGACAACTTGAGATGCTCCGTGAGGCCTCTTTTGCAACTCGAGGGATCCGAAAGTTTCCTGCCCCCAACCTAGAAACACTCTGGCATTACCCCTTTCAATGTGAATTGAAGCCCGATTCCTCTGCATTGACTCGAGAACAATCACGACCTTCCCCTTGCAAATTGACTTCCTTGAGGCAACACGAGTGTCACCCTGAGTTCCTGGCGTAACTCGAAAGGAAATCCAAACTTCCCTTCGCAACTCACCAAAAACCACGAGAAGCCCCAGGCAACTTCACATGAGGCCCTTTTTTTCCTGCAGCGCCTGGAGAGCAATCCCGAGTTGACTATCAAGATAACATAGGAGGCTTGAATCCCTATTTACAATTCAAGTGGCTCACAGAATACCCATTTTCAGTCGAGTGAAACCCTGAGTTTCCATCCACTGTTCAAGAAGAGCTCTGTATTCCCCACCTACTCACCATATGATCGTTAAAACCATGTTTCAAATTTAGAGGAATCCTTTCTTCCTCTCCCACCACAAGATAAGGCCTCTGTCTCCTATTGAAACTCGAGGTCACTCCCGAGGGTCCTGATGCAACAATAAAGGACTCTGTGTTCCACCTCCAATCAAAGTAGGTCCTGATGATCGAGCAAAGTTCCAATGGAAAACCGACGATCCCCTCACAATGTGATGGGAATCCTGACACCCATGCTGAGCCTATAAAAAAAGCCCTAATGAACAGCCTGATCACGACAAGAGTATTGGTTCCCATTTTACAACTCGAAAGGAAAACAGAATTCCATGCCTCAAATCGGGACGAAACCTGACTCCCCAGCAGAACCTTCATAGCAACCCCGAGATCCCTGTCGCCACTGGAGAGGAAAACACAGTTGACCGACTCAACGCAAGATGGGGCCCTATTGCTCTACTGTGCCTCGAGGGAAATCCCGAGGTTCCTCTTTCAACACGAGAGGAATCCTGACTTCCCTGGGGCAACACGAGCGAGTTCATAAGGTCCCCGTCACAATTTGAGAAGAATACCAAGCTTTTCGCCGCAACTCGAGAAAAACAACCTGATTCTCCACGCAATGCGTGATGAGGAACATTTCCACTGCAGAGTCTCAAGAGAAATCCCAAATTCCCGCTTGAAATTTGAATGGGTACTTGACACCCTTTATACAACTCAAAACTTCCCCGACATAGTCGTCCTCACTGAAGAGGAGCACACAGTTTATGTACACAACGCTAGATGCGGCCCTATTCCTCTGCCACACCTCGAGAGAAATCCCGAGGTTACCCTTCCAACACAAAATGAGACCTGACTTCCCTGGAACGACAAGAGCGAGTTCCTGAATTCCCCGTCGCAGCTCAAGAGGAACCCAAAGCTTCCCGCCACAACTCGAGAAAATCACAAGATTCTGCCCTCAAGGCGAGATGTTCAACTTTTCCATTGTCAGCTCTCAGGAGAAATCCCACATTCCGGCTTAAAACTCGAAATGTTACTTAACATCCTTTAGGCGACTCAAAAGTGACATTGACATAACCATTCCAGAAAATTAGAGATATTAAGGGAACATTTCATGCAAAGATGGGCTCGATAAATGACATAAATGGTATGGACCTAACAGAAGCAGAAGATATTAAGAAGAGGCGGAAAGAATACACAGAGGAACTGTACAAAAATGATCTTCAGGACAAAGATAATCACTATGGCATAATCACTCACCTGGAACCAGACATCTTGAAATGTGAAGTCAAGTGGGCCTTAGAGAGCATCGCTATGAACAAAGCTAGTGGAGGTGATGGAATTCCAATTGAGCTATTTCAAATCATGAAAGATGATGCTGTGAATGTGCTTCACACAATATGCCAGCAAATTTGGAAAACTCAGCAGTGGCCACAGGACTGGAAAAGGTTAGTCTTCGTTCCAATCCCAAAGAAAGGCAATGCCAAAGAATGCCCAAACTACTGCACAATCGCACTCATCTCACACGCTACTAAAGTCATGCTCAAAATTCTCTAAGCCAGGCTTCAGCAATATGTGAACCGTGTTCTCCCAGATGTTCAAGCAGGTTTTAGAAAAGGCAGAGGCACTAGAGATAAAATTGCCAACATCCGCTAGATCATGGAGAAAGCAAGAGAATTCCAGAAAACCATCTATTTCTGCTTCACTGATTATGCCAAACCTTTGACTGTGTGGATCACAATAAACTGTGGAACATTCTGAAAGAGATGGGAATACCAGACCACCTGACCTGCCTCTTGAGGAACCTTTATGCAGGTCAGGAAGCAACAGTTAGAACTGGACATGGAACAACAGACTGGTTCCAAATAGGAAAAGGAGTACGTCAAGGTTGTATATTGTCACCCTGCTTATTTAATTTATATGCAGAGGACCTCATGAGGAACGCTGGACTGGAAGAAGCACAAGCTGGAATCAAGATTGCTGGGAGAAATATCAATAACCTCAGATATGCAGATGATGCCACCCTTATGGCAGAAACTAAAGAGGAATTCAAAGGCCTCTTGATGAAAGTGAAAGAGGAGAGTGAAAATTTGGCTTGAAGCTCAACATTCAGAAAACGAAGATCATGGCATCTGGTCCCATCACTTAATGGGAAATAGATGAGGAATCCTTGGAAACCGTCAGACTTTCATTTTTGGGGGGGCTCCAAAAAAACTGCAGATGCTGATTGCATCCAGGAAATTAAAAGACGCTTACTCCTTGGAAGGAAATTTTTAACCAACCTAGATAGCATATTAAAAAGCAGAGACATTAGTTTGGCAACCAAGTTCCGTCTAGTCTAGTCAAGGTTATGATTTTTCCCGTGGTCATGTATGCATGTGAGAGTTGGACTGTGAAGAAATCTGATCGCCGAAGAATTGATGCTTTTGAACTGTGGTGCTGGAGAAGACTCTTGAGAGTCCCTTGGACTGCAGGGAGATCCATCCAGTCCATTCTAAAGGAAATCAATCCTGGGTGTTCATTGGAAGGACTGATGCTAAAGCCAAAACTCCAATACTTGGGCCACCTCATGTGACGACTTGACTCACTGGAAAAGAGTCTGATGCTGGGAGGGATTGGGGGTGGGAAGAGACGTAGACGACGGAGAATGAGATGGCTGGATGGCATCACCGACTGGATGGACATGAGATTGAATGAACTGTGGGAAAGGGTGATGGACAAAGAGGACTGGCATGCTGTGAATCGTGGGGTCGCAAAGAGTGGGAGAGGACTGAGCGACTGAACTGAACTGAACCGAGAGGAACACCGAATTTCCTGCCACAACTGACAAAGTGTCCCGTTTTCCAGTCCTCTTTTCCAGATGAAAGTCGATTCCCCCGCTTTGTCTGGAATGGAATCCGGACCTTCCCGTCGCACAGTACGAGGAGACCAGTAACACCTTGAAACTCAGTAGAATTCTGGGTTTCAAAACACAATTGTAAAAGGTACCAATGTCCCCACCCACTCGAGATATTGTCTGATTCTACTGCACAGATTCAAATATATCTTCGAATATCAACTCACAAGACGAGTGGAGAATTGTCTCCTGAGGATTTTCAACAAAATCTCCAGGTAAAATTTAACTCAATTGTGGCCTAAGACTCCTTTTACAACTCGAGAAGAAAGTGCAGTACCATGTCTGAACATGAGACGAGGCCTGACTCCAAAAGACAATTTTGAGAGCAACCCTTTCGCTACTGGAGAGGAATTCTGAGTTAAACGGACTCAAATCTAGATGCAGACCTACTTCTCTGCAGTGACTCCAAAGAATCCCGAAGTCCCCTTGCAAATGGAAAGGCGTGCTGAACTTCCCAGAAACAACACAGGAGGCTCCCTGATATATCCATCGTCTCTCGAGAGGATCACCACATTTCCCGCCGCAACTCGAGAATAACCTAGAAATTCCTCTTTCAAAGCAAGATGATGCCCCCTTTTTTTCCCTACAGCACGTAGACAAATTCCCAAGTTCCTTCTCCAAATTCGATTAGGCTTGAGTTCCTTGATGCCACTTAAGGGTCTCTCAGAGCTACCAGTCCCAATGAGAGAAGAAAACCGATTTTCCAAACCACAATTTAAGAAAAGGCCAGTGATCACACCTCAGCTGAAGATAATGAACGTTCCACGTTCAACTGAAGAGGAATCACAATTTCACCTCGTACCACAGGACGAGTCCTGTCACATCTATTTACACTTGAGGGCAACACTGTATATACTGCAGCATGTTCAAAGGACTCCGAGTTCACACTCAACTAGAAATGAGTCATGTTGTGTTTGCAGCAGCTCCAGTGGAACACGGAGTATCAACTCGCAACATGATCGGAGGCATGAATTCCCTGCTGAGACTCTTGAAAAAGCGCAAATTTCCCGCTAAAACAGAAAGCAGACCTGATAGTCCTTTTACAACTCGGGGGTAAAGTATAGCTCCATCCTTAACAAAGACTAGGCTTGATTCCCCAGTGCAACCATCAGAGCAACACCAAGATCCATGTGGTCACTTGAAAGGAATACTGAGTTTACCCACTCAAGTCTAAATGTGGCCCTCATGCCCTGCAGCGACTCCAACGGAATCGCAAAGTTCCACTTTCAAAAGGAAAGGAGACCTGACTTCCCTGAGGCAAAACTAGCAAGTCCAAGTGGTTCCCGTCATAATGCAAGAATACCTCCAAGCTTCAAGCTGCAACTCCAGATAAACCATGAAATTCTCCACTCCACGCGACAGGACGCCATTCTCTGCTGCAGCGTCTTAAGAGAAGTCCCACATTCCCTCTTCAAACTCGAAAGGATACTCGGCACACTACAGGCAACTGAAGAGTTTCCCCAAGATACCCGGCTAAACTCAAGAGGAGCAGCGAGGTTCCTGCCACAGCTCAAGAAGGGACCCGTTTTCCACTCGTCATCTCAAGGTGAGGATCGATTGCCCTGCTTCGTATGGAAATTAATCCCGATGTTTCTGTCAAATCGGAAGAGGAGGCCTATGCCCTCTTAAAACTCGAGAGGACCCCGGGGAGTCGTGCCACAATTCAAAAAGACACTAATTTAACCATCCGCTCAATATAAGGACTGATTCCACCGTCCCAATTCAAAGGGAACTCCCAGGATCAAGTAACACCACTCAGGGAGGCCTGCTTTCCCAGGTGCATCATAGAGAAAAAGCCCCAGGACAGAAAATCAACTCAACAGGGGGCCGACCACCCTTTTTGCAACTCGAAAAGTTAGTGGAGTTCCATGCCTCAGCAAGAGACTTGGCATGACTCCAATTTTGAAACTTCGTAGGAACACTGTGATCCATGTAAGAACTGGAGAGGCACACTGAGGTTAGCGCCTCAACTCCAGATGAGACCCTATTCCCCTGCACTGTCTCGAAAGGCATCCCAAAGGCTCTCCACACTACAAAAGGTTTCTGGACTTCCGAGAGACACCTTGAGAGGATCCGTAAGGCCCATTTTGCAACTGGAGGGATCCGAAAGATTCCTGTCCAAATTCGAGAAACACTTTGGGATTACCCACTTTCAATGTGAATTGAAGCCCGATTCCTCTGCACTGACTCGAGATCAATCACGAACTTCCCCTCACAACTTTTCTTCCCTGAGACAATATGAGTGTCTCCCTGAGTTCCCTGGCATAACTCGAAATGAAAGCCATACTTCCCTTTGCAATCGCCATATACCACGAGAAGCCCCAGGCAACGTCACTTGAGGCCCTTTTTTCCTACAGTGCCTGGAGAGCAATCCCGAGTTCTCTCTCAAGATACCACAGGAGACTTGAATCCCTCTTTACAATTGAAGGGGCTCCCAGAATATCCATCTTCAATTGAGAGAAAAGCCCAGTTTCCGTGCACAGCTCTAGAAGAGCTCTGTATTCCCCACGTCCTCACAATACGAGCATTCAAACCCTGCTTCAACTCTAGATGTATCCTTTCTTCTTCTCCCACCACAAGAGGAGGCCTTGTCTCTTATTGCAACTCAAGTGCCCTCCCGCAGAAGCTGCTGAGGACTCTGAGTTCCACCTCCAATCGAGGTAAGTCCTGATGATCTAGGAAAGCTCCAGTGGAACACCGACTATCCCCTCACAACATGATGAGAAACCTGACACCCATGCTCAGCCGAGAGAAAAAGACCTAATGAACCTCCTGATCAAGACACGAAGAATGATTCCCCTTTTACAACTAGAAAGGAAAGCAGAATTCCATGCTTCAAATCGAGATGAAGCCTGACTCCCCAGTAGAACCTTCATAGCAGCCCCGAGATCCCTGTAGCCACTGGAAAAGAACACAGAGTTGACAGACTCAACGCTAGACGCGGCCCTATTCCTCTGCTGCACCTCGAGAGAAATCCCGAGGTTCCCCTTTCAACACGAAAGGAGACCTGACTTCCCTGGGGCAACACGAGCGATTTCATATGGTCCCCGTCACAACTGGAGAAGAACCCCAAGCTTACCGCTGCAACTAGAGAAAAACCATCAGATTTTCCCCTCAATGCGAGATGAGAAATTTTTCCGCTGCAGGGTCTCAAGAGAAATCCTACATTCCCGCTTGAAATTCGAACAAGTACTTGACACCCTTTATGCGAATCAAAACTTCCCCGACAGAGCTGTCCCCACTGAAGAGGAGCACACAGTTTAGGTACACAATGCTAGATGCGGCCCTATTTCTCTGCCGCACCTCGAGGGGAATCCCGAGGTTCCCCTTCAACACAAAAGTCGACCTGACTTCCCTGAAGCAACACCATCGAGTTCCAGAGGTCCCCGTCGCAAATCGAGAGGGAGCCCAAGCTTCTTGCCACAACTAGAGAATAACCATAAAAATCTGCCCTCAAGGAGAGATGAGGAATATTTCCACTGCAGATTCTCAAGAGAAATCCCACATTCCCGCTTGAAATTCGAACGGGTAGTTGATACCCTTTATGCGACCCAAAAACTTCCCGGACATAGCCGTCCACATTGAACCGGAGCACACAGTTTACGTACACAACACTGGATGCGGCCCTTTTCCTCCCACGCGCCTCGAGAGGAATACTGAGGTTCCCCTTCCAACAGCAAATGAGCGCTAACTTCCCTGGGACAACGCGAACGGGTTCCTGAGTTCCCCGTCGCAAGTCGCAGGGAACCCCTAGCTTTCCGCCGCAACTCAAGAAAAACGACAACGTTCCCCCATCAATATGAGATGAGGAAATTTTCTGCTGCAGAATATCAAGAGAAATCCCAAATTCCCGCTTGAAATTCGAAAGGGTACTTGACACAATTTATGGAACTCAAAAAGTTCCCTAACATAGCCGTCCCCACTGGAGAGGAGTACACAATTAACGGACTCAACACGAGATGAGGGCCTATTCCCATTTAACGGCTCAAGAGTAACCCCGAAATTCCCCTTCCAACCCAAAAGGGGACAAGACTTCCCTGAAGCAACACAAGCGAGTTCCTGAGGTCCACGGCGCAACTCGAGATGGAACCCAAACTTCCCGCCTCAACAGGAGAAAAACCAAGATTCTGCCCTCAAGACAAGATGAGGAATATTTCCGTAGCAGATTCACCAGGGAAATCCACATTCCTACTTGAAACACGACAGGTGACTGAACATCCTTTATGCGACTCAAAAATTAAACCGACATACAGAGCCCCAGTCGAGAGGAACACCGAGTTTTGTGCCACATTGACAAATTGTCCCGTTTTCCAGTCTTCTTTTCCAGATGAGAGTAGATTTCTCTGCTTTCTCTGGAATGGAATCAGGACCTTCAGGTCACATTGTACGAGGAGGTGGGTACCTCCTTGAAACTCTGGAGGATCCCCAGGTTTTCAAAACACAAATGGAAAAGGTACGGATGTCAAAACCCACTTGAGATATTGTCTGATTCTACTGCACAGATTCAAATGTAGCCTTGAGTATCAACTCATAAGACGAGTGGAGACCTGACTCCCTCAGCATACTCGATACAATCTCCAGGTACAATTTCAACTCTAATGTGGCCTAACACCCATTTTACAACTCGAGAAGAAAGCGCAGTTCAATGTCTGAACAATAGACGAGGCCTGATTCCCCAGGTGAATTTTGAGAGCAACCCCGAGATACTTGTTGCCACTGGCAAAGAACACACTGTTGAACGAATCAACAGTAAATGCCGCCCTATTCCTCTGCTGCGCCTCGAGAGGAATCCGGAGGTTCACCTTCCAACACGATAGGAAACCTGAATTCCCTGGGGCAACACGAGGGATTTCCTGAGGTCCCCGTCAAAACTCGAGAAGAATCCAATGCTTCCCACCGCACTCGTGAAACACCAAAAAATTATGCACTCAATGCGAGATGAGGAAATTTTCCGCTGCAGAATCTCAAGAGAAATCCCACATTCCCGCTTGAAATTCGAACGGGTACTTGAAACCCTTTATGCGACTCAAAAAATTCCCCAACATAGCCATCCACATTGATGTGGAGCACACAATTTTCCTGCACAACAGTAGATAACGATCCTATTCTTCTCCCGCGCCTCTAGATGAATCCTGAGGTTCCCCTTCCAACAGCAAAGAGACCCAACTTCCCTTGGACAACGCGAGTGAGTTCCTGATGTTCCCATAGCAACTCGAGAGGAACCCAAAGCTCTCCGCCTCAACTCGTGAAAAACGACAAAGTTCCCCCATTTATGCGAGATGAGGAAATTTTCTGCTGCAGAATCTCAAGAGAAATCCCACATTTCCAGTTGAAACTCGAAGAGGTATTTGACACCCTTTATGCGACTCAAAAATCTCCCTTACATAGCCGTCCCCACTGGAGAAGAGCACACAATTTACGGACTCAACACATGATGAGGCCTTAAGCCCATTTAACGGCTCGAGAATAATCCCAAAGTTCCCCTTCCAACACAAAAGGGGACCAGACTTCCCTGAAGAAACACAAGAGAGTTCCTGAGGTCCCCAGTCTAACTCGAGAGGGACCCCAAGCTTCCTGCCGCATCTCAAGAAAAACCACAAGATTCTGCCCTCAAGGCGAGATGAGGAACATTTCCGTTGCAGCTTCGCAAGAGAAATTCCACATTCCCACTTGAAACTCGACAGGTTACTGAACATTCTTTATGCGACTCAAAAATTAAACCGACATACACAGCCCCAATCCAGCGGAATACCGAGTTTCCTGCCACAGTGACAAATTACCCCATTTTCCAGTCCTCTTTTCCCGATGAGAGAGTCGATTCCTCTGCTTTCTCTGGAATGGAATCCGGATGTTCTGGTCGCAGAGTACGAGGAGGCGGGTACCAATTTGAAACTCAGGAGGATCCCCAGGTTTTCAACACACAAATGGAAAAGGTACAGATGTCACCACCCACTGGAAATATTGTCTGATTCTACTGCACAGATTCAAATGTAGCCTTGAGTATCAACTCAGAAGACGAGTGGAGACCTGACTCCCTGAGCATACTCGATACAATCTTCAGTTACTAAATCAACTCTCATGGGGCCTAACACCCGTTTTACAACTCGAGAACAAAGCGCAGTTCCATGTCTGAACGAGAGACGAGGGATGAATCCCCTGGAAAATTTTGAGAGCAACCGCGTTTAGGAGCCTGACAGTGACCATGAGAGAGAATGGTTAAGGAAGCAGAGATGTGCCTGCAAACAAGACTCTCTTCTTGGGCAGTGCATGCTTGCAAACAGGATGTTCTTCCAGGAAGCCTGCACACAATATCCAAGGTTAATGTTCCGCTCGCATATGAGGGAACATGCCCTCCTTAAAAAAAAGGAGGAGGCTGGAGTTCTGGGCAGGCTTTGCAGTAAACATGATGTGGTCACTTCCTCCCTTTGTTCCTCCTGTCCTTGAAATGTGCTTAGTTTTTTGTCCTTATTTGGTAGAAGAATGCATTGCTTAGATTTTGGTATGTGCCCAGCTACCAGGGTATAAAATCAAACCGCAGGGGGGCTTGCCCAGAATTTTACCTGTGGCCGGAGTTGTGTCTTTGTCTGTCTTTAGTGTGGCTTGTCTTTGTGTCATTTAGCCCACAACATCTGGCGCCCAACGTGGGGCCCAAGCGAAACCGAAAGGGTGAGTACCCCCTCGGGCATTGTAGGTCCAAGGCAGGGGAACTTTCGGGAAAATTATGGGGAATTCTCCATCAGCAAAGGCACAATACATGGAGCTAGTCAAAGGACTTATCCACTCCATCGGGGTAAAAGGCATCTAGTTGTCGTTTATCGGAGTTATTTCCCCTTGTGGAGCAGCATTGTTATTGGTTTAAGTGCCAACCTAAAGTACAATTAAACTTAAAGGAATGGAAATTAATACACAAAGAATTACGGCAACAGCATCAGAAGGGTAACATAATTCTTTTGAAATTGTGGACTCTATGTAGTGCTATCACTCAAGCACTTGCATTGCTTTCCACCGATAGTGAAACTAAATCTACAAAATCTGAGGTAATTTATGAGGAAGTCCTATTGAGAAACAAACAAACAAAAAATCAAATGGTGCCGCTTTAAATGACGCTTCCGTGGCCACTGCTTTGCATTCCAGGGATGGGGAATCAGACACCAAATCTGATAGTGCTAGTGATTTCTCCTCGTCGTCCGAAGGGAACGACGATGTTGATAAAGTGACCCGAAATTTTCAACAATGGTGGAAAACACAGAATGAAGGAACAAAGAGGGTTCCTACTCCTACAGCCCCTCCCAATGCTTCTCTTTTTCTGGTATCGCATAGTTCTCCAGATGTAGGCCAAGAGGGGCCCTCTTTCTCATTTCCTGAGTCCATGTTTTATGATGATGATATCACTGTGCCCTCTGGTGGTTTTACAGATATTCCACAGTTATTTCCAATTCAATGGCAAGCAGGTCCCAACAATATGATTAATGTTCAACATTCGCCTTTTAAATATAAATTTTTCAAGGATCTTAAAGCTGCTATTGCTCAATATGGTCCCCAATCCCCTTTTGTATTAGCTATGTTAGATTCTGTAGAGAAGACAAAATTGATTCTTCCCTTCGATTTGGAGTCCAAAGCCCAGGCTCTGCTTAAAGGATCCCAGTGGTTGCAATTAAAGAGTTGGTGAGAAGAAAAAGCCCAAACACAGGCTCAAATTAATGAGGGACAGAACCCTCCTGGTCCTTTAGAAGATAAATTGATGGGAGAACAATTTCGAGCCTTAAGAGATCAGGCTCAAAATTCTGACTAGGATTTACAACAGGTGTGCCAAGTATTTTTTAGGGCTTGGCGCCATATTGTACCTACTGGCCAAGCTCAGCCTTCTTTCACAAAAACTTTACAAGGACCCAATGAACCTAATACTGATTTTCTTGCTAGATTGTGGGTGGCTGTTGAGGGGCTGTTGGACGTGATGAAATTTCAGAGATACTTTTACAAACACTTGCTTTCGAAAATGCAAACCCGGAATGTAAACGTGTTTTAGGTCCTTTAAGGGGACAGGGGGCTTCTATAGCTAAATATATTAGAGCTTGTTCGGGAGTGGGAGGAACTGAACATAGTGCTACTGTTTTTGCTACTGCCATGGCTCAAGCTATGAAGCCCTCTAAGGGCAAAAATTGTTACCATTGTGGGAAACCTGGACATATGAAAAAGGATAGCAAAAAAATAAAGGCAAAACAAGGATATACAAAACAAAATAAGCCCCATGGGCTTTGCCGCCAATGTGGTAAAGGGCTTCATTGGACCAATGAATGCTTCTCTAAAACTAATAAATATGGGAATCCTATTGGTAACCCACATTCGGAAACTACTTAGCGTGCCTCAGTCCCTGGGTCCCAGGATCAATGCCGGGGATGCAATTAACCATGCCTCCTGCTCCTCAAGTAACTCCTTTGTTTCCCAACAACCCTTAGAGATGACCACTACAACAGGAAAAACCAAACCTCTAATGGTGTCAGATTTACACTCTGCAACTTCAAGAAGAGCTGCTGCTGATTTGCCTCTCGCTGAAAATATTCTTTTGTCTCCGGGCTGTGGCATTTATAAAATAAAAACAAACGTATTTGGCCCATTGTCTAAAGGCACTTTTGGCTTAATATTGGGCCGCAATAGTGCTGTTCTAAGAGGCCTAAACATAATTCCTTGAGTAATAGACTCTGATTTTGTTGGAGAAATTTTAATTTTGGTCTTTACTTCTGTTACAATTTCACTATTGGCTGGAGAACGTATAGCACAAGTAGTTCTTTTATCTTATCTACCATTTTCTGCTCTTCCTTATGAAAGGTCAGGAGGTTTTAGAAGTACTGGGCAACACATATTTTGGGAGATTCTCATCAAGGATTCTCGTCCTGTCCTTTCCTTGACCATACAAGGAAAGAACTTTGAAGGGCTAATAGACACCGGGGCAGATGTTTCAGTCATATCCTCCCAACAATGGCCCCAAGACTGGAGCAAAGAAAAGAGTCCTCTAATGTTGACCGGAATAGGCTCCATTGCAGATGTTTGAAAAAGTACTCGTCCTTTACAATGCCAGTTCCATAATGGAAAAACAGTTTTTGTCACTTTTTATATTGTTAGTATACCTATTAATATATGGGGAAGAGATATTCTCTCTCCCATGGGAGCCTCTGTAAGCATTCTGTCGGGAAACTAATCGCCACTTCTCAAACTCCTCGAGCACTCTCATTAAAATGGATAATTAATACTCCTAAATGCGTTGAGCAGTGGCCATTATCAAAAATGATGCTCGAGGCCTTAGAGTAATTAATAACAAACAACTTCAACTTGGACATACAGAGCCTTCTACTTCCCCTTGGAATTCTCCTGTATTTGTTATAAAAAAAGAAATCTGAAAAATGGAAAATGTTGACTAAATAAAGAGAAGTTAATAAATGTATTGAACCCATGGGAGCCTTACAGTTGGGCCTTCCTTCTCCTGCTCTTTTTCCACAAAATTGGTCTTTAATGGTATTAGATCTTAAAGATTGTTTTTTTTTTCTTTTACTATTCCCTTACAATTACAAGATAGAGATAAATTTGCTTTCACGGTTCCTGTTCTTAATCACGCTCAGCCCGTTAAGCACTACCATTGGACAGTCTTGCCACAGGGAATGATATATAGTCCTACCTTATATCAAGAGTTTGTAGCTCGTTCCTTACAATCTATCCGTCAAGAATATCCTAATTATATTCTCTATCATATGGATGATCACTTATTGGCAGTTCCCTGTATCGCTGAACGTGATAAATTCTTCTGAAAAGTACAGGAGGCTTTGAAATAATATAACTTGCTGATAGCGCCAGAGAAAATTCAAAAGGATTTTCCCATTTCTTACTTAAGGACCATATTAGAACAACACCAAATTTGGCCTCAAAATTTGCAAATTAATAGATACCATTTAAAAACTTTAAATGACTTCCAGAAATTATGAGGAGATATTAATTGGCTTCACTCGGTACTTGGGATTCCTATTTATCAATTACAACACTTATTTTCTGCTTTAAAAGGAGACACAGCTTTAGATAGTCCCCGAATCTTAACCCCCTTGGCTTTGCAAGAGCTTCAGTTTGTTGAACAAAGATTAAATGATGGTTTTTTAACATATATTTCTGCGTCTCAACCTATTGCATTTATAATATTTCATACCCCTCATTCTCCATGTGGTGCAATTGCTCAAGGAAAAGGATTAATAAAATGGTTTTTCTACCTAATATTTCTTCTAAAAAATTAACTATATATATATGGATAAATTAGCCTTTCTTATACAAAAGGGTCACAATCGTATTTTACAATTATCAGAAAAAAAAAAAAACACCAAATTTTCATTCAATTAACAAATGCTCAGATATCTTTATGTTTACAATTTAATAAAAATTGGCAAATCTCCCTTGATCCATTTCCTGGTTCATTTTCGAATCATTGTCCGTCATCTAAATTGATTGATTTTCTTCGAGCCAATGCCATGAAATCTCCGATTTCAGATGTTCCAGTTAAAAGACCCACTGTTTTTACTGATGCAAATAAAAACACCGCTGGACATTTTACTTTTGAACGTTCTAAAGTTCTTCCCCATTCATTCTCCTCTGTACAGCCTGCTGAGTTGTGGGCTATTTATTTAGTTTTGCAAGATTTTCCTCAACTTCCTGTTAACATTGTTTCAAATTCTCGATATGCTGTTCTCTCTTGTCCTCAACTTCCTCAAGTTTCCCTGCCTATAACTCTGAAGACAGATATTGATAAATTGTTTTATCAGGTGCGGCAATTGCTTCTACAACATTCAAAATCAATTTTCTTTACTCATACCCATGCTCATCCCGCCCTTCTTGGACCCTTGTCCTTCAGAAATGCTGCAATTCATGCATTACTTTATCATATAAAAGTAGCAAAACAAGAGCATCATCTGCCACACACTAACTCTGAAGGATTAAAAATATCTTATGATATTGCTCAAAAACAAGCTGAAAATATTGTTCGCTCATGTCCCAAATGTGCGCCTTTTACTTTACCATTTACCCAACCAGGTGTCAACATAAGAAGACTACAAGCAAATCAGATATGGCAAATGGATCTAATTATTATTTCATCTTTTGGGCAACAAAAATGTGTCCATCATACTATAGATACATGCACACATTTCCAATGGGCTACTGCATTACATTCTGAAAATGATGATGCTGCTATCACTCATTTATTATCTTGTTTTACAATTATGGGAATATCAATTGAATTAAAAACTGATAATGCACCTGCTTACCAAGCGGCTAAACTAGCTCACTTTTTATCCCAATATCATATAACTCATACTTTTGACATCCCTTATAATAGTCAAGGACAAGCTACCATTGAAAGAGCTAATCGTACTTTACATAAATATATTGAAAAAATAAAAAAAGGGGAACAGGAGAGATATATGAAACCAAAAGATATCTTGAATAAAACCTTACTTACTTTAAATTTTTTGAATATTTGACGCAAAGAAATTCTATCAGCAGCAGAATTGCATTTTCGAAGAAAAGATGAGGATAAGAAGATCTTGAATAAACTCCTTTGGTATAAAGATAAAAAGGTTGGGTTCCAGCATCACTGATATATTTAGGACGAGGTTATTCTTTCACATCTGTTGATAATTTTAGGTTTTGGACACCAACTCGGTTGATCAAGATTCATCATGGATGACCACTTTGTGCGAAAATTTGAAGAGCTTTCTGCACAGCGGAGCTTTACTTTCCCTACCATATCTGCGTCCCTTCCAACATGGGGGCAACTGAAGAAGCTTACACAGGAGGCTAAAAAAGCCCTCGTTAATGCTGGTCAACTTCTCAATCCTACTAATTGGCTGTTGGCTATGATGGCTGTGGTTACCTGTCAGGTAATGTATGCGCAAGCAATAGAATATACTTATTGGGCTTATGTTCCTAATCCTCCTCTTGTGAGAGCTGTCTCTTGGGGTGAACCTGAAGTATAGGTATGCACCAATGAAACTGCATTCTTCCCACCACCCGCGTGTGGAGAAATTGAGCATTTGTATCAACATAATAATCAATATAACATAAATAATGTTACTGTTGCAGTGGAGGGCCTCCCCTTGTGCATTAGAGGACAACCCTTTTGCCTTTCTACAAAAAAGCACAATCATCACTCTTATAATACCTGGGGGGTATAATATAATAATTTGCATCCTGCTGTCTTTACTGTGCTTGTTTCCACCAGGGGATTCAAAACGTCTAAGACACCAATGAGTCATCATTCTGATACCTTTATACCATTATGCCCGTCTAAATTTTTTATTTCTTCTCTAGAATCTTTGGAAT
This sequence comes from Moschus berezovskii, assembly GCF_049115385.1. Classification (NCBI taxonomy): domain Eukaryota; kingdom Metazoa; phylum Chordata; class Mammalia; order Artiodactyla; family Moschidae; genus Moschus; species Moschus berezovskii. Next base: position 71,842,037 of record NC_142481.1, on the reverse strand, counting down.
AGGAAAGTTGCCAAGGTCATTGGCGTTTCAAAGTCATGACCTATTCTGGATTTGTTATTGTAGATAAGAGCCCTGATCATAGCCAAATTTTGGAAAAATGGTCTAACAAAACTCTCAAATGGCATCGAATTATTGGTACTTTAATGGGTAACGGTAATGAAACCGTAAAATGGCAGCAGTTTGCACTCATTCCCCCTCAGTTGCAATTGTTAGGGTATCCCCACTTCCAAGGGACTATTTGGAAATTGTGGGCAGTTTCCGGGAATCTCACTATATGGTCGGAAAACTATACTTTGGATACAAGGGACAGTTCAGGTCCCTTACATGTAAAGTTGCATATTAATAAATCTTATTCTGCTACGGCTTGTTTAAAATACACCTTTGCATTGCTGTATGGGAATTGGACTTGAAATGCAACTGAGGGATCTATATCTTGTAATCATTGTAATTTAACACAATGTGTAAATCAATCATGGTGGAAAAATTTTGACATACAAAATCGCAATTCTAAGTTTTCTATGGTGATTGTTAAAAGTCAAACCGAAGTATGGCTACCTGTAAGTTTCACAAGACCTTGGTCAGACTCTTTTGCTGTATCTCATTTGGTGACTGCTGTACAGACTTTGCTTCATTGATACCGATGCATGCTTGGAGTAATCATAGCTTCAGTTCTTTCAGTGGCTTCAGTTACTACAACTGCTGCCATGGCTGGACTTGCTTTGCATCAAGGAATCCAAACAGAAGACTTTGTGCGGGAATGGCATAAGGACTCTCATTTATTATGGCAACAACAACGAGATTTGGATACCCAACTTGCAAATTAAGTGCACAATCTTCAACATACTGTTTTCTTGGCTTGGGGATCAATTAACTGTCTTATCCACAAGAAGTGTGTTGAAATGTGATTGGAACTCCTCTCAATTATGTATAACAACTCTGCCTTTCAACATGAGTGAGGGTTGGGAAAAGCTGAAACGGTCTTTAACAGGGCATCAAAACCTAACCAGGGAAATTATGGAATTAGAGCAACAAATCTTGTATACATTTAGCAAAACGCTACCTGATATTACTGGGTCCAATCTGTTAAAGGATTTGCAGGTAGGGATGAAAAATTTGAATCTTTTTGGGCATGTATCTACTCTAATTGGAACTACTTTGGGAATACTTTGTTCATAATACTATTATGCTGTGTTATTATTCTAGTCTTCCGGTGCTGGTGGAGAAGGCAACAACTAAAAAAGGACAGACAATGCATTATTGCCGCCTTACAGCTTGCTACTGCCTCTCAGAAAGAAGGGGGAAATGTAGGAGCCCGACAGTGACCACGAGAAAGACTGGTTGAGGAAGCCTGCACACAAGACTCTCTGCTTGGGCAGAGCATGCTTGAAACAGGATGTTCTGCCAGGAAGCCGGCAAACAATATCCAAGGTTAATGGTCCGCTTGCATACGAGGGAACATGAGCTCCTTAAAAATAAGGAAGAGGCTAGAGTTCTCGGCAGGCTTCGTAATAAACATGATGTTGTCACTTCCTCCCTTTCTTCCTCCCGTCCTTGAAATGTGCTTGGCTTTTTGTCCTTATTTGGTAGAAAAATGCATTGCTTAGATTTTGGTATGTGTCCAGCTAGCGGGGTATGAAAATAAACCACAAGGGGGCTTGAGCAGAATTTTTCCTCCGGCCGGAGTTGTGTCTTTGTCTGTCTTTTGTGTGTCTTGTCTTTGTGTCATTTCACCCGCAACAACAGCAAGATCCCTGTCACAACTGGAGAATAACAAACCGTTGACCGACTCAATGCTAGATGTGGCCCTATTCCTCTGCTGCTCCTTATAGAGGAATCCCGAGGTTCCCCTTCCAACAAGATAGGGGACCTGATTTCCCTAGTGCAACACGAGCGAGTTCCTGAGGTCCCCGTGGCAACTCGAGAAGAACCCCAAGATTCCCGCCGCAACTCGAGAAACACCACAAATTATCCCCTCAATGCGAGATGAGGAATATTTCCGCTACAGAGTCTCAAGAGAAATCCCACATTCCCATTTGAAACTCGAACGGGTACTTGACACCCATTATGCGACCCATAAACTTCCCCAACATAGCCGTCCACATTGAAGAGGAGAACACAATTTACGTACACAACACTAGATGTGGCCCTATTCCTCTAACGTGACTCGAGAAGAATCCCGATGTTTCCCTTCCAACACGAAAGGAGACCTAACTTCCCTGGCACAACACAAACGAGTTCCTGAGATCTCCGACGCAACTCGAGAGGAACCCCAAGATTTCTGCCTCAATTCGAGAAAAATGACACCGTTCCCCCATCAATGAGATATGAGGAACAATAATGCTGCAGAATCTCAAGAGAAATCCCACATTCCCTCTTGAAACTCGAACGGGTACTTGGCACTCTTTATGCGCCTCTAAAAGTTCACTAACATAGCCGTCCCCACTGGAGAGGAGCACACAATTTATGGATTCAACTCGAGATGAGGTCCTATTCCCATTTAATGGCTCGAGAGAGTAATCCAGAAGTTCCTCTTCCAACACAAAGGGGACCTGACTTCCCTGAAGCAATACGAGCGAGTTCCTGACGTCCTTGGCTAGACTCGAGAGGGAGCCCAAGCTTCTTGCCACATCTCAAGAAAAACCACAGCATTCTTCCCTCAAGGCGAGATGAGGAACATTTCCTTTGAGATTCGCAAGTGAAATTCCACATTAACTCTTGAATCTCAACAGGTTACTTAACATCCTTTATGCGACTCAAAAATTAAGCTGATACACACAGTACCAATTTAGAGGAACCCCGAGTTTCCTGCCACACTGACAAATTACCTCGTTTTCCAGTCCTCTTTTCCAGATTAGAGTCGATTCCTCTGCTTTCTGTGGAATGGAATCCGGACGATCCAGTCACAAAGTACGAGGAAGCATGTACCACGCTGAAACTCGGGAGGATCCCCAGGTTCCCAGGTTTTTAAAACACAAATGGAAATGGTACGGATGTCACCAGCCACTCGAGATATTGTCTGATTCTCCTGAACAGATTCACATGTGTCCTCGATTATCAACTCACAAGACGAGTGGAGACCTGACACGCCGAGCATACAATTTCCAGGTACACATTCAACTCTAACGTGGCCTAACACCCGTTTTACAACTCGAGAAAAAGCGCAGTCACATGTCTGAACAAAAGACGAGGCCTGGCTCCCCAGGTGAATTTTGAAAGCAACCGCGAGATCCCTGTCACCTCTGTCAAGGAACACACAGTTGTCCGACCTAAAGCTAGATGAGGTCCTATTCCTCTGCTGCGCCTCGAGAGGAATCCCGGGGTTCCCTTTCCGACAGGATAGGAGACCTGACTTCTGTGGGGGAACACGAGCGAGTTCCTGAGGTCGCAACTCGAGAAGAACCCCAAGCTTCCCGCCACAAATCGAGAAACACCACAAAATTTCCCCTCAATGCGAGATGAAGATCTTTTCCGCTGCAGAGTCTCAAGAGAAATCCCACATTCCGCTTGAAATTCGACAGGTTACTACTTAACATCCTTTATGCGACTCAAAAATTAAACCGACATGCACAGCCCAATCGAGAGGGACACCGAGTTACCTGCCACACTGACAACTTGTCCTGTTTTTCATTCCTCATTTCCAGATGAGAGTCGATTCCTCTGCTTTCTCTGGAATGGAATTCAGATGTTCCAGTCACAGAGTACGAGGAGGCATGTACCACGTTGAAACTCAGGAGGATCCCCAGGTTTTCAAAACAGAAATGGAAAAGTTACGTATGTCAACACCCACTCGAGATATTGTCTGATTCTACTGCACAGATTCAAATGTATCCTCGAGTATCAATTCACAGGATGAGTGGACACCTGACTTTCAGAGCATACACGATAAAATCTCCAGGTAAATATTCAAATCTAATGTTACCTAACACCCGTTTTACTACTCGAGAAGAAAGCGCAGTTCGATATCTTAACATGAGATGAGGCCTGACATCCCAGGTGAATTTTGAGACCAACCCCGAGATCCCTGTCATCACAAACAAGGAACACACAGGTGACCGACTCAACACTAGATGTGGCCCTATTCCCCTGCTGCACCTCGAGAGGAATCCCGAGGTTCCCCTTCCAAAATGACAGGAGACCTGACTTACCTGGGGCAACACGAGCGAGTTCCTGAGCTCCCCGTCGCAACTCGAGGGGATCCGCTAAATTTCTGCTGCAACTCGAGAAAAATGAAAATGTTTCCCCATCAATAAGAGATGAGGAACATTTCTTCTGCGGAATCTCAAGAGAAATCCCACATTACCGCTTGAAACTTGAACGGGTACATGACACCATTTATGTGACTCAAAAAGTTCCCTAACATAGCCGTCCACACTGGAGAGGAGCACAAAATTTAGGGACTCAACTCGAGATGAGGCCCTATTCCCATTTAATGGCTCAAGAGTAATCCCGAAGTTCCCCTTCGAACAAGATAGGAGACCTGACTTCCCTGGGGCAACACGAGCGAGTTCCTGAGATCCCAGTCGCAACGTGAGAAGAACCCCAAGCTTCCCGCCAGAAATCGAGAAACACGACAAAAATATCCCATCAATGGGAGATGAGGAATTTTCCACTGCAGAGTCTAAAGAGAAATCCCACATTCCAGCTGAAACTCAAACGGGAATTTCATACCCTTTAGCCTACTCAAGACATTCCCTGACACAGCTCTCCCCACTTGAGAGGAGAACACAATTTATGGACTCAACTTTAGATGAGGCCCTATTTCCATTCCATGCCTCGAGAGTAATCCCGGTGACCCCTACCAAAACGAAAGGAAACTTGACTTCCCAGGGACTACCCTAGCGAGTTCCTGAGGTCCCTGTCGCAATTCGAGAAGGACCCCAATCTTCCCGCCGCAATTCGAGAAAAACCACAAGATTCGGCACTCAAGGTGGGATGACGAATATTTCGCCCACAGAGTCTCAAGAGATATACCACATTAACGCTTGAAACTCGAACGCATACTGAACACCCTTTATGCGACGCAAGACATTCCCTGACATAGCTCTCCCCACTTGAGAGGAGAAAATACTTTATGGACTCAACTTTAGATGAAGCCCTATTCTCATTCCACAACTCGAGAGTAATCCCGATGTTCCATTACCAAAATGAAAGGAAATCTGACTTACCAGGGACTACACGAGCGAGTTCCTGAGGACCCTGTGCCAACTAGAGAAGGACCCCAAGCTTCTCGCTGCAACTCGAGAAAAACCACTAAATTCTGCACTCAGGGTGAGATGAGGAAAATTTCCCATTCAGAGTCGCAAGAGAAATCCTACATTCTCGATTGAAACTCGAACGAGTACTTCACAGCATTTATATGACCCAAGACAATCCCTGACATAGCTTTCCCCATTTGAGAGGAGATTGCAATTTATGGACTCAACTTTCAATGAGTCCCTATACCCATTCGACATCTCGAGAGCAATCCCCTTGTTCCCCTACCAAAACGAAAGGAGACCTGACTTCCCAGGGATTACTCGAGCGAGTTCCTGAGGTTCCTGACGCAACTCGAGAAGGACCCCAAGCTTACCGCAGCAACTCGTTAAAAACCACAAGTTTGTGCACTCAAGGTGAGGTTAGGAAAATTTCCCCTGCAGAGTATCAAGTGAAATCCCACATTTCCCCTTGAAATTCAAACGGGTACATGACACCTTTATGCAACTCAAGACTTTCCCTGACATAGCTGTGCCCACTTGAGAGGAGAACACAATTTATGGACTCAACTTTAGATAAGGCCCTATTCCCATTCCATACGTCGATAGTAATCGCGATGTTCCCCTATCAAAATGAAAGGAAACCTGACTTCCCAGGGACTACAAGAGAGAGTTACTGAATTCCCTGTCGCAACTCAAGAAGGACCCCAATCTTCTCGCAGCAACTCGAGAAAAATCACAAGATTGTGCACCCAAGGTGAGATGACTAGTATTTCCCCTGCAGAGTCTCAAGAGAAACCCCACATTCCCACTTGAAACCCGAACGCGAACTTCACACCCTTGATGCGATTCAAGACATTCCCTCACATAGCTGTCCCCACTTGAGAGGAGAACACAATTTATGGACTCAACAATAGATGAGGCCCTATTCACATTCCACGCCTCGAGAGTAATCCCGAAGTTCCCCTACCAAAACGAAAGGAGACCTGACTTCACAGGGAATACACGAGTGAGTTCCTGAGGTCCCTGTCGCAACTCGAGAAGGACCCCAAGCTTTCCGCCTCAACTCGAGAAAAACCACAAAATTCAGCACTCAGTGTGAGATGAGGAAACTTTCCCCTGCATAGTATCAAGAAAAATCCCACATTTCCACTTGAAACGAGAACTGCTACTTGACACCCTTTATGCGAATCAAGAAATTCCCTGACGTAGCTGTCCCCACTTGAGAGGAGAACACAATTAATGGACTCAACTTTAGATGAGGCCCTATTCACATTCCACGCCTAGAGAGTAAAGCCGATGTTCCCGTACCAAAAGGAAAGGAGACCTGACTTCCCTGGTACTAGCAGAGTGAGTTCTTGAGGTCCCTATCGCAACTCGAGAAGGACCAGAATTTTCGAGCTGCAACTCGAGAAAAACCACAAGTTTTGCACTGAAGGTAGATGAGGAAAATTTCCCCTGCAGAGTTTCAAGGGAAATCCCACATTCCCCCTTGAAACACGAAGAGGTACTTGACACCCTTTTTGCGATTAAGACATTCCTTGACATAGCTGTCCCCACTTGAGAGGAGAACACAATTTATGGACTCAAATTAAATGAGGCCCTATTCCTACACCACGCCTCGAGAGTAATCCCGATGTTCCCCTACCAAAATGAACAGAGATCTGATTTCCCAAGGACTACACAAAAGAGTTCCTGAGGTCCCTATGGCAGCTCGAGAAGGACTCCAAGTTTACCGCCACAACTCGTGAAATAGCACAAGATTTTGCACTCAAGGTGAGATGAGGAAAATTTCCCCTGCAGAGTCTCAAGAGAAATCCCACATTCCCGCTTGAAACTCGAAAGGGTACTTGACTCCCTTTATACCACTCAAGACATTCCTTGACATAGCTGTCCCCACTTGAGAGGAGAACACAATTTATGCACTCAACTTTAGATATGGCCCTATACCTATTCCACGCCTTGAGAGTAATCCCGATGTTCCCCTGATAAAAACGAAAGGAGACCTGACTTCACAGCACTAAACGAGCGTGTTCCTTAGGTCCCTGTCAGAACTCGAGGAGGACACCAATCTTCCCACTGAAACTCGAGAAAAACCACAGGATTCTGCACTCAAGGTGAGATGAAGAAAATTTCCCCTGCAGAGTCTCAAGAGAAATCCCGCATTCCAGCTTGAAACTCGAAAGGGTACTTGACACCGTTTATGTGACTCAAGACATTCCCTGGCATAGTTCTCCCCACTTGAGAGGAGAACACAATTTATGGACTCAACTTTAGAGGAATCCCTATTAACATTCCTCGCCTCGAGAGTAATCCCTATGTTCCCCTACAATAAAGAAAGGAGACCTGACTTCCCAGGGACTACACTAGTGAGTTCCTTATTTCCCTGTCACAACTCAAGAACGACCCCAAGCTTCCCGCCGCTACTCGAAGAAAACCACAAGATTGTGCACTCAAGGTGAGATGAGGAAAATTTCCTCTGCAGAGTCTCAAGAGAAACCCCACATTCCCGCTTGAAACTTGAACGGGTACAGAAACACTTTATGCGACTCAAGACATTCCCTGACAAGCTGTCACCACTTGACAGGAGAACAGACTTTAGCTCTCAAATTTAGAAGAGGCCCTATTCCCACTCCATGCCTCAAGAGTAATCCTGATGTTCCCGTACCAAAACGAAAGGAGACCTGACTTCCCAGGGACTACACTAGTGATTAACTTAGGTCGCTGTTGCCACTGGAGAAGGACCCCAAGCTTCCCACCGCAACTCAAGGGAAACCAGAAGATTCTGCATTCAAGGTGTGATGAGGAAAATATCCCCTGCAGAGACTCAAGAAAAATCGCACATTCCCGCTTGAAAGTCGAACGGGTACTTCACACCCTTTTTGCGACTCAAGACATTCCCTGACATATTTGTCCCCACTTGAGAGGAGAACACAATTAATGGAGTCACCTTTAGATGAGACCCTATTCCAATTGCAGGCCTCGAGAGTTATCCCGATGTTCCCCTACCAAAAAGGAATGAGACTGACTTCCAAGGGACTACATGAGCGATTTCCTGAGGTCCCTGTAGCATCTCGAGAAGGACCCCATGCTTCCCGCCGCAACTCGAGAAAAACCACTAAATTCTGCACTCAGTGTGAGATGAGGAAAATTTCCCCTGCAGAGTCTCAAGAAAAATCCCACATTACCACTTGTAACTCGAACGGATACATCACACCCTTTATGCGACTCAAGACATTCACTGAAATAGCTCTCCCCAATTGAGAGGAGAACACAATTTATGGACTCAAATTTAGAGGAGGCCGTATTCCCATTCCATCCCTCAAGAGTAATTCCGATGTTCCAATAGCTAAACGAAAGGAGACCTGACTTCCCAGGAATTACTTAAGCGAGTTCCTGAGGTCCCTGTTGCAACTCGAGAAACACCCCAAGGTTCCTGCCACAACTCGAGAAAAACAACCTAATTCTGCACTCAAGGTAGATGAGGAAAATTTCCCCTGCAGATTCTCATGAGAAATCCCACATTCCCACTTGAAACTCGAATGGGTACTTCACATCCTTTATGCGACTAAAGACATTCACTGACATAGGTGTCCAAACTTGAGAGGAGAACACAATTTATGGATTCAACTTTAGATGGGGCCCTATACAGATTCCACGCCTCGAGAGTAATCCCCATATTCCCCTACCAAAACGAAAGGAGACTTGACTTCCCAGCACTACACGAGTGACTTGCTGCGGTCCCTGTCGCAACTCGAGAAAGACCCCAAACTTCCCGCTGCAACTCGAGAAAAACCACAAGATTCTGCACTCAAGGTGAGATAGGAAAATTTCACCTGCAGAATCTCAAGAGAAATCACACATTCCCACATGAAACTCGAACGGGTATTTCACACCCTTTAGGCGACTCAAGACATTCCCTGACACAGCTCTCCCCACTTGGGAGGAGAACACAATTTATGGACTCAACTTTAGATGAGGCCCTATTCACATTCCATGCCTCGAGAGTAATCTCGGTGACCAATAGCAAAACAAAAGGAGACCTGACTTCCCAGGTATTACTTGAGCGAGTTCCTGAGGTCCCTGTCGCAATTTGAGAAGGACCCCAAGCTTCCCGCCGCATCTCGAGAAAAACCACAAGATTCTGCACTCAAGGTGAGATGACGAATATTTCACCCACAGATTCTCAAGAGAAATCCCACATTCAGGCTTGAAATTCGAACACGTACTGAACACCCTCTATGCGACTCAAGACTTTTCCTGACATAGCTCTCCCCACTTAAGAGGAGAACACAATTTATGGACTCAATGTTAGATAAGGTCCTATTCCCATTCAATACCTTGAGTGTACTCCTGCTGCTCCCCTACCAAAACGAAAGTAATCCTAAGTTCCCAGGGACTACACAAAGGAATTCTGATGTCCCTGTCGCAACTCGAGAAGGACCCTAAGCTTCCCGCTGCAACTCGAGAAAAACCACAAGATTCTGAACTCAAGGGGAGATGAGGAAAATTTCCCTGGGAAAGTCTCAAGAGAAATCCCACATTCCAGCATGAAACTCGAACGGGTACTTGACACCTTTATGCAACTCAAGACTTTCCCTGACATAGCTGTCGCCACTTGAAAGGAGAAAACTATTTATGGCCTCAACTTTAGATGTGTCCCTATTCCCATTCAATGCTTCGAGAGAAATCACGGTGTTTCCCTACCAAAATGAAAGGAAACCTGACTTCCCAGGGACTACACTAGCGAGTTACTGTGTTCACTGTCGCAATTCAACAAGGACCCCAATCTTCTCACAGCAACTCGAGAAAAGTCACAAGATTCTGCACTCAAGGTGAGATGACGAATATTTCCCCTGCAGAGTCTCAAGAGAAACCCCACATTCCTGCTTGAAACTTGAACGGGCACATCACACCCTTGATGCGATTCAAGACATTCCCTCACATAGCTGTCCCCACTTGAGAGGAGAACACAGTTTATGGACTCAACATTAGATAAGGCCCTATTCACATTCCACGCCTCGAGAGTAATCCCGACGTTCCCCTACCAAAACGAAAGGATACCTGACTTCCCAGGGACTACACGAGCGAGTTCCTGAAGTACTTGTTGCAACTCGAGAAGGACCCAAATCTTCCTGCCACAACTCGATAAAAACCAGAAGATACTGCAGTCAAGGTGAGATGAGAAAAATTTCCCCTGCAGAGTCTGAAGGGAATTCCCACATTCCCTCTTGAAACTTGAACGAGTAATTCACACCCTTTAGACGACTCAAGAAATTCCCTGACATAGCTGTCCCGACTTCAGAGGAGAACGCAGTTTATGGACTCAACTTTAGATGAGGCCCTATTCACATTCCATGCCTAGAGAGTAATTCCAATGTTCCCCTACCAAAACGAAAGGAGACCTGACTTCCCGGGGACTACACGAGCGAGCTCCTGAGGTCCCTGTCGCAACTTGAGTAGGACCCCTTGCTTCCCGCCGCAACTCGAGAAAAACCACTAAATTCTGCACTCATGGTGAGATGAGGAAAATTTCTCCTGCAGAGTCTCAAGAAAAATCCCACATTCCCGCTTGTAACTCGAACGGGTACATCACCCCCTTTATGTGACTCAAGACATTCACTGAAATAGCTCTCCCCAACTGAAAGGAGAACACAATTTGTGAACTCAAATTTAGAGAAGGCCCTATTCCCATTCCATCCCTTGAGAGTAATGCCGACGTTTTGCTACCTAAACGAATGGAGACCTGACTTCCCAGGTATAACTTGAGTGAGTTCCTGAGGTCCCTGTGGTAACTCGAGAAGCACCCCCAAGATTCCTGCAGCAACTCGAGAAAAACAACCTAATTCTGCACTCAAGGTGAGATGAGGAAAATTGCCCCTGCAGATTCTCAAGAGAAATCCTACATTCTCGATTGAAACTCGAACGGGTAATTCACAACCTTTATACGACCCAAGACAATCCCTGACATAGCTTTCCCCGTTTGAGAGGAGATTCCAATTTATGGAATCAACTTTCAATTAGTCCCTTTTCCCATTTGACGCCTCGAGAGTAATCCCCTTTTTCCCCTACCAAAACGAAAGGAGACCTGACTACCCAGGGAATACAGGAGCGATTTCCTGAGGTCCATGTCGCAACTCGAGAAGGACCCCATGCTTCCCGCCACAACTCGAGAAAAACCACTAAATTCTGCACTCAGGGTGAGATGAGGAAAATTTCCCCTGCATAGTCTCAAGAAAAATCCCACATTCCCTCTAGAAATTCAAATGGGTACATCACACACTTTATGCGACCCAAGATATTCACTGACATATCTCTCCCCAGTTGAAAGGAGAACACAATTTATGGACTCAGATTTAGATTAGGCCCTATTCCCATTCTATGCCTTGAGAGTAATCTCGATGTTCCCCTACTAAAACGAAAGGAGACCTGGCTTCCCAGGAACTACTTGAGCGAGTTCCTGAGGTCTCAGACGCCCTCAAGAAGGACTGCAACTTCCTGCCGGAACTCGAGAAAAACAACATAAATCTGCACTCAAGGTGAGATGAGGAAAATTTCCCCGGCAATTCTCAAGAGAAATCCCACATACCCGAATGAAATTCGAACGGGTACTTCACATCCTTTATGCGACTAAAGACATTCTCTGACATAGGTGTCCCCACTTGAGAGGAGAACACAATTTATTGACTCAACTTTAGATTAGGCCTTATTCCTATTCCACGCCTCGAGAGTAATTCCGATGTTTCCCTACCAAAACGAAATGAGACCTGACTTCCCAGGGACTACACGAGCGAATTCCTACGGTCCCAGTCGCAACTCGAGAAAAATCACAAGATTCTGCACTAAAGGTGAGATGAGGATAATTTCCCATGCAGAGTCGCAAGAGAAATCCTACATTCCCGATTGAAACTCGAACGAGTACTTCACACCATTTATACGTCTCAAAACTTTCCCTGACATAGCTGTCCCCATTTGAGAGGAGAACACAATTTATGGAATCAACCTTCTTAGAGTCCCTATTCCCATTCCACACCTCAAGAGTAATCCCAATGTACCCCTACCAAAACGAAAGGAGACCTGACTTCCCAGGAACTACTTGAGCGAGTTCCTGACATCTCTGCAGCAACTTGAGAAGGACCCCAAGCTTCCTGCTGCAACTTGAGGAAAACCACAAGATTCTGCACTCAAGGTGAGATGAGGAAAATTTCCCCTGCATAGTCTCAAGAGAAATCCCACATTCCAGCTTCAAACTCGAACGGATAATTGACACCGTTTATGCGACTCAAGACATTCCCTGACATAGCTGTCCCAACTTGACAGGAGAACACACTTTATGGACTTAACTTTAGATGATTCCCTATTCCCATTCCATGCCTCGAGAGTAAACCCGATGTTCCCTAACCAAAACGAAAGGTGACCTGATTTCCAAGGGACTACACGAGCGAGTTCCTGAGGTCCTGTCGAAACTCGCGAAACACCCCAAGCTTCCCACTGCAACTCGACAAAAACCACAAGATTCGTCACTCAAGGTGAGTTGAGAAAAATTTCCGCTGCACAGTCTCAAGAGAAATCCCACATTCCCACTTGAAACTCGAACACATACTTCACACCCTTTTTGCGACTCAAGACATTCCCTGACATAGCTCTCCCCACTTGAGAGGAGAAAATACTTTATGGACTCAACTTTAGACGAAGCCCTATTCTCATTCCACGCCTTGAGAGTAATCCCGATGTTCCCCTGCCAAAAGGAAAGGAGACCTTAATTCCCAGGCACCACACGAACGAGTTCCTGAGGTCCCTATCGCAACTCGAGAAGGACCCCACGCTTCCCGCTGCATCTCGACAAAAACCACAAGATTCTGCACTCAAGGTGAGATGAGGAAAATTTCCCCTGCAGAGTCTGAAGAGAAATCCCACATTCCCGCTTGAAACGTGAACGGGTACTTGACATCCTTTATGCAACTCAAGACATTCACTGATAGAGCTGTCCACACTTGAGAGGAGAACACAATTTATGGACTCAACTTTAGATGATGCCCTATTCCCACTCATTGCCTCGAGAGTAATCCCGATGTTGCCCGACCAAAACGAAAGGAGATCTGATATCCCTGAGACTACACGCGGGAGTTCCTGATGTCCCTGTCGAAACTCAAGAAAGAACCCAAACTTCCTGCCGCATCTCGAGGAAAACCACAAGATTCTGCACTCAAGGTGAGATGAGGAAAATTTCCCCTGCAGAGTCTCAAGAGAAATTCCACATTCCCGATTGAAACTCGAACGTGTACCTCACACCCTTTATGCGACTCAAAACATTCCCTGAGATAGCTCTGAACACTTGAGAGGAGAACACAATTTATGGACTCAACTTAAGATGAAGCCCTATTCCCATCCACGCCTCGAGAGTAATCAAGATGTTCCCTTACCAAATCGAAAGGTGACCTGATTCCAGGGACTACAGGAGTGAGTTACTGAGGTCCCTGTCGCAACTCGAGAAGGACCCAAGCTTCCTGCCTCAACTCGAGAAAATACACAAGATTCTGCACTCAAGGTGAGTTGAGGAAAATTTTGCCTGCAGAGTCTGAAGAAAATTCCCACATTCCCTCTTGAAACTCGAACGGGTACTTGACACCCTTTATGTGACTCAAGACATTCCCTGACATTGCCGTCACCACTTAAGTGCAGAACACAATTTATGGACTCAAGTTTTGATGAGGCCCTATTCCCATTCCACGACTTGAGAGTAACCCGATGTTCCCCTACCAAAACGAAAGGAGACCTGAATTCATAGGGATTACACGAGAGAGTCCCTGAGGTCCCTGTCGCAACTCGAGAAAGACCCCAAACTTCCCGCCGCAACTCTAGAAAAACCACAAGATTGTGCACTCAAGGTGAGATGAGGAAAATTTCCCCTGCCGAGGCTCAAGAGAAATCCCACATTCACCCTTGAAACTCGGACGGGTACTTCACACTATTTATGCGATTCAAGACATTCCCTGACATAATTCTCCTCACTTAGGAAGAGAACACAATTTATGGACTCAACTTAAGATGAAGCCCTATTCCCATTCCACGCCTCAAGGGTATTGCCAATGTACCCTCCCAAAAAGAAAGGAAACGTGACTTCCCAGGGACTACACGAGCGAGTTCCTAAGGTCCCTGTCTCAAATCGAGAAGGAACCCAACGTCCCGCCGAAACTCGACAAAAACCACAGGATTCTTCACTCAAGATGAGATTAGGAATATTTCCCCTGCATAGTCCCAGAGAAATTCCACAATCCCGCTTTAAACGCGAACGAGTACTTGACACCCTTTATGCGACTCAAGACATTCCCTGACATAGCAGTCTCCACTTGAGAGGAGAACACAATTTATGGAATCAACTTTACATGAGGCCCTATAACCATTCCACGTTTCAAGAGTAATCCCGATATTCCCCAACAAAAAGGAAAGGAGATCTGACTTCCCAGGGACTACACGCACGAGTTCCTGAGGTCCCTGTCGCAACTCGAGAAGGACCCCAAACTTCCCGCCGCAACTCGACAAAAACCACAAGATTCTGCACTCAAGGTGACATGAGGAAAATTTCCCCTGCAGAGACTCAAGTGAAATTCCACATTTCTGCTTGAAACGCGAACGGGTACTTGACACCCTTTATGCGACTCAAGACATTCCCTTACCTAGCTGTCCCCACTTGAGAAGAGAACACAATTTATGGACTCAACTTTAAATGAGATCCTATTCCCACTCCACGCTTCGAGAGTAATCCCGATGTTCCCCTACCAAAGCGAAAAGAGACCTGACATCCCAGGGACTACACAAGCGAGTTCCTGAGGTCCCTGTTGCCCCTCGAATAGGACCCCAAGCTTCCCGCCGCAACTCGAGAAAAACCACAAGATTCTGTACTCAAGGTGTGATGAGGAAAATTTCCCCTGCAGAGTCTCAAGAGAAATCCCTCATTTCCCCTTGAAACACGAAGTGTACTTGAGACCCTTTATGCTACTCAAGACATAAACTGACATATATGTCCCCACATGAGAGGAGAACACAATTTATGGACTCAAATTTAGATGAGGCAATATGCTCATTCCACGCCTCAAGAGTATTCCCTATGTTTCCCCACCTAAACAAGAGGAGATCTGACTTCCCAGGGACTACACTAGAGATGTACTGAGGTCCCTGGTGCAACTCGAGAAGGACCCCAAACTTCCGGCCGCAACTCGACAAAAGCCACAAGATTCTTCACTCAAGGTGAGATGAGGAAAATTTCCCCTGAATAGTCTCAAGAGAATCCCAACATTTCTGGTTGAAAGTCGAATGGGTACTCGACACACTTTATGCGACACAAAACATTCCCTGACATACCTGTCCACACTTGAGGGGAGAACACAATTTATGGACTCAACGTTAGCAGAGGCCCTGTTACCACTCCTCACCTTGAGAGTAATAACGATGTTCCCCTACCAAACGAAAGGAGACCTGATTTCCCAGGGACAACACGACCGAGTTCCTGAGGTCCCTGTCACCCCTTAGTTGGACCACAAGCTTCCTGAAGCAACTTCTGAAGAAATACAAGATTGTACACGCAAGATGAGATGAGGAAAGTTTCCCCTGCAGAGTCTCAAGAGAAAACCCACATTCCCGCTTGAAAAGCGAACGGGTAGTTGACACCCTTTATGCGACTCAAGACATGCCCTGACATAGCTATCCCCATTTGAGAGGAGAAAACAATTTATGGACTAAACTTAAGATGAGGCCCTATTCGCATTCCACGCCTCCAGAGTAATCCCGATGTTCCCCAACAAAAACGAAAGGAGACCTGAATTCCCAGGGACTACACGAGTGAGTAACTGAAGTCCCTGTCGCCACTTGAGAAGGACCCCAATATTCCAGCCGCAACTCGAGAAAAACCACAAGATTCTGCACTCAAGGTGAGATGAGGAAAATTTCCCCTGCAGAGTCTCAAGAGAAATCCCAAATTCCCCCTTGAAACGCGAAGAGGTACTTGACACACTTTATGCGACTCAAGACATCCCCTGACATAGCTATCCCCATTTGAGAGGAGAAAACCATTTATGGACTAAACTTAAGATAAGGCCCTATTCGCATTCCACGCCTCGAGAGTAAGCTCGATGTTCCCCAACAAAAGCGAAAGGAGATCTGAATTCCCAGGGACTACACGGGCGAGTATCTGAAGTCCCTGTTTCCACTTGAGAAGGACCCCAATCTTCCCGCCACAACTCGAGGAACACCACAAAAAAATCCACTCAATGAGAGATGAGGAAATTGTGAGCTGCAGAATCTCAAGAGAAATCCCACATTCCTGCATGAACGGCTAAAGGATACTTGACACCCTTTATGCGACTGAGAAATTTCCCTCACATAGTTGTCCCTATTGGAGAGGAGAAAAACATGGTACGGACTCAAACTTAGAAGAGGCTCAATTCCCACTTACTGGCTCGAGAGTAATCCCGAAGTTTCCCATCCAATACAAAGGGGACCTGACCTCCTTGAAGCAACACCAGAGAGTTTCTGAGGTCCCAGTTGCAACTCGAGAATTAACCCCAGCTTCCCGCCGCAACTCGAGAAACACCACAAAACTATCCCCTCAATGCAAGATGAGGAAATTGTGCTCTGCAGAATCTCAAGAGAAGTCCCACATTCCCGCTTGAACGGCAAAGGGTACTTGCCACCCTTTTTCAGACTTAGAAAGTTCCCTCACACAGCCGTCCACATTGGAGAGGAGAACAGACTTTATGGAATCAACCCGAGAAGAGGCCTTATTCCTATTTAAAGTTTCGAGAGTATTTCCGAAGGTCCTCATCCAACACTAAAGAGGACCTGACTTCCCTGAAGCAACCCGGGCGAGTTCCACTGGTCCCCGTCGTAACTCAACAAAAACCACCAGCTTCCCACCGCAACTCAAGAAAAACCAGAAAATTATCCCCTCAATGAGAGATGAGGAAAATGGGCACTGCAGAATTACAAGAGAAATCCCAAATTCCCCTTGAAATGCAAAAGGGTACTTGACACCATTTATGTGACTCAGAAAGTTCCCTCAAACAGCCGTCCCCATTGGAGAAGGGAACACAGTTTATGGACTCAAGTCTAAAAGAGGCCGTAATCACATTTTATGGCTCGACATTAATCCCGAATTTCCCCATATTTCACAAAAGGGGAATTGACTTCCCTGAAGCAATCCGAGCGAGTTCCTGAGGTTCCCGTCGCAATTCGGAAAGTAGACCCAGCTTCCCGCTTACACTCGAGAAACACCACAAAATTATCCCCTCAATGCAAGATGAGGAAATTTTGCCCTGCAGAATCTCAAGAGAAATCCCACATTCCCGCTTGAAAGGCAAAACGGTACTTGACACGCTTTATGCACTTCAGAAAGTTCCCTCAAACAGCCGTCGGCTTTGGGGAGGAGAATACACTTTTTGACTCAACTCGAGAACAGGCCCTATTCCGATTTAATGGTTCGAGAATAATCCCGAAGTTCCCCTTCCTTCAGAAAAGAGGAACTTACTTCCTTGAAGCAACCCAAGCGAGTTCCTGAGGTCCCCATCATAACTCGAGAAGTACCCCCAGCTTCAAGCCGAAACTCCAGAAACACCACGAAATTATCCCCTCTATGTGAGATGAGGTAATTTAGCACTGCAGAATCTCAGGAAAAATCCCATATACACCCTTGAAAGGAAAAAGGGTACTTGACACCCTTTATGCACCTCAGAAAGTTCCCTCACGCAGCCGACCCCTTTGGAGAGGAGAACACAATTTATGGACTCAATTCGAGAAGAGGGCCTATTCCCATTTAACTGATGGAGAGTAGTCCGGAAGTTCTTCTTCCAGCCAAAAAGGGGACCTGACTTCCTTGAAGCAACCCGAGCGAGGTCCTGAGGTCCCTGTCTCAACTCGAGAAGTACCCCAGCTTCCTGCCACAGCTCAAGAAACAGCACAAAATTATCCCCTCAATGGGAGATGAGGAAATGCTGCTGCGTTGCAGAATCGCAAGAGAAATCCGACATTCCCGCTTAAAAAAAAAAAAAAAGGGTTCTTGAGACAATATATGAAACTCAGAAACTTCCCTCCAACAGCCGTCCCCTTTGGAGAGGAAAACACACTTTTTGCACTCAACTCGAAAAGAGGACCTAATCCCATTTCAGTGCTCGAGAGTAATCCCGAAGTTCCCCGTCCAACACAAAAGGGGAACTGACTTCCCTAGAGCAAACTGAGTGTGTTTCTGAGGTCTCCGTCGCAACTCGAAAAGTACCCACAGCTTCCCGGCGCAATTCGAGAAACACAACAAATTATCCCCTCAATGAGACTTAAGGAAATTTTGTGCTGCAATATCTCAAGAGAAATTCCACATTCTCGCTGAAAGGCAAAAGGTTACTTGACACCCTTTAAGTGACACAGAAAGGACCCTCACACAGCCGTCCCCTATGAAGAGGAAATCACACTTTATGGATTCAACTTGAGAAGAGGCCAATTCACATTTAACAGCTCGAGAGTAATCCCGATGTTCCCCTTCCAACAAAAAAGGGGACCTGACTTCCCTGAAGCAATCCGAGCGAGTTCCTGAGGTCCCCATCGCAACTCGAGAAATACCCCCATCTTCCCACCGCTTCTCGAGAAACACCAAAAAATTATCCCCTCAATGCGAGATGAGGAAATTTTGCACAGCAGAATCTCAAAAGAAATCCCAAACTCCCTCTTGAAAGGCAAAAGGGTACTTGACACCCTTTATGCGACTCAGAAAGTTCCCTCACACAGCCTTTCCCATTATACAGGAAAACACACTTTATGGACTCAATTCGAGATGAGCCCTATTGCCATTTACCAGCTGGAGAGTCAACCGGAAGTTCCCCTTCCAACACCAAAGGCGACCTGAATTCCCTGAAGCAACCCGAGCGAGTTCCTGAGGTTCCCGTCGAAACTCGAGTAGTACCCCCAGCTTCCTGCCGCAACTCGAGAAACACCACAAAATTATCCCCTCAATGCGAGATGAGGAAATTTTCCGCTGCGGAATCTCCAGAGAAATGCCATATTCCCTCCTGAAAGGCAAAATGGTATTTGACACCGTTTATGCGACTCAGAACTTTCCCTCAAGCAGCCGTCCACATTGGACAACAGAACAAACTTTCTGGACTCAATTCGTGATGAGCCCCTATTCCCATTTAACGGCTCGAGAGTAAACCGGAATATCCCCTTCCAACACGATAGTGGACCTGAGTTCCCTGAAGCAACCCCAGCGTGTTCCTGAGGTCCCCGTCGCAACTCGAGAAGTACCACCAGCTTCCCGCCGCAAATCGAGAAACACCACAAAATTATCCCCTCAATGCGAGATGAGCAAATTTTGCGCCACAGAATCTCAAGAGAAATACCACATTCCCTGTTGAAAGGCAAAAGGTTACTTGACCCTATTTAGGCTACCCAAACAGTTCCCTCACACAGCCGTCCCCATTGGACAGAGGACACATTTTATGGACTCAGTTAGAGTTGGGGTCCTATTCTCATTTAATAGCTCGAGAGTAAACCAGAAGTTCCCCTTCCAACAAGAAAGGGGACTTGACTTCCCTGAAGAAACCGATGGAGTTCCTGAGGTCCCCGTCACAACTCGAGAAGTACCCCCTGCTTCCCGCCGCAACTGGAGAAACACCACAAAATTATCCCCTCAATGCGAGATGAGCAAATTTTGCGCCACAGAATCTCAGGAGAAATACCACATTCCCTCTTTAAAGGCAAAAGTGTACTTGACACCCTTTATGCGACTGAGAAATTTCACTAACTTTAGTCCCGTTTGGAGAGGAGAACACACTTTATGGAATAAATTGGAGATGAGGCCCTATTCCCATTTAACGGCTCGAGAGTAAACCGGAAGTTCCCCTTCCAACACCAAAGGGGACCTGACTTCCGTAAAGCAACCCGAGCGAGTTTCTGAGGTCCGCGTGGCATGTCGATAAGTACTCCCAGCTTCCCGCCGCAACTCGAGTAACACCACAAAATTATTCACTCAATACGAGATGAGGAAATTTTGGGCTGCATAATCTCATGAGAAATACCAAATTCCCCCTTGAAATGCAAAAGGGTACTTGACACCCTATATGCGACTCAGAAAGATCCCTCAAAAAGCCGTCCCAATTGGAGAGGAGAACACACTTTATGGACTCAATTCGAGATGAGCCCCTATTCCCATTTAACAGCTCGAAAATAAACCCTCATTTCCCCTTACGACACATAAGGGGACCTGACTTCCCTGAAGCAACCCGAGCGAGTTCCTGAGGTCCCCGTGGCAACTTGAGCAGTCCCCCAGCATCCTGCCGCAACTCGGGGAACACGACAGAATTATCCCCTCAATGCGAGATGAGGAAATTTTGCACTGCAGAATCTCAAGAGAAATACCACATTCCCTCTTGAAAGGCAAAAGTGTACTTGACACCCTTTATGCGACTCAGAATTTTCACTAACATCAGTCCACATTGGAGAGGAGATCACAATTTATGGACTCAATTCGAGATGAGCCCCATTTAACAGCTCGAGAGTAAACCAGAAGTTGCCCTTCCAACACCAAAGGGGACCTGACTTTCCTGAAGCAACCCGAGCGAATTCCTGAGGTCCTGGTCGCAAGTCAAGAAGTACCCCCAGCTTCCCGCCGCACCTCGAGAAACACCAGAAATTTATCCCCTCAATACGAAAGGAGGAAATTTTGCGCTGCAGAATCTCAAGAGAAATACCACATTCCCTCTTGAAAGGCAATAGGGTACTTGACACCCTATATGCGACTCAGAAATTTCGGTAACATCAGACCCCATTGGAGACGAGAACACACTTTATGGACTCAATTCGAGATGACCCCCTATTTCCATTTAACAGCTAGAGAGTAAACAGGAAGTTCCCCTTCCAACACGAAAGGGGACCTGACTTCCCTGAAGCAACCAGAGCGACTTCCTGAGATCTCCGTCGCCACTGGAGAAGTACCTCCAGCTTCCCGCCGCAACTGGAGAAACACCACAAAATTATCCCCTCATTTCGAGAGGAGGAAATTTTTTGTTGCAGAATCTCACGAGAAATTCCACATTCCCTCTTGAAAGGCAAAAGGTTACTTGACACCCTTTATGCGACTCAGAAAGTTCCCTCACACAGCCTTTCTCATTGGAGAGAAGAACACACTCTATGGACTCAATTCGAGATGAGGCCCTATTCACATTTAACGGCTCAAGAGTAAACCAGAAGTTCCGCTTCCAACTCTAAACGGGACCTGCCTTCCCTGAAGCACCCCTAGCGAGTTCCTGAGGTCCACGTCGAAACTGGAGATATACCCCAAGCTTCCCGCCAAAACTCGAGAAACACCACATATTTATGCCCTCAATGCGAGATGAGGAAATTTTCCGCTGCGGAATCTCCAGAGAAATGCCATATTCCCTCCTGAAAGGCAAAATGGTATTTGACACCGTTTATGCGACTCAGAACTTTCCCTCACACAGCCGTCCACATTGGACAGCAGAACAAACTTTCTGGACTCAATTCGTGATGAGCCCCTATTCCCATTTAACGGCTCGAGAGTAAACCGGAATTTCCCCTTCCAACACGATAGTGGACCTGAGTTCCCTGAAGCAACCCGAACGTGTTCCTGAGGTCCCCGTCGCAACTCGAGAAGTTCCCCCAGCTTCCCGCCGCAAATCGAGAAACACCACAAAATTATCCCCTCAATGCGAGATGAGCAAATTTTGCGCCACAGAATCTCAAGAGAAATACCACATTCCCTGTTGAAAGGCAAAAGGTTACTTGACCCTCTTTAGGCTACCCAAACAGTTCCCTCACACAGCCGTCCCCATTGGACAGAGAACACATTTTATGGACTCAGTTAGAGTTGGGGTCCTATTCTCATTTAATAGCTCGAGAGTAAACCAGCAGTTCCCCTTCCAACAAGAAAGGGGACTTGACTTCCCTGAAGAAACCGATCGAGTTCCTGAGGTCCCCGTCGCAACTCGAGAAGTACCCCTAGGTTCCCGCTACAATTCCAGAAACAAAAAAAGTATCCCCTCAATTAGAGATGTGGAAATTTAGTGTTGCAGAATCTGAAGAGAAATCCCTTATTCCCGCTTGAAGGAAAAAGGGTACTTGAAACACCTTATACCACTCAGAAAGTACCCTAACATCCGTCCCCATTGGAGAGGAGAACACACTTTATGGACTCAACTCGAGAAGAGGCCCTATTCTCATTAAAGTGCTGGAGAGTAATCCGGAATTTTGACTTCCAGCAGAAAAGGGGACCTGATTTCCCTGAAGTAACTCGAGTGAGTTCCTAAGGTCCCTGTCGCAACTCGAGAAATACACCCAGCTTCCCACCAGAATTCGAATAACACCACAAAATTATCCCCTCAATGCGAGATGAGGAAATTTTGCGCTGCAGAGTCTCAAGAGTCATTCCACATTCCAGCTTGAAAGGCAAAACGGTACTTGACTCCCTTGAGGCGACTCAGAATGTTCCCTAACATCCGTCCTCAGTAGAGAGAACACACTTTATGGACTCAAATCGAGAAGAGGAAATATTCCCGTTTAACGGATTGAGAGTAATCTAGAGGTTCCCCTTCCAACACAAAAGGAGACTTGACTTCCCTGAAGCAACCTGAGCGCATTCCTGAGGTCCCCGTCGCAACTCTAGAAGTAACCCCTGCTTCCTGCGGCAACTCGAGAAACACCACAAAAGTAAACCCTTAATGCAAGATGAGGTAATTTTGCACTGCAGAATCTCAAGAGAAATCCTACTTTCCCACTTGAAAGGCAAAAGGCTACTTGACACACTTTTTACCACTCAGAAAGTTCCCTAACATCCGTTCCCATTGGAGAGGAGAACACACTTTATGGACTAAACTCGAGAAGAGGCCCTATTCCCTTTAAAGGGCTCGAGAGTAAACCGGAAGTTCCCCTTTTAACACCAAAGGAGACCTGACTTCCCTGAAGCAACCCGAGCAAGTTCCTGAGGTCCCCGTCGCAACTCTAGCAGTTGCCCCAGCTTCCCGCCGCAACTCGAGAAACACCACAAAATTTTCCCCTCAATGCGATTTGAGGAAATTTTGCGCTGCAGAATCTCAAGAGAAATACCACTTTCCATCTTGAAAGGCAAAAGGGTACTTGACACCCTTTATGTGACTCAAAATTTCACTAACATCAGCCCAAACCGAGATGAGAAAACACTTTATAGACTCAATTCATGATGAGGCCGGATTCAAATTTAACGGCTCGAGAGTAAATGGGAAGTTCCCCTTTTAACACAAAAGGGGACCTGACTTCCCTGAAGCAACCGAAAGTAGTTCCTGAGGTTCCAGACGCAACTCAAGAAGTACCCCGAGCTTCCCGCCGCAACTCGAGAAACACCACAAAATCATCCCCTCAATGCGAGATGAGGAAATTTTGCATTGCAGAATCTCAAGAGAAATACCACATTCCCTCTTGAAAGGCAAAAGGGTACTTGACACCATTTTTGCGACTCAGAAAGTTCCCTCACACAGCCATCACCATTGGACAGGAGAACACACTTTATGGACTCAATTGGAGGTGAGGCCCTATTCACATTTAATGGCTCTAGAATAAACCGGATGTTCCCCTTCCAACACAAAAGGGGACCTGCCTTCCCTGAAGCAACCCAAGAGAGTTCCTGAGGTCCCCGTCACAACTCGAGAAGTACCCCCAGTTTCCTGCCGCAACACGAGAAACACCCCAAAATTATCCTCTCAATGCGAGATGAGGATATTTTGCGCTACAGAATCTCAAGAGAAATACCACATTCCCTCTTGAAAGGCAAAAGAGTACTTGACACCCTTCATGCGACACAGAAATGTCACAACATCAGTCCCCATTGGAGAGGAGAATACACTTTATGGACCAAATTCCATATCCATATGAGGCCCTATTCACATTTAACGGCTCAAGAGTGATCCCGAATTTCCATGTCAAACACAATAGGGGACCAGACTTCCCTGAAGCAACCTGAGCGAGATCCTGAGGTCACCATCGCTACTCGAGCAGTTGCCCCAGCTTCCAGCCGCAACTCGAGAAACAACACAAAATTATCCTCTCAATGCGAGATGAAATTTTGCGCTGCAGAATCTCAAGAGAAATACCACATTCCCTCTTGAAAGGCAAAAGGGTACGTGACACACTTTATGCGACTCAGATCGTTCCCTCACAGCCGTCCCCATTGAGCAAGATAACACACTTTATGCACTCAATTCGAGATGAGGCCCTATACCCATTTAACGGCTCGAGAGTAATCCGGAAGTTCCCTTTCCAACACAAAAGGGGACTTCACATCCATGAAGCATCCCGAGTGACTTCCTGAGCTCCCCGTCGCAACTCGAGTGTACCCCCTACTTACCGCCGCAACTCGAGAAACACCACTAATTTATCCCCTAATTGCGAGATGAGGTAAATTTGCGCTGCAGAATCTCAAGAGAAATCCCACATTCCCGCTTGAAAGGCAAAAGGGTACTTGACTCCCTTTAGGCGACTGAAAATGGTCCCTAACATCCATTCTCATTGGAGAGGAGAACACATTTTATGGACTCAAATAGAGAAGAGGCAATATTCCCATTTATCGGCTCGAGAGTAATCTGGAAGTTCCCCTTCCAACACAATAGGCAACTTGACTTCCCTGAAGCAACCCGAGCGAGTAAATTAGATCCCCGTCACAACTCGAGAAGTATCCCCTGCTTCCCGCCACAAATCCAGAAACACCACAAAATTATTTGCTCAATGCGAGATGAGGTAACTTTGTGCTGCAGAATCTCAAGAGAAATCCCACATTCGCGCTTGAAAGGCAAAAGGGTTCTTGACACACTTTATGCCACTCAAAGGTCCCTAACATCCGTCCCCATTGTAGAGGAGAACACAATTTATGGACTCAACTCGAGAAGAGGCAATATTTCAATTTAAAGGCTCCAGAGAATCCGGAAGTTCCCCTTCCAACACAAAAGGGGTCTTGACTTCCCTGACGCAATCCGAGCGAGTTCCTGAGGTCCCCGTCGCAACTTGAGAAGTACCTCTTGCTTCCCGCCCAACTCGGGAAACACCACCAAATTATCCCCTCAATGCGACATGCAGTTGCATGCAGTCGCAATTTTGCGCTGCAGTATCTTAAGAGAAATCCCACATTCCCCCTTGAAAGGCAAAAGGGTACTTGACACTCTTTATGCAACTCAGAATTTTCACCAACATCAGTCCCCATTGGAGAGGAGAACACACTTTAAGGACTCACCTCGAGAAGAGACCAAATTCCTTTTAACGGCTCAAGAGTAATCACGAAGTTCCACTTCCAACAAAAATGGGACCTGACTACCATGAATCAAAACAGGCGAGTTTCTGAGGTCCCTGTCGCGACTCGAGAAGTACCTCGAGCTTCCGGCCGCAACTCGAGAAACAACAAAAAATTATCCTCTCAATGGAGATGAGGAAATTTTGCGCTGCAGAATTTCAAGACAAATATCACATTCCCTCTTCAAAGGTAAAAGGGTAATTGACACCCTTCATGCGACTCAGAAAGATCCGTCACACAGTCGTCCCCATCGAACAGGAGAACACACTTTATGGACTCAATTCGAGATGAGACTCTATTCCCATTTAATGGCTCCAGAGTAAACCTGAAGTTCCCCTTCCAACAAAAAAGGGGACCTGACTTCCCTGAAGCAACCCGAGCGAGTTCCCGAGGTCCCCGTCGCAACTCGAGAAGTACCCCCAGCTTCCCGCCTCAACTCGAGAAACACCAAAAAATTATGCCCTCCATGCGAGATGAGGAAATTTTGCGCTGCAGAATCTCAAAAGAATTGCCACATTTCTCTTGAAAGGCATAAGGGTACTTGAAATCCTTTATGTGACTCAGAAATTTCACTAATATCAACCCCAATGGAGAGGAGAACACACTTTATGGAATGAATTCGAGATGAGCCCCTATTCCCATTTAACGGCTAGAGAGTTAACTGGAAGTTCCCCTTCAAACACCAAAGGGGACCTGACTTCCCTGAAGCAACCTGAGCGAGTTTTTGTGGTCCCCGTCTCAACTAGAGAAGTACCCCCAGATTCCCGCCGCAACTCGAGAAACACCACAAAATTATCCCCTCAATGTGAGATGAGTAAATATTGCGCTGCAGAATCTCAAGAGAAATGCCACATTTCCTCGTGAAAAGCAAAGGTACTTGACACCCTTTATGAGACTCAGAAAGTTCAATATCATCAGTCACCATTGGAGAGGAGAACACACTATATGGACTCATTTCGCAATAAGTCCCTATTCTCATTTAACAGCTCGAGAGTAAACAGGAAGTTCCACTTCCAACCCAAAAGGGGAGATGCCTTCTGTGAAGCAACCCGAGCGAGTTCCTGAGTTCCCTGTCGTAACTCGAGAAGTACCCCCAGCTTCCCGCCGCACTTGAGAAACACCACAAAATTATGCCTTCAATGCGAGATGAGGAAATTTTGCGCTGCCGAATCTCAAGAGAAATACCACATTCCCTCTTGAAAGGCAAAAGTGTATTTGACACCCATTATGCGACTCAGAAATTTGACTAATATCATTCCCCATTGGAGAGGAGAACACACTTTATGGACTCAATAAGAGATGAGCCCTATTCCCATTTAACGGCTCGAGAGTAAACCTGAATTTTCCCTTCCAACGCAAAATGGGACCTACTCACCTCTAACAACCCGAGAGAGTTCCTGAGTTCCCGGTTGCAACTCGAGAATTACCCCCAGGTTCCCGTGGTAGCTCGAGATACACCACAAAATTTTCCCCTCAATGGGAGATGAGGAAACTTTGTGCTGCACCATCTCAAGAGAAATACTACATTCCCTCTTGAAAGGCAAAGGGTACTTGACACCCTTTATGCGACTCAGAAATTTCACTAACATCAGTCCCCATTGGAGAAGAGACGACACTTTATGGACTCAATACTAGATGAGGCCCTATTCCCAATTACGGGCTAGAGAGTAAACTGGAAGTTATCCTTTCAACACAAAAGGGGACCTGCCTTCCCTGAAGAAACCCGAGTGAGTTCCTGAGGGCCCCGTCGCAACTCGAGAAGTACCCCCAGATTTCTGCCGCAACTCGAGAAACACTAAAAAATTAACCCCAAAATGAGAGATGAGGAAATTTTGCGCTTCCGAATCTCCAGAGAAATACCACGATCCCTTTTGAAAGGAAAAATGGTACTTGACAAACTTTATGCGACTCAGAAAGTTCCTCAAACAGCCGTCCCCATTGGAGAGGAGCACACAATTTATGGACTCAATTCGAGTTGAACTCCTATTCCCATTTAACGGCTCGAGAGTATTCGGAAGATCCACTTCCAACACAAAAGGGGACCAGAATTCCCTGAAGCAATTCGAGCGACTTCCTGATGTCCCCGTTGCAACTCGAGAAGTACCCTAGCTTCCCACCGATATTCGAGAAACAGAACCATATTATCCCCTCAATGCGACATGAGGAAACATTGCGCTGCAGAATCTCAAGAGAAATCCCACATTCCCGCTTGAAAGGCAAAAGGGTACTTGACACACTTTATGCCACTCAGAAAGTTCACTAACCTCCGTCCCCATTGGAGAGGAGAACACAATTTATGGACTCAACTCGAGAAGAGGCAATATTCCCATTTAACGGCTGGAGAGTAATCCGGTAGTTCCCCTTCCAACACAAAAGGGGACTTGACTTACTTGAAGAAACCGGAGCGAGTACCTGAGGTCTACGTTGCAATTCAAGAGTACCCCCTGCTTCCTTCCGCAACTCGAGAAATTCCGCAAAATTACCCCTCAATGCTAGGTGATGAAATTTTGTGCTGCAAAATCTCAAGAGAAATCCCAAATTCCCTCTTGAAAGGCAAAAGGGAGAGTAATCCGGAAGTTCCCCTTCCAACAGAGAAGGTGATTTGACTTCACTGAAGCAACCACAACGAGTTCCAGAGGTCCCTGTCGCAACTCAAGAATTAAACCTTGCTTCCCGCCACAACTCGAGAAAAACCACCAAATTATCCCCTCAATGCGAGATGAGGAAATTTTGCGCTGCAGAATCTCAAGAGAAATCCCACATTCCTGATTGAAAGGCAAAAGGGGACTTGACTCCCTTTAGCCGACTCAGAATGGTCCCTAACATCGGTCCTCAGTGGAGAGGAGAACACACTTTACGGACTCAAATCGAGAAGAGGCAATATTCCTGTTTAACGACTCGAGAGTCAATCGGAAGTTCCCCTTCCAGCACAAAATGTGACCTGACTTCCCTGAAGTAACTCGAGTGAGTTCCTGAAGTCTACCTCGCAACTCGAGAAGTACCCCCATTATCCCGCCGCAATTCGTGAAACACCACAAAATTATCCCCTCAATGTGAGATGAGGAAATTTTTCGCTGCAGAATTTCAAGAGAAATCCCACATTCCTGATGGAAAATCAAAAGGGTATTTGACACACTTTATGCCATTCAGAAAGTTTCCTAACATCCGTCCCCATTGGAGAGGAGAACACACTTTATGGACTCAACTTGAGAAGAGGCCCTATTCCCATTAAAGGACCCGATTGTAATCCGGAAGTCCCCCTTCCAGCACAAAAGGGGACCTGACTTCCCTGAAGTAACTCGAGTAAGTTCCTGAGGTCCTCGTCACAATTCGAGAAATCTCCCACCTTCCAACCTCAATTCGAGAAACACCACAAAATTATCACCTCAGTGCGAGATGAGGAAATTTTGCGCTGCAGAAGCTCAAGAGAAATCCTACATTCCCGCTTGAAAGGCAGAAGGGAGAGTAATCCGGAAGTTCCCCTTCCAACACAGAAGGTAATTTCACTTCACTGAAGCAACCCGAACGAGTTCCAGAGGTCCCCGTTGCAACTCAAGTATTTAACCTTACTTCCCACCACAACTCTAGAAAAACCACCAAATTATCCCCTCAATGCGAGATGAGGTAATATTGCACTGCAGAATCGCAGGAGAAATCCCACAATCTCTCCTGAAAGGCAAAATTGTACTTGACACACTTTATACCACTCAGAAAGTTCCCTAACTTCCATCCCCATTGGAGAGGAGAACACACTTTATGGACGCAACTCGAGAAGAGGCCCTATTCCCATTAACGGGATCGAGAGGAATCCGGAAGTTCCCCTTGAAACACAAAAGGGGACTGGATTTCCTTGAAGCAACCCGAGCGATTTCCTGAAGTCCCTGTCGCAACTCGAAAAGTACCCTAAGGTTCCTGCCGCAATTTGAGAAAAACCACAAAATTATCCCCTCAATGCGAGATGAGGAAATTTTGCGCTGCAGAAGCTCAAGAGAAATCCCACATTCCCGCTTGAAAGGCAAAATGGTACTTGACTCCCTTCAGGCGACTCAGAATGGTCCCTAACATCCGTCCTCAGTGGAGAGGAGAACACAGTTTATGGACTCTAATCGAGTAGACGAAATATTCCCATTTAACGGCTCGAGAGTAATCCGGAAGTTGCCCTTCCAACACAAAAGGGGATGTGACTTCCCTGAAGCAACCCAAGCGTGGTCCTGAGGTCCATATCGGAGCTCCAGAAGTACCCCCTGCTTCCCGCCACAACTAGAGAAACACCACAAAATTAACCCCTCAATGCGAGTCGAGATAATTTTGCACTGCAGCATCTCAAGAGAAATCCCACATTCCCGCTTGAAAGGCAAAAGGGTACTTTACACACTTTATGCCACTCAGAAAGTTCCCTAACATTCGTCCCCATTGAAGAGGAGAACACATTTTATGGACTCAACTCGAGAAGAGGTCCTATTCCCATTAAAGGGCTCGAGAGTAATCCAGAAGATTCTCCTCTGTCACAAAAGGGGACCTGACTTCCCTGAAGTAACTCGAGTGAGTTCCTGAAGTCCTCGTTGCAACTCGAGAAACGCCCCCAGCTTCCAACCGCAATTCGAGAAACAGCACAAAATTATCCCCTCAATGCGAGATGAGGAAATTTTGCGCTGCAGAATCTCAAGAGAAATCCCACATTCCCGATTGAAAGGTAAAAGGGTACTTGACTCCCTTTAGTCGACTCAGAATGGCCCCTAACATCCTTGCTCAGTGGAGAGGAGAACACATTTTATGGACTCTAATCGAGAAAAGGCAATATTTCTTTTTAACGGCTCGAGAGTAATTCGGATGATCCCCTTCCAGCACAAAATGGGACCTGACTTTCCTGAGGTAACTCGAGTGAGTTTCTGAAGTCCACCTCACAACTCGAGAAGCACACCCAGTATCCTGCCACAATTCGTGAAACACCACAAAATTATCCCCTCAATGCGAGATGAGGAAATTTTGAGCTGCAGAATCTCAAGAGAAATCCCACATTCCCGATTGAAAGGCAAAAGGTACTTGAGTCCTTTTAGGCGACTCACATGTTCCCTAACATCCTTGCTCAGTGGAGAGGAGAACACACTTTAATGACTCAAATCGAGAAGAGGCAATGTTCCCATTTAACGGCTGGAAAGTAATCCGGAAGTTCCCCATCAAACACCAAAGGGGACTTGACTTCCCTGAAGAAACCCCAGCGAGATCCTGAGGTTCCCGTCGCAACTCAAGAAGTACCCACTGCTTCCCGCCGCAACTCGAGAAACTCCATAAAATTATCCTCTCAATGCGAGATGAGGTAGTTTTGCATTGCAGAATATCAAGAGAAATCCCACATTACCGCTTGAAAGGCAAAAGGGTACTTGACAAAATTTATGCCACTCAGAATGTTGCCTAACATCCGTC
Organism: Moschus berezovskii; assembly: GCF_049115385.1. Lineage (NCBI taxonomy): Eukaryota > Metazoa > Chordata > Mammalia > Artiodactyla > Moschidae > Moschus > Moschus berezovskii. The sequence continues at coordinate 71,811,110 of NC_142481.1, read as the reverse complement.
CCCTTTGGAGAGGAGTACACAGTTTATGGACTCAACTCGAGAAGAGGCCCTATTCCCTTTAGAGGACTCTAGAGTAATCCGGAATTCCCCTTCCAGCACAAATGGGGACCTGTATTTCCTCACCTAACTCGAGTGAGCTCCTGGGGTCCCCGTCCCAACTCGACAAGTACCCCCAGCTTCCCGCCGCAATTTGAGAAACACCACAAGATAGTCCGCTTAATGCAAGAGGAGGAAATTTTGCGCTGCAGAATCTCCAGAGAAGTCTCTCATTCAAGCTTGAAAGGCAAAAGTGTACCTGACTCCCTTTATGCGACTCATAATGTTCCCTAACATCCGTCTTCTTTGGAGAGGAGAAAAACTTATGGACTCAAATCGAGAAAAGATATTATTCCCTTTTAAAGGCTCCAGAGCAATCCGGAAGTTCCCCTTCCAACACAAAAGGGGTCTTGACTTCCCAAAGCAACCAGAGAGTTCCTGATGCCCCCATTGCAACTCGAGAAGTACCCACAGCTTTCGGCCGCAACTCGAGAAACACCACAAAATTATCCCCTCGATGTGAAATGAGGAAATTTTGCACTGCAGAATCTCAAGAGAAATCCCACATTCCCGCTTGAAAGGCAAAAGGGTACTTGACTCACTTGAGGCGACTCAGAATGTTCCCTAACATCCGTCCTCATTGGAGAGGAGTACACACTTAATGGAGTCAAATCGAGAAGAGGCAATATTCCCATTTAACACCTCGGGAGTAATACGGAAGTTCCCCTTTCAACACAAAAGGGGACTTGACTTCACTGAAGCAACTCGAACGAGTTCCTGAGGTCCCCGTTGCAACTCAAGAATTACACCCTGCTTCACGCCGCAACTCGAGAAAAACCACCAAATTATCCCCTCAATGCGAGATGAGGTAATTTTGCACTGCAGTATTTCAAGAGAAATCCAACATTCCTGCTTGAAAAGCAAAAGTGTACGTGACACATTTTATACCACTCAGAAAGTTCCCTAACTTGCATCCCCATTGGAGAGGAGAACACACTTTATGGACGCAACTCGAGAAGAGGCCCTATTCCCGTTAAAGGGCTCGAGAGGAACCCGGAAGTTCCCCTTGCAACGCAAAAGGGGACTTGACTTCCTTAAGCAACCCGAGCGATTTCCTGAAGTCACCGTCGCAACACAAGAAGTACCCTCAGGTTCTTGCCGCAATTCGAGAAACAGCAAAAAATTATCCCCTCAATGCGAGATGAGGAAATTTTGCGCTGCAGAAACTCAAGAGAAATCCCACATTCCCGCTTGAAAGGCAAAATGGTACTTGACTCCCTTGAGGCGACTCAGAATGGTCCCTAACATCCGTCCTCAGTGGATAGGAGAACACAGTTTATGGACTCTAATCGAGTAGACCAAATATTCCAATTTATCAGTTCGAGAGTAATCCGGAAGTTGCCCTTCCAACACAAAAGGGGATGTGACTTCCCTGAAGCAACGCGAGCGAGGTCCTGAGGTCCTCATCAGAACTCCAGAAGTACCCATTCCTTCCCGCCGCAACTAGAGAAACACCACAAAGTTATCCCCTCAATGCGAGTTGAGGTTATTTTGTGCTGCAGCATCTCAAGAGAATTCCCACACTCCCGCTTAAAACTCAAAAGGTACTTGACACACTTTATGCCACTCAGAAAGTTCCCTAACATCCGTCCCCATTGGAGAGGAGAACACACTTTATGGCCTCAACTCGAGAAGAGGTCCTATTCCCATTAAAAGGCTCGAGAGTAATCTGGAATTTTTTCCTCTGGCACAAAAGGGGACCTGACTTCCCTGAAGTAACTCGAGTGAGTTCCTGAGGTCCTAGTCGCAACTCGAGAAACGCCCCCAGCTTCCAACCGCAATTCGAGAAATCCGACAAAATTATCCCCTCAATGCGAGATGAGGAAATTTTGCGCTGCAGAATCTCAAGAGAAATCCCACATTCCTGATTGAAAGGGAAAAGGGTACTTGACTCCATTTAGTCGACTTAGAATGGTCCCTGATATCCGTCCTCATCGGAGAGGAGAACACACTTTATGGACTCAAATCGAGAAGAGGCAATATTCCTGTTTAACGGCTGTAGAGTAATCCGGATGTTCCCCTTCCAGCACAAAATGGGACCTGACTTCCCTGAAGTAACTCCAGTGAGTTCCTGAAGTCCACATCGCAACTCGAGAAGTACCCCCAGTATCCTGCCGCAATTCGTGAAACACCACAAAATTATCCCCTCAATGTGAGATGAGGTAATTTTTTGCTGCAGAATTTCAAGAGAAATCCCACGTTCCCGCTTGAAAAGCAAAAGCATACTTGACACATTTTATGCCATTCAGAAAGTTCCCTAACATCCGTCCCCATGGAGAGGAGAACACACTTTATGGACTCAACTGGAGAGGAGGCCCTATTCCCGTTAAAGGACTCGATTGTAATCTGGAAGTCCCCCTTCCAGCACCAAAGGGGACCTGACTTCCCTGAAGTAACTCGAGTAAGTTCCTGAGGTCCTCGTCACAACTCGAGAAATCCCCCAGCTTCCAACCGCAATTCGAGAAATACCACAAAATTATCCCCTCAATGCGAGATGAGGAAATTTTTCGCTGCAGAATCTCAAGAGAAATCCCACATTCCCGCTTGAAAGGCGAAAGCGTACTTGACTCCCTTTATGCGACTCCGAATGTTCCTTAACATCCATCCTCAGTGGAGAGGAGAACAACTTTATGGACTCAAATCGAGAATAGGAAATATTCCCATTAAAGGCTGGAGAGTAATCCGGAAGTTGCCCTTCCAACACAAAAGGGGACCTGCCTTCCTTGAAGTAACTCGACTGAGTTCCTGAGGTCCCCGACGCTTCACCAGAATTACCCCCAGCTTCCCGCCGCAAATAGAGAAACACCACAAAATCATCCCCAAAATGCGAGATGAGGAAATTTTGCGCTGCCGAATCTCAAGAGAAATCCCACATTCCCGCTTGAAAGGCAAAGGGTACTTGACTCCCTATATGCGAATCACAATGTTCCCTAACATCCGTCCAATGATTCAAATCGAGAAAAGGCAATATTCCCATTTAACGGCTCGAGAGTAATCCGGAAGTTCCCCTTCCAACACCAAAGGTGACTTGACTTTCCTGAAGAAACCCCAGCTAGTTCCTGAGGTTCCCGTCGCAACTCAAGAAGTACCCACTGCTTCCCACCGCAACTCGAGAAACTCCACAAAATTATCCCCTCCATGCGCGATGAGGTAATTTTGCGCTGCAGAATCTCAAGTGAAATCCCACATTCCCACTTGAAAGTCAAAAGGGTACTTGACACAATTTATGCCACTCAGAAAGTTCCCTAACATCCGTTCCCATTGGAGAGGAGTACACACTTAATGGACTCAACTCGAGAAGAGGCCCTATTCCCTTTAATGGCTCTAGAGTAATCCAGAAGTTCCCCTTACAGCACAAATGGAGAGCTGACTTCCCTCACGTAACTCGAGTGAGTTCCTGGGCTCCCCGTCCCAACTCGACAAGTACCCCCAGCTTCCTGCCGCAATTTGAGAAACACCACAAAATTGTCCCCTTAATGCGAGAGGAGGAAATTTTGCACTGCAGAATCTCCAGAGAAGTCTCTCATTCCAGCTAGAATGGCAAAAGGTACTTGACTCCCTTTATGCGACCCATAATGTTCCCTAACATCCGTCCTCTTTAGAGAGGAGAACAACTTATGGACTCAAATCGAGAAGAGGCATTATTCCCATTTAAAGTCTCCAGAGCAATCCGGAAGTTCCCCTTCCAACACAAAAGGGGACTTGACTTCCCTGAAGCAACCTGAGAGAGTTCCTGATGTCCCCATTGCAACTCGAGAAGTATCCCCAGCTTTCGGTTGCAACTCACGAAACACCACAAAATTATCCCCTCAATGCGAGATGAGGAAATTTGGCGCTGCAGAATCTCAAGAGAAATCCCACATTCCCGCTTCAAAGGCAAAAGGGAACTTGACTCCCTTGAGGCGACTCAGAACGGTCCCAACATCTGTCCTCAGAGGAGAGGAGAACACACTGTATGGACTCAAATCGAGAAGAGCCAATATTCCCATTTAACGGCTCCAGAGTATTCCGGAAGTTCCCCTTTCAACAGAAAAGGGGACTTGACTTCGCTTAAGCAACCTGAGCGAGTTCCTGAGGTCCCCTTCGCAACTCAAGAATTACACCCTGCTTCCCGCCGCAACTCGAGAAACACCACCAAATTATCCCTTCAATGCGAGATGAAGTTATTTTGTCCTGCAAAATCTCAAGACAAATTCCACATTCCCGCTTGAAATGAGAAAGGCTACCTGACACACTTTATGCGACTTACACAGATCCCTAACATCTGTCTCCATTGGAGTGGAGAACCCTCTTTATGGACTCAAATCGAGAAGAGGCTCTATTCCCATTTATGGGCTCGAGAGTTAACCGGAAATTCCCTTCCATCACAAAAGGGCACCTGACTTACATGAAACAACCCGAGTGAGTAACTGAAGTCCCAGTTGCAACTCGAGAAGTACCACCATCTACCCGCCTCAACACGAGAAACACCACAAAATTATCTCCTCAGTGCGAGATGAGGAAATTTTGCGCTGCAGAATCTCAAGGAAATCCCACATTCCCGCTTGAATGGCAAAAGGTAGTTGACACCCTTTATGCGACTCAGAATGTTCCCTCACACAGCCGTCCCTATTGGACAGGAGAATACACTTTATGGACTCAATTCGAGATGAGGCCCTAAGCCCATTTAACGGCTCGAGAATAAACCAGAAGTTGCCCTTCCAACATAAGGGGAAGTGACGTTCCTGAAGCAACCCCAGCGAGTTCCTGAGCTCCCCGTCACAACTCGAGAACTATCCCCAGCTTCCCGATGCAACTCGAGAAACACCAGAAAATTATCCCCTCAATGCGAGATGAGGAATTTTTCGCTGCAGAATCTCAAGAGTAATCCCACATTCCCTCTTGAAAGGCAAAAGGGAACTTGACACTCTTGATGCGACTCAGAAAGTTCGCTCACACAGCTGTCCCCATTTCAGAGGAGAACACACTTTATGGACTCAATTCGAGATGAGGCCCTATTCCCAATTAATGGCCAAGAGTAAACCGGAAGTTCCCCTTCCAACACAAAAGATGACCTTCCTTCCCTAGAGAAACCCGAGCAAGGACCTGAGGTCCCTGTCGCAACTCGAAAAATACCCCCAGCTTCCCGCCGTAAATCAGGAAACTACACAAAATTATCCCCTCAGTGCTAGATGAGGAAATATTACCCTGCAGAATCTCAAGAGAAATACCACATTCCCTCTTGAAAGGCAAAAGTGTACTTCACACACTTTATGCGACTCAGAAAATTGACTAACATCAGCCCCCATTGCAGAGGAGAACACACTTTATGGACTCAATTCGAGATGAGGCCCTATTCACATTTAACGGCTCGAGAGTAAACTGGAAGGTCCCCTTCCAACACAAAAGGGGACCTGATTTCCCTGAAGCAACAAGAGCGCATTTCTGAGGTCCCAGTCGCACCTCGAGAAGTACCCCCATCTTCCCGCCGCAACTCGAGAATCACAAAAACATTATCCCCTCAATGTGAGATGAGGAAATTTTGCACTGCAGAATCTCAAGAGAAATACCACCTTCCCTCTTGAAAGGCAAAAGGGTACTTGACACCATTTATGAGACTCAGAATTAACCCTGACACAGCCGTCCCCATTGGAGAGGAGAAAATACTTTATGAATGCAATTCGGAATGAGGCCCTATTTCCATTTAAAAGCTCGAGAGTAAAACGGGAGTTCTCCTTCCTACACAAAAGGGAACCTGACTTCCCTGAAGCAACCCGAGCGAGTTCCTGAGGTCTCCGTCACAACTGGAGAAGTAGCCCCTGCTTCCGGCCGCAACTCAAGGAACACCACATAATTATCCTCTCAAACGAGATGAGGTAATTTTGCGCTGCAGAATCTCAAGAGAAATCCCACATTCCCTCTTGAAAGGCAAAAGGGTACTTGACACCCTTTATGCGACACAGAAAGTTTCTCACACAGCCGACCCCATTGGAGAGGTGAACACTCTTTATGGACTCAACACGAGATGAGTCCATATTCCCATTTAACGGCTCGAGAGTAAGCCGGAAGTTCCCCTTCAACACAAATGGGGACCTGACTTCCCTGAAGCAATCCGAGCGAGTTCCTGAGGTCCCCGTCGCAATTCGAGAAGTACCCCCAACTTCCCGCCGCAACTCGAGAAACAACAGAGAAATATGCCCTCAATGCGAGATGAGGAAATTTTATGCTGCAGAATCTCAACAGAAATACCACATTCCCTCTTGAAAGGCAAAAGTGTACTTGACACCCTTTATGCGACTCAGAAAGTTCCATCACACAGCCGTCCCCATTGGAAAGGAGAACACACTTTATGGACTCAATTCGAGTTGAGGACCTATTACCATTTAACGGCTCGAGACTAAACTGGAAGTTCCCCTTCCAAAACAAAAGGGGACCTGCCTTCCCTGAAGCAACCTGAGCGAGTTCGAGAGGTCCCTGTCGCAACTCCCGAAGTACCCCTAGCTTCCCGCCACAACCCGTGAAACACCACAAAATTATCCCCTCAATGCGAGATGAGGAAATTTTGTGCTGCATAATCTCAAGAGTAATCCAACATTTTCTCTTGATAGGCAAAAGGGTACTTGACACCCTTATTGCGACTCTGAATGTTCCCTTACACAGTCCTCCCCATTGAACAGGAGAACACAATTTATGCACTCAATATGAGATGAAGCCCTATTACCATTTAACTGTTCGGGAGTAAACTGGAAGTTACCCTTCCAACACATAAGGGGACCTGAATTCACTAAAGCAACCCAAGCGAGTTCCTGAGGTCCCAGTCGCAACTCAAAAACTACCCCCAGCTTTCCACCGCAACACGAGAAACACCACAATATTATCACCTAAATGCGACATGAGGAAATTTTCGATGCATAATCTCAAGAGTTATCCCACATTCCCTCTTGAAAGGCAAAAAGGTACTTGACACCCTTTATGCGACTCAGAAAGTTCCCTCACACAGCTGTACCCATTGGGGAGGAGAACACACGTTATGGACCCAATTCGAGATGAGGCCCTACTGCCATTTAACCGCTTGAGAGTAACAGGAAGTTCCCCTCCCAACACAAAAGGGGACCTGATTAACCTAAAGCGAACCGAGCGAGTTACTGAGGTGCCCGACGTAACTCTAGAAGTACCCCTAGCTTCCCGCCGCAACTCGAGAAATACCGCAAAATTATCCCTCAATGCGACATGATGAAATTTTCACGGCATAATCTCAAGAGTAATACAACATTCCCTCTTGAAAGGCAAAAGGGTTCTTGACACCCATTTTGCGACTCAGTTCCCTCACACAGCCTTCCCAATTGGACAGGAGAACACACTTTATGGACTCAATTCGAGATGAAGCCCTATTCCCATTTAACGCCTAGAGAGCAAACTGGAAATTCCCCTTCCAACAAAAAAGGGGACCTGACTTCCCTGAAGCAACCAGAGCGAGTTCCTGAGGTCCTCGTCACAACTCGAGAAGTACGCCCAGCTTCCCGCCGCAACTCGAGAAACACCACAAAATTAACCCCTAATGCGAGATGTGGAAATTCTCTGCTGCAGTATCTCAAGAGAATTACCACAATAACTCTTGTAAGACAATAGGGAACTTGACAACCTTTATGCCACTCAGAAATTTCACTAACGAGTCCACATTGGAGAGGAGAACACACTATATGGACTCATTTCAAGATGAGGCCCTATTCCCATTTAACGGCTCCAGAGTAAACCGGAAGTTCCCCATCCAACACAAAAGGGCAACTCACTTCCCTGAAACAATCTGAGTGAATTCCTGAGGTCCCCGTCGCAACTCAAGAGGTAACCCCAGCTTCCCGCCGGAACTCGAGAAACACCACAAAATTATCTCCTAGCGAGATGAGGAAATTTTGTGCTGCAGAACCTCAAGAGACATCCCACATTCCCGCTTGAAAGGCAAAAGGGTTCTTGACTTCCTTTAGACGACTCAGAATGGTCCCTAACATCCGTCCTCAGTGGAGATGAGAACACACTTTATGGACTCAAATGGAGAAGAGGCAATATTCGCATTTAACGGCTCGAGAGTAATCAGGAAGTTCCCCTTCCAACACAAAAGGTGACTTGACTTCCCAGAAGGAACCCAAGCGATTTCCTGAGGTCCCCGTCACAACTCGAGAAGTACCCCCTGCTTCAAGCCGCAACTCGAGAAACACCACAAAATTATCTCCTCAATGCGAGATGAGTAAATTTTATGCTGCAGAATCCCAAGAGAAATCCCACATTCCTGCTTGAAAGGCAAAAGGGTACTGGACACCCTTTATGCCACTCAGAAAGTTCCCTCACTCAGCCGTCCCCATTGGAGAGGAGAACACACATTATGAATTCAACTCGAGAAGAGGCCAATTCTCATTTAACGACTCGAGAGTAATCCCGAAGTTCCCCTTCGAACACAAAAAGGGCCCTGACTTCCCTGTAGCAACCCGAGCGAATACCTGAGGTCCACATCGCAATTCATGAAGATCCCGCAGTTTCTGGCTGCAACTCGAGAAACACTTCAAAATTATCCTTCAATGGGAGATGGGGAAATTTTTCACTGCAGAATCTCAAGACAAATCCCACATTCCCGCTTGAAAGGAAAAATGTTACTTGACACCCTTTATGCGACTCACAATGTTCCCTGACATAGCAGTCCCCATTGGAGAGGAGAACACACTTTTTGGACTCAACTTGAGAAGAGGCCCTATTCCCATTTAATGGCTGGAGAGTAATCCGGAAGTTCCCCTTCCAACACAAAAGTGAACTTGACTTCCCTGAAGCAACCCGAGCGAATTCCTGAGGTCCCCGTCGCAACTCAAGAATTACACCCAGCTTCCCGCCGCATCTCGAGAAACACCACAAAATTATCCCTCAAGGCGAGATGAGGAAATTTTGCACTGCACAATCAAGAGAAATTCCACATTCCCGCCTGAAAGGCAAAAGGGTACTTGACACACTTTATTCAGTTTAGTTCAGTCGCTCAGTCTTGTCCGACTCTCCGCGACCCAATAGATCACTGTGCGCCAGGCCTCCCTGTCCATCACCCACTCCCAGAATTCACTCAAACTCATGTCCACAAAGTCAGTGATGCTATCCAGCCATCTCATTCTCTGTCGTCCCCTTCTCCTCCCGCCCCCAACTTTTCCTAGCATCAGAATCTTTTCCAGTGAGTCAACTCATCTCATGAGTTGGCCAGAGTATTGCAGTTTCAGCTTTAGAATCAGTTCTTCCAATGAACACCCAGGATTGATCTCCCTTAGAATGGAGTGGTTGTATCTTGTTGCAGTACAAGGGACTCTCAAGAGTCATCTCCAAAACCATAGTTCAAAAGCATCAATTCTTCGGCGATCAGCTTTCTTCACAGTCCAACTCTCACATACTTACATGACCACGGGGAAAACCACAGCCTTGACTAGACGGACCTTTGCTGGCAAAGTAATGTCTCTGCTTTTTAATATACTATCAAGGTTGGTCATAACTTTCCTTCCAAGGAGTAAGCGCCTTTTAATTTCATGACTGCAATCAGCATCTGAAGTGATTTTGGAGCCCCAAAAAATAAAGTCTGACACAGTTTCCACTGTTTTTCCATCTATTTCAAGTGAAGTGATGGGACTAGATTCCATGATATTTGTTTTCTGAATGTTGAGCTTCAAGCCAAATTTTCACTCTCCTCTTTCACTTTCATCAAGAGGCTTTTGAGTTCGTCTTCACTTTCTGCCCTAAGTTTGGTGTCATCTGCATATCTGAGGTATTGATATTTCTCCCAGCAATCTTGATTCTAGCTTGTTCTTCTTCCAGCCCAGCATTTCTCATTAAGTACTCTGCATATAAGTCAAATTAGCAAGTTGACAATATACAGCCTTGACGTAATCCTTTTCTTATTTGGAACCAGTCTGTTGTTCCATGTACAATTCTGAGTGTTACTTCCTGACCTGCATACAGGTTTCTCAAGAGGCAGGTCAGGTGGTCTGATATTCCCATCTCTTTCAGAATCTTCCACAGTTTATTGTGATCCACACAGTCAAAGGCTTTGGCATAGTCAATGAAGCAGAAATAGATGTTTTTCTGGAACTCTCTTGCTTTCTCCATGATCTAGCCGATGTTGGCAATTTGATCTCTGGTGCCCCTGCCTTTTCTAAAACCAGCTTGAACATATGGGAGTTCACGGATCACATATTGCTGAAGCCTGGCTTGGAGAATTTTGAGCATGACTTTACTAGCGTGTGAGATGAGTGCAATTGTGCGGTAGTTTGAGCATTCTTTGGCATTGCCTTTCTGTGGGATTGGAATGAAGACTGACATTTTCCAGTCCTGTGGCCACTGCTGAGTTTTCAAAATGTTCTGGCATATTGAGTGCAGCACTTTCACAGCATCATCTTTCAAGATTTGGAATATCTCAACTGGAATTCCATCACTTCCCCTAGCTTTGTTCGTAGTGATGCTTTCTAAGGCCCACTTGACTTCACATTCCAAGATGTCTGGTTCTATGTCAGTGATCACATTATCGTGACTATCCTGGTCGTGAAGATATTTTTTGTACAGTTCTTCTGTGTATACTGGCCATCTCTTCTTAATATCTGCTGCTTCTGTTAGGTCCATGCAATTTCTGTCCTTTATCGAGCCCATCTTTGCATGAAATGTTCCCTTGGAATCTCTAATGTTCTTGAAGAGATCTCTTGTTTTTCCTATTCTGTTGTTTTCCTCTATTTCTTTGCATAGATCACTGAGGAAGGCTTTCTTATCTCTCCTTGCTATTCTTTGGAACTCTGCATTCAGATGCTTATATCTTTCCCTTTCTCCTTTCCTTTTCGCTTCTCTTCTTTTCACAGCTATTTGTAAGGCCACCTCAGACAGCCATTTTGCTTTTTTGCATTTCTTTTCCATGGGGATGCTCTTGGTCCCTGTATCCTGTACAATGTCACGAACCTCCGTCCAGAGTTCATCAGGCACTCTATCAATCAGATCTAGTCCATTAAATCTATTTCTCACTTCCACTGTATAATCATAAGGGATTTGATTTAGGTCATATCTGAATGGTCTAGGGGTTTTCCCTACTTTCTTCAATTTAAGTCTGAATTTGGCAATAAGGAGTTCATGATCTGAGCCACAGTCAGCTCCTGGTCTTGTTTTTGCTAACTGTATACAGCTTCTCCATCTTTGGCTGCAAAGAATATAATCAATCTGATTTCGATGTTGACCATCTGGTGATGTCCACATGTAGAGTCTTCTTTTGTGTTGTTGGAAGAGGGTGTTTGCTATGACCAGTGTGTTCTCTTGACAAAACTCTATTAGACTTGGCCTTGCTTCATTCCGTGCTCCAAGGGCAAATTTGCCTGTTACTCCAGGAGTTTCTTGACTTCCTACTTTTGCATTCCAGTCCCCTATAATGAAAAGGACATCTTTTTTGGATGTTAGTTCTAAAAGGTCTTGTAGGTCGTCATAGAAGCGTTCAACTTTGGCTTCTTCAGCGTTACTGGTTGGGGCATAGGCCTGGATTACTGTAATGTTGAATGGTTTTCCTTGGAAACGAACAGAAATCATTCTGTCATTTTTAAGATTGCATCCAAGTACTGCATTTCGGATTCTTTTGTTGACCATGATGGCTTCTCCATTTCTTCTAAGGGATTCCTGCCCACTGTAGTAGATATAATGGTCATCTGAGTTAAATTCCCCCATTCCAGTCCATTTTAATCCACTGATTCCTAGAATGTCTCTGTTCACTCTTGCCATCTCCTGTTTGACCACTTCCAATTTGCCTTGATTCATGGACCTAACATTCCAGGTTCCTATGCAATATTGTTCTTTACAGCACCGGACCTTGCTTCTATCACCAGTCACATCCACAACTGGGTACTGGTTTTACTTTTGATCAATCCCTTCATTCTTTCTAGAGTTATTTGTCCACTGATCTCCAGTAGCATACTGGGCACCTACCCACCTGGGAAATTCCTCATTCAGTATCCTGTCATTTTGCCCTTTGATACTGTTAATGGGGTTCTCAAGGCAAGTATACTGAAGTGATTTGCCATTCCCTTCTGTAGAGGACAACATTCGGCTGTTTTCCATGTGATCAGAACGACTAGATCCTTGTGACTATGATATCAGTGTGTTTGCACTCTGATGCCCCCTCGCAATACCTGCCATCTTATTTAGTTTCTCTTACCTTGGTTGTGGGATATCTCTTCACAGCTGCTCCAAGATAGCGCAGTTCCTGCACCTTACCTTGGATGAGGGGTATGTCCTCAAGGCTGCCCCTCCTGACCTGGAACGTGAGTAGCTCCTCTCGACCCTCCCCCGCACAGCCACCGCCTATTGGACGTGGGGTACCTCCTCTCGGCCGCCTGCCCTGGCCTCAGGCGTGGGGTAGCTCCTCATGGCCGCGCATCTTTGCATGGTCGGTTGCTCCGGGGCCGGCATCTCTCGCATCTGCGCGGTTGGGTCCGGGGTCTCTCGGGTCTGCGCCGACGGGTGAGTCTCAGAAAATTCCCTCACACAGTCGTCCCCATTGGAGAGGAGAACACAATTTATGAACTCAACTCGAGAAGAGGTCCTATTCCCATTTAGCGGCTCGAGAGTAATCCCGAAGTTCCCCTTCCAACACAAAAGGGGACCTGACTTCCCTGAAGCAACCTGAGTGAGTTCCTGAGGTCTTCTTTGCTACTCGAGAATTACCCCCAGCTTCCCGCCGCAACACGAGAAACACCACAAAATTATCCCCTCAATGCTAGATCAGGAAATTTTGCACTGCACAATTCAAAAGAAATCCCACGTTCCCGCTGGAAAGGCAAAACTGTACTTTACACCCTTTATGGAACTCAGAAATTTCCCTCACACAGCTGTCCCCATTGGAGAGGAGAACACACTTTATGGACACAACTCGAAAAGAGGCCCTATTCCCATGTAATGGCTCGAGAGTATTCCCGAAATTCCACTTCCTTCACAAAAGGGGAATTGACTTCCCTAAAGCAACACAAGCGAGTAGCTGAGGTCCCCGTGGCAACTGGAGAAGTACACCCAGCTACCCCCAACTCGAGAAACACCACAAAATTATCTCCTCAAAGCGAAATGAGGAAATTTTTGGCTGCAGATCTCAAGAAAAGACCCACATTCCCGCTTGAAAGGCAAAAGGCTACTTGACAAACTTTGTGCGACTCAGAAAGTTCCCTCAAACAGCCGCCCCATTGGAGAGGAAATCACACTTTTTGGACTAAACTCGAGAAGCGGTCCTATTCCCATTTAACGGCTTGAGGGTAATCCGGAAGTTCCCCTTCCAACAAAAAAGGTGACCTTATTCCCTGAAGCAACCCGAGCGAGTTCCTAAGGTCCCTGTTGCAACTCGAGAAGTACCTCCATCTTCCCACCGCAACTCGAGAAACACCACAAAATTATCCCCTCAAAGCGAAATGAGGAAATTTCGGGCTGCAGAATTTCAAGAGAATTCTCACATTCCCGCTTGAAAGGCATAAGTGTACTTGACACCCCTTATGCGACTCAGAAAGTTCCCTCAAACAGCATTCCCGATTGGAGAGTAGAACTCACCATATGGACAAAACTCGAGAAGAGGCTCTATTCCCATTTAATGCCTCTGGAGTAACCTGGAAGTTCCTCTTCCAACACAAAAGGGGAACTGACTTTCCTGAAGCAACCCGAGCGAGTTCATGAGGTCCTCGTCGCAACTCGAGAAGTACCCCAAGATTTCGGTAGACACTAGAGAAAAACAACAAAATTATCCCCTCAATTCCAGATGAGGAAATTGTGCGCTGCAGAATCTCAGGAGAAATCCCACATTCCCTGTTGAAAGGCAAAAGGATACTTGACATCCTTAATGGGACTCAGAAAGTTCCCTCACACAGCCGTCCCCATTTGAGAGGAGAACACACTTTATGGCCTCACCTCGAGAAGAGGCCCTTTTCCCATTTAACGTCGTGAAAGTAATGCCGAATTTCCACTTGCTTCACAAAAGGGGACTTGACTTCCCTGAAGCAACCGGAATGAGTTCCTGAGGTCGTCGTTGTATCTCGAACATTACTGCCAGCTTCCCGCCGCTTCTCTGGAAACACCACAAAATTATCCCGTCAATGTGACATGACTAAAATTTTTTGCTGCAGAATCTCAAGAGACATCCCACATTCCCACTTGAAAGGCAAAAGGGTACTTGACACCCTTTATGTGACTCAGAAATTTCCCTCACATAGCCGTCACCATTGTAGAGGAGAACACACTTTATGGACTCTATTCGAGATGAGGCCCTATTCCCATTAAATGGCCCGAAAGTAATCCAGAAATTCCCCTTTCAACACAAAATGGAGACCTGACTTCCCTGAAGCAACCCGATCTAGTTCCTGTAGTCCCTGTTGCAACTCTAGAAGTACCCCCAGCTTCCCGCCGTAACTCGAGAAACACCACAAAGTATGGCCTCAATGTGAAATGAGGAAATTTTGCGCGGCAGTATCTCAAGAGAAATCCCACATTCCCACTTGAAAGGCAAAATGGTACTTGACACCCTTTATGCGACTCAGAAATTTCCCTCACACAGCCGTCCCCATTGGAGAGGAAAACACACTTTTTGGACTCAACCTGAGTGAAGGACCTATTCCCATTTAACGCCTGGAGAGTGATCCGGAAGTTCCCCTGCCAACACAAAAGGAGAGCTGACTTTCCTGAAGCAACCCGAGAGAGTTCCTGAGGTCCCCATCGCAACTAGAGAAATACCCACAGCTTCCCATCGAAACTCTAGAAACACCACAAAAATATGGCCTCAATACGAGATGAGGAAAATTTGGGCAGCAGAATCTCAAGAGAAATCCCACATTACCACTTGAAAGGAGAATGGGAACTTGACACCCTTTATGCGACTGAGAAAGTTCCCTAACACTGCCGTCCCCATTGGAGAGGAGAACAAAATTTACGGACTCAACTCGAGAAGAGGCCCTATTCCCATTGAACTGCTCGAGAGTAATCCCGAAGTTCCCCTTCCAACACAATGGGAAACTGACTTCTCAGAAGCAACACGGGGGCTACCCTGAGGTCCCCGTCGCAAATCGAGAGGGAGTGGAAGCTTCCCGCCGACACTCAAGAAAAACCACCAGATTGTGCCCTCAAGGCGAGATGAACAACATTTCCGTTTCAGATTCGGTAAGAGAAATTCCAAATTCCCACTTGAAACTCGACAGGTTACTTAACATCCTTTATGCGACTAAAAACTAAACTGACATACACAGCCCCAATCCCGAGGAACACCGAGTTTCTTGCCACTCTGACAAAATGCCCCGTTTTCCACTTCTCTTTTACAGATGAGAGTTGATTCCTCTGCTTTCTCTGGGATGGAATCCAGACGTTCCGGTCTCACAGGACGTGTAGGCAGGTACAACCTTGAAACTCGGGAGGATAATCGGTTTTCAAAACACAAGTGGAAAAGGTACGGATGTCACCACCCAATCGAGATATTCTGTCTGATTCTACTGCACAGGTTCAAATGTTTCCTCGAGTATCAACTCAGAGGACGAATGGAGTCCTGACTCCACGAGCATACTCGATACAATCTCCAGGTACAAATGCAACTCTAAAGTGGCCCATCAACCGTATTACAACTCGAGAAGAAAGCGAAGTTCCAGGCCTGAACAAGAGACGAGGCCTGAATACCCTGGAGAATATTGAGAACAACCGCGCGATACCTGTCTCCACTGGAGAAGAACAAACAGTTGACCGACACAACTCTAGATGCGTCTCTATACCTCTGCTGCTCCTTATACAGGAATCTCAAGGTTCCCCTTCAAAAACGATAGAAGACCTGACTTCCCTGGGGCAACACGAGCGTATTCCTGAGGTCCCCGTCGCAACTCGAGAGTAACCCCGAGCTTCCCGCCACAAGTAGAGAAACACCACAAAATTATCCCCTCAATGCGAGATGAGGAAGTTTTCAGCTTCAGAATCTCAAGAGAAATCCCACATTCCCGCTTGAAAGGCGAACAGGTACTTGACACACTTTATGCGACTCAGAAAGTTCCCTAACACAGCCATCCCCATTGGAGAGGAGAACACAATTTATGGGCTGAACTCTTGAAGAGGCCCTATTCCCATTTAACAGCTTGAGAGTAATCCCGAAGTTCTCCTTCGAACACAAAAGGGCACCTGACTTCCCTGAAGCATCACGAGCGAGTTCCTGAGGTCCCCATCACAAGTCGAGATAAACCCCAAGCTTCCCGCCGCAACTCGAGAAACACCACAAAATTTTCCCCTCAATGCGAGATGAGGAAATTTTCCACTGCAGAATCTCAAGAGAAATCCCACATTACCGCTTGAAAGGAGAATGGGAACTTGACACCCTTTATGTGACTGAGAAAGTTCCCTAACACAGCCGTCCCCATTGCAGAGAACAAAATTTACGGACTCACTCGAGAAGAGGCCCTATTCCCATTGAAAGGCTCGAGAGTAATCCCGAAGTTCCCCTTTGAACACAATGGGAAACTGACTTCTCAGAAGCAACACGGGGGATTACCTGAGGTCCCTGTCGCAAATCGAGAGGGAGCGGAAGCTTCCCGCCGACACTTAAGAAAAACCACAAGATTGTGCCCTCAAGGTGAGATGAACAACATTTCCGTTTCAGATTCGGTAAGAGAAATTCCACATTCCCACTTGAAACTTGACAGGTTACTTAACATCCTTTATGCGACTAAAATCTAAACCGACATACACAGCCCCAATCCCGAGGAACACTGAGTTTCTTGCCACTCTGAAAAAATGCCCCGTCTTCCACTTCTCTTTTCCAGATGAGAGTTGAATCCTCTGCTTTCTCTGGGATGGAATCCAGACGTTCCGGTCGCACAGGACGTGTAGGCAGGTACAACCTTGAAACTCGGGAGGATAACCGGTTTTCAAAACACAAGTGGAAAAGGTACGGATGTCACCACCCAATCGAGATATTGTCTGATTCTACTGCACAGGTTCAAATGTTTCCTCGAGTATCAACTCAGAAGACGATTGGAGACCTGACTCCACGAGCATACTCTATTCAATCTCCAGGTACAAATGCAACTCTAAAGTGGCCCATCAACGGTATTACAACTCGAGAAGAAAGCGCAGTTCCAGGCCAGAATAAGATACGAGGCCTGAATACCCTGGAGAATTTTGAGAGCAACCGCGCAATCCCTCTCTCCACTGGAGAAGAACAAACAGTCACTGGAGAAGAACAAACAGTTGCCTGACTCAATGCTCGATGCGGCCCTATTTCTCTGCTTCTCCTTATAGAGGAATCCCGAGGTTCCCCTTTCGACAGGATAGGAGACCTGAGGTCCCTGGGGCAACACGAGCGAGTTCCTTACATCCCCATCGCAACTCGAGAGGAATCCCCTGCTTCCAAACACAAGCCAAGAAACAACACAAAATTATCCCTTCAATGCGAGATGAGGACTTCTTTCGGCGGCAGAGTCTCAAGAGAAATGCCACATTCCCTCTTGAAAGGCGATTGGGTACTTGTCACCCTTTATGCGACACAAATACTTCCCTGACATAGCCGTCCACATTGAAGCGAAGAACACAATTTATGTACACAACACTACATGTGGCCCTATTCGTATCCTGAGCCTAGACATGAATCCTGAGGTTTCCCTTCCAACAGCAAATGATTTTGAACATCTTGGGACAACGAGAGTGGGTTCCAGAGGTCCCCGTTGCAACTCAAGAACCACACCAATCTTTCCCCCGCAACACGAGAAAAACGACAATGGTACCCCATCAATGCGAGATGAGGAAATATTCTGCTGCAGAATCTCAATAGAAATCCCATATTCCCACCTGAAACTCGAACGGTACTTGACAGCCATTATGTGACTCAAAAAGTTTCCTACCATACCTGTCCCCCTGAAGAGGAGAACACAATTTACGGACTGAACTTGAGATGAGGCCCCATTCCCATTTGAGGTCTCGAGAGTAAACCCAAAGTTCCCCATACCGCTCAAAAGAGGACCTGACTTCCCTGAAGCAACATTAGCTACGACATGAGGTCCCCCTCGCAATTCGAGAAGAACCCCAAACTTTCCAGTGCAATGTGAGAAATACCACAAAAATTTCCCCTCAATGTGAGATGAGGAACATTTCCACTGCAGAGTTTCAAGAGGAATCTCACTTTCCCACTTGAAACTCAAAAGGCCACTTGAAACCATTTATTCGACTCAAAAAGTTCCCTAACAAACATCCCCACTGGAGACGTGCACACAGTTTACAGACTTAAATTGAGATGAGGCCCTATTCCCATTTAAAAGCTCGAGAGTAATCCCGAAGTTCCTCTTCCAACAAAAAATGGAACTAACTTCTCTGAAGCAACACGGGGATTTCCTGAGTTCCCCATCGCAACTCGAGGGGTAGCCCAAGCTTCCCGCCACAAGAAAAACCACAAGATTCTTCCCTCAAGGTGAGATGAGGAACATTTCCATTTCAGTTTCGCAAGAGAAAGTCAAATGTAACCTCGAGTATCAACTCACAGGACGAGTGGAGACCTGACTGCACGAGCATACTCTATACAATCTCCAGGTACAAATTCAACTCTAATGTGGCCTAACACTCGTATTACAACTCGAGAAGAAAGCACAGTTCCAGGTCAGAACAAGAGAGGAGAACTGAATCCCCTGGAGAATATTGAGAGCAAACAGAGATCCCTGTCTCCACTGGAGAAGAACAAACAGTTGCCTGACTCAACGCTAGATGCGGCCCTATTCCTCTGCTTCTCCTTATAGAGGAATCCTGAGTTTCCCCTTTCAACACTATAGGAGACCTGACTTTCCTGGGTCAACACGAGCGAGTTCCTGACATCCCTGTCGTAATTCATGATGAACCCCAACTTCCCGCTTCAACTCAAGAAACACCACAAAATTATCCTCTCAATGTGAGATGAGGAATTTTTTCCGTATCAGTGTCTCAAGAGAAATCCCACATTCTAGCTTGAAAGGCGAACGGGTACTTGACACACTTTATGTGACTCAGAAAGTTCCCTACCATAGCCATCCCCACTCGAGAGGAGCACACAATTTATATTCTTAACTTGAGATGAGGCTCTACTATCATTTAACGACTCGAGTGTAATCCAGAAATTCCCCTTCCAACAAAAAATGGACCTGATTTCTCTGAAGAGACACGGGGATTTCCTAAGGTCCCCATTGCAACTCAAGAGGGAGCCCAGGCCTCCTGCCGCAACTCGAGAAACATCACAAAATTATCCCCTCAATGCAAGATGAGGAATTTTTTCTGCGGCAGAGTCTCAAGAGAAATCCCACTATCCCACTTGAAACTCGAATGGGAACTTGACACCCTTTAAGTGAACCAAACGCTTCCCCAACATAGCCGTCCACATTGAAGCGGAGCACACAATTTACGTACACAACACGAGATGCGGCCCTATTCGTCTCCTGCGACTAGACATGAATCCTGAGGTCCCCTTCAAACAGCAAACAATTTCAACCTTCTTGGGACAACGTGATCGAGTTCCTGGGGTCACCGTCACAACTCGAGAGGAACCCCAAGATTTCCGCCGCAACTCAAGATAAACGAAAACGTTCCCCCATCAATGCGAGCTGAGGAAATTTTCTGCAGCATAATCTCAAGAGAAATCCCACATTTCCGCTTGAAAATCGAACGGGAACTTGACACCCTTTATGCGACCAAAAACTTCACCGAGATAGCCATCCACATTGAAGCGGAGAACACAATATATCTACACAGCACTAGATGCGACCATATTACTCTGCCATGCCTCAAGAGGAATTCCGATGTTCCCCTTCCAACGCGCAAGGAGACCTAACTTCCCTGGGACATCGCGATCTAGGTCCTGAGGTCCCCTTCGCAACTCGAAAGTAACATGAAGCTTCCTGCTGCAAGTCGAGAAACAACACAAAATTATCCACTCAATGCGAGATGAGGAAATTTTCCGCTGCAGAATCTCAAGAGAAATCCCACATTCCCGCTTGAAATGCCAACGGGAACTTGACACACTTTATGTGACTCAGAAAGTTCCCTAACAGAGCCGTCCCCATTGGAAAGAACACAATTCACGGACTCAACTGGAGAAGAGACCCTATTCTGATTTAACGGCTTGAGAGAAATCCCAAAGTTCCACTTCCAACACAAAAGGGGACCAGACTTCCCTGGGGGAACACGAGCGAGTTCCTGAGGTCCCCGTCGCACGTCGAGAAAAACCCCAAGCTTTCCGCCACAACTCGAGAAACACCACAAAATTTTCCCCTCAATGAGAGATGAGGATATTTGCCGCTGCAGAGTCTCAAGAGAAATCACAGATTACTGCTTGAAACTCGAACGGATACTTCACATCCTTTATGTGACTCCAAAACATCCCCGAGATAGTGGTCCACATTGAAGCGGAGAACACAAATTATCTACACAGCACTACATTCGACCCTATTGTCTGATTCTACTGCACAGTTTCAAATGTAGCCTAGAGTATGAAATCACAGGACAAATGGTTACCTGACTCCATGAGCATACTCTATACAATCTCAAGGTACAAATGCAAAAAAGCAAAATGGCTGTCTGTGGAGGCCTTACAAATAGCTGTGAAAAGAAGAGAAGCGAAAAGTAAAGGAGGAAAAGATAGATATAAGCATCTGAATGCAGAGTTCCAAAGAAGAGCAAGGAGAGATAAGAAAGACTTCCTCAGCGATCAATGCAAAGAAATAGAGGAATACAACAGAATAGGAAAAACAAGAGATCTTTTCAAGAAAATTAGAGATATCAAGGGAACATTTCATGCAAAAATGGGCTCGATAAAGGACAGAACTGGTATGGACCTAATAGAAGCAGAAGATAATAAGAGAAGGTGGCAAGAATACACAGAAGAACTGTACAGAAAAGGTCTTCACGATGAAGATAATCAGGATGGCGTGATCACTCACCTGGAACCAGACATCTTGCAATGTGAAGGCAAGTGGGCCTTAGAGAGCATCACGACGAACAAAGCTAGTGGAGGTGATGGAATTTCAATTGAGCTATTTCAAATCCTAAAAGATGATGCTGTGAAAGTGCTGCACTCAATATGCCAGCAAATTTGGAAAACTCAGCAGTGGTCACAGGACTGGAAAAGGTCAGTATTCATTCCAATCCCAAAGAAAGGGAATGCCAAGGAATGCTCAAACTACCGCATAATTGCATTCATCTCACACGCTAATAAAGTCATGCTCAAAATTCTCCAAGCTGGGCTTCAGCAATATGTGAATCGTGAATTTCCAGATGTTCAAGCAGGTTTAAGAAAAGGCAGAGGCACCAGAGATCAAATTGCCAACATCCGCTGGATTATGGAGAAAGCAAGAGAGTTCCAGAAAAACATCTATTTCTGCTTCATTGACTATGCCAAGGCCTTTGACTGTGTGGATCACAATAAACTGTGGAACATTCTGAAAGAGATGGGAATCCCAGACCACCTGACCTGCATCTGGAGAAACCTGTATGCAGGTCAGGAAGCAACAGTTAGAATTGGACATGGAACAACAGACTATTTCCAAATAGGAAAAGGAGTACGTCAAGGTGGGTTATTGTCACCCTGCTTATTTAATTTCTATGCAGAGTATATCATGAGGAACTCGGTGCTGGAAGAAGCACAAGCTGGAATCAAGATTGCCAGAAGAAATATCAATAACCTCAGATATGCAGATGAGACCACCCTTATGGCAGAAAGTGAAGAGGAACTCAAAGGTCTCTTGATGAAAGCAAAAGAGGAGAGTGAAAATGTTGGCATGAAGCTCAACATTCAGAAAACGAAGATCATCGCATCTGGTCCCATTACTTCTTGGGAAATAAATGGGGAAACAGTCGAAACCGTGTCAGACTTTACTTTGGGGGCTCAAAAATCACTGCAGATGCTGAATGCAGCCATGAAATTAAAAGACGCTTACTCCTTGGAAGGAAAGTTATGACCAGCCTAGATAGCATATTAAAAAGCAGAGACATTACTTTGCCAACCAAGTTCTGTCTAGTCAAGACTATGGTTTTTCCCTTGGTCATGTATGGATGTGAGAGTTGGACTGTGAAGAAAGCTGATCGCCGAAGAATTGATGCTTTTGAACTGTGGTGCTGGAGAAGACTCTTGAGAGTCCCTTGGACTGCAAGGAGATCCAACCAGTCCATTCTAGAGGAGATCAATCCTGGGTGTTCATTGGAAGGACTTATGCTAAAGCTGAAACCCCAATACTTTGGCCACCTCATGCGATGAGATGACTCACTGGAAAAGACTCTGATGCTGAGAGCGATTGGAGGTAGGAGGAGATGGGTGCGACAGAGAATGAGGTGGCAGGATGGCATCACTGATTCGATGGACATGAGTTTTTGTGAACGTCGGGAGTTGGTGATGGACAGGGAGGCCTTTCGTGTTGTGGTTCAGGAGCCACTAAGAGTCGGACACGACTGAGCGAATGAATCGAACTGAACTGAAAGTGGCCTATCACCCGTATTACAACTCGAGAAGAAAGCGCACTTCCAGGTCAGAACAAGAGACGAGGCCTGAATACCCTGGAGAATTTTGAGAGCAATCGTGAGATCCCTCTCTCCACTGGAGAACAACAAACAGTTGACTGACTCAACGCTAGATGTGGCCCTATTCCTCTGCTGCTGTTTATAGAGGATTCTCGAGGTTCCCCTTCCAAAAAGATAGGAGACCTGACTTCCCTGGGGCAACACGAACAAGTTCCTGGGGTCCGCGTCGCAACTCGAGGGGAACCCCAAGCTTCCAGCCGCAAAACGGGAAACGCCACAAATTATCCCCTCAATGCGAGATGAGGACATTTTCCACTGCAAAATCTCAAGAGAAATCCCACATTTCCACTTGAAAGGCAAACGGGTACTTGACATTCTTTATGTGACTCAGTAAGTTCCCTAACACAGCCGTCCCCATTGGAGAGGAGAACACAATTTACGGACTCAGGTTGAGAAGAGGCCCTGTTCACATTTAACAGGTCGACAGTAATCCTGAAGTTCCCCTTCCAACACAAAAGGGGACGTGACTTCCCTGAAGCAACACGAGCGAGTTCTGAGGTCCCCGTCGCAAGTCGGAAAAAACACCAAGTTTTACGCTACAACTCGAGAAACACCACAAAATTTTCCCCTCAATGCGAGATGAGGATAATTTCCGCTGCAGAGTCTCAAGAGAAATCGCACATTACCGGTTGAAACCCAAACGGAACTTAACACACTTTATGCGACTCAGTAAGCTCCCTAACACAGCCGTCCACATTGGAGAGGAGAACACAATTTACAAACTCAACTCGAGAAGAGACCCTATTCCCATTGAACGGCACGAGAGTAATCCCGAAGTTCCCCTTTGAACACAAAAGGGGACCTGCCTTCTCTGAAGCAACACGGGGGATTTCCTGAGGTCCCCGTCCCAAATCGAGAGGAGGACCAAGCTTCCGGCCACAACTCAAAAAACACCTCAATATTTTCCCCTCAATGCGAGATGAGGATATTTTCCGCTGCAGAGACTCAAGAGAAATCGCACATTACCGTTTGAAACTCGAACGGGTACTTGACACCATTTATGCGACCCAAAAACTTCCCCAAGAAAGCCTTCCACATTGAAGCGGAGAACACAATTTTCTATACAACACTAGATGTGATCCTGTTATTCTATTGTGTCTCGAGAGGAATCACCATGTTCCCCTTCTAACACGCAATGAGACCCAACTTCCCTGGAACATCGCGATCAAGGTCCTGAGGTCCCCGTCACAACACGACAGAAACATCTAGCTTCCTGCCGCAAGTCGAGAAACACCGCAATATTACCCCTCAATGAGAGATGAGGAAAATTTCCACTGCAGATCTCTAGAGAAATCCCACATTGCCTCTTGAAACGCGAATGTTAACTTGACAACATTTATGCAACTCAGAAAGTTCCCTAACACAGCAGTCCCCATTGAAGAGGAGTACACATTTCACGGACTCAACTCGAGAAGAGGCCCTATTCCCATTTAACGGCTCGAGAGTAATCCCGAAGTTTTCCTTCCAACAAAAAAGGGGAACTGACTTCTCTGAAGCAACATGGAGGATGTCCTGATGTCCCCTTGGCAAATCGAGAGAGAGCCCAGGCTTCCCGCCGCAACTTGAGAAAATCCACAAGATTCTGCCCTCAAGCCGAGATGAAGAACATTTGCATTTCAGATTCGCAAGAGAAATTCCACATTCCCGCTTGAAACTCGACAGTTTACTTAACATCCTTAATGAGACTGAAAACTAAACCTACATACACAGCGCCAATCCAGAGGAACACCGAGTTTCCTGCGACACTGACAAAATGCCCCATTTTTCACTCCTCTTTTCCAGATGAGAGTTGATTCCTCTGCTTCCTCTGGAATGGAAATCAGACGTTCCGATCCCACAGGACGAGCAGGCAGGTACCACCTTGAAACTCGGGAGGATAACCGGTTTTCAAAACACAAATGGAAAAGGTACGGATGTCACCACCCACTCGAGATATTGTCTGATTCTACTGTACAGATTCAGATGTATCCTCGAGTATCAACTCAGAAGACGATTGGAGACCTGACTCCACGAGCATACTCTATACAATCTCCAGGTAAAAATGGAAAACTAAAGAGGCCTATCACCCGTATTACAACTCGAGAAAAAAGCGCAGTTCCAGGTCTGAACAAGAGACGAGGCCTGAATCCCCTGGAGAATTTTGAGAGCAACCAAAATTTCTCTGTCTCCACTGGAAAAGAACAAACAGTGGATCAACTGAATGCTAGATCAGGTCCTATTTCTCTGCTGCTCCTTATAGAGGAATCTCGAGGTTCCCCTTCGAAAATGATAGGAGACCTGACTTTCCCTGGGGCAACACGAGCGAGTTCCTGGGGTCCCCGTCGCAACTCGAGAGGAACGCCAAGCTTCCCGCTGCAAGTTGAGAAACACAAAAAAATTATACCTTCAGTGCAAAATGAGGACATTTTTCACTGCAGAATCTCAAGAGAAATCCCACACTCCCGCTTGAAAGGCGAACGGGTACTTGACACCCTTTATGCGACTCAGAAAGTTCCCTCACAGAGCCGTCCCCTTTGGAGAGGAGAACACAATTTAGGACTCAACTCAGTAAGAGGCCCTATTTCCATTCTAAGCCTCGATAGTAATCCCGATGTGACTACCAAAACGAAAGAAGATCTGACTTCCCAGGGACTACAGGAGGGAGGTCCTGAGATCCCTTTCCCCTTTCGAGAAGAACCCCAAGCTTCCCACGGCAACTCGAGAAAAACCACAAGATTCTTCACTCAAAGTGAGATGAGGAAAATTTCCCCTGCAGATTCTCAAGGGATATCACATATTCCAGCTTGAAAGCAGAACGGGTACTTGACACCCTTTATGAGACTCAAAATATTCCGTGACATAGCTGTCCCCACTTGAGAGAACACAATTTATGGACTCAACTTTAGATGAGGCCCTATTCCCATTCCACGCCTCTAGAGTAATCCTGATGTTCCCCTACCAAAACGAAAGGAAACCTGACTTTCCAGGGACTACACGAGCGAGTTCCTGTGGTGTCTGTCTCATGTCGAGAAAGACGTTAAGATTCCTGTGGCTACTCCTGAAAAACCACAAGATTCTTCACTCAAGGTGAGATGAGGAAAATTTCCCTACAGAGTCTCCAGAGAAGTCATATATTCCCGCTTGAAACGCGAACGGATACTTGACACCCTTTATGAGACTCAAGATATTCCCTGACATAGCTGTCCCCACTTGAAAGGAGAACACTATTTATAGACTCAACAATAGATGAGGCCTTATTCCCATTCCACGCCTCGAGAGTAATCCCAATGTTCCCCTACCAAAATGAAAGGAGACGTGACTTCCCAGGGACTACACGAGCGAGTTCCTGAAGTCCATGTCACAACTCGAGAGGGACCCCAAGCTTCCCGCCGCAACTCGAGAAAACCACGGGATTGTGCACTCAAGCTGAGATGAGGAAAATTCCCCTGCTGAGTCTCAAGAGAAATCCCACATTCCGGCTTGAAATGCGAACAAGTATTGACAACCTTTATGCCACTCAAGACATTCCCTGAGATAGCTGAACTCACTTGAGAGGAGAACACAATTTATGGACTCAACCATAGATGAGGCCCTGTTCCCATTCCACGTCTTGAGAGTAATCCCGAGGTTCCCCTACAAAAACGAAATCACACCTGACTTCCCAGGGACTACAAGAGTGAGTTCCTGAAGTCCATGTCACAACTCGAGAAGGATCCCAAGCTTTCCGCCGCAACTCGAGAAAAACCACAAGATTCTGCACTCAAGGTGAGATGAGGAAAATTTCCCCTGCAGAGTCTCCAGAGAAATCCTAATTTCCCCCTTGAAACGTGAATGGGTACTTGACACCCTTTAGGAAAATCAAAACATTCCCTGACATAGCTGTCCTTACGTGAGAGGAGAACACAATTTATGGAATGAACTTGAGATTAGGCCCTATTCCCATTCCATGCCTTGAGCATAATCCCAATGTTCCCATACCAAAACGAAAGGAGACCTGACTTCCCTGGGAATACACGAGGGAGTTGCTGAGGTACGTTTCGCAAATCGAGAAGGACCCCAAGCTTCCCACCGCAACTCGATAAAAACAACAAGATTCTGCACTCAAGGTGAGATAAGGAAAATTTCCCCTGCAGAATTTCAAGAGAAATCCCTCATTCCCGCTGGAAACGCGAACGGGTACTTGACACAATTTATTTGACTCAAGAATTTCCCTGACATAGCTCTCCGCAGTTGAGAGGAGAAAACAATTTATGGACTCAACTTGAGATGAGGCCCTGTTCAGATTCCACGCCTTGAGAGTAATCCCGAGGTTCCCCTACATCACGAAAGACACCTGACTTCCCAGGGAATACAGGAACGAGATCCTGAGGTACCTGTCGCAATTCGAGTAGGACCCCCAAGCTTCCCACCGCAACTCGAGAAAAACCACAAGATTCTGCACTCAAGGTGACATGAGGAAAATTTCCCCTGCACAGTCTCAAGAGAATTCCCACATTCCCGCTTGAAATGCGAACGGGTACTTGACACGCTTTATGCGACACAAGACATTCCTTGACATAGCTGTCCCCACTTGAGAAGAGAACACATTTTATGGACTCATATTTAAAAGAGGCCCTATTCCCATTCCACGCCTCGAGAGTAATCCCAATGTTCCCCTACCAAGGCGAAAGGAGACCTGACTTCCCATGGAGTACACGAACGAATTCCTGAGGTCCCTGTCGCAACTCGAGAAGGACCCCAAGCTTTCCGCCGCAACTCAAGAAAAACCACAAGATCCTGCACTCAGTGTGAGATGAGGAAAATTTACCCTGCAGAGTCTCAAAGGAAATCCCATATTCCCGCTTGAAACGCAAAGAATTCTTGACACCCTTTATGCGACTCAAGACATTCCCTGAAATAGCTGACCCCACTAGAGAGGAGAACCCAATTAATGGACTCAATTTTATGAGGCCCTATTCCCATTCCACCCCTCCAGAGTAATCCTTATGTTCCCCTTCCAAAACGAAATGAGACCTGACTTCCCAGGTACTACACGAACGAGTTCCTGAGGCCTCTGTTGCAACTTGAGAAGGACCGCAAGTTTCCTCCACAACTCGAGCAAAACCACAAGATTCTGCAGTCAAGGTGAGATGAGGAAAATTTCCCCTAGAGGGTCACAAAAGTTATCACACATTACCGCTTGAAACTCGAAAGGGTACTTGACACCCTTTTTCGAATCAGAACATTCCCTGGCATAGCTGTCTCCACATGAGAGGAGAACACAGTTTATGGACTAAACTTGAGATGATGCCCTATTCGCATTCCATCCCTCGAGAGTAATCCCGATGTTCTCCTACCAAAACCAAAGCAGAATTGACTTTCCAGGGACTACACGAGGGAGTTCCTGAGGTCCCTGTCCCAACTCGAGAAGGACACGAATCTTCCCGCCGCAACTCGAGAAAAACCACAAGATTGTTCACTCATGGTGAGATGAGGAAAATTTCCCCTGCAGAGACTCAAGAGAAATCCCACATTCCCTTTTAAACTCAAACGGGCTCTTGACACTATTTCTGCGACACAAAAAGGACCCTTATAAGCTGTCCCCACTGGAGAGGAGCACACAATTAACGGACTCTTCTCTAGATGAGGTCCAATTCACATTAGATGCCTCGAGAGAAATCCCGAAGTAGCCTTTCCAGCAGGAAAGGAGACCTGACTTCCCTGGGGCAACACGAGCGATTTCTTGAGATCCCCGTCGCAACCTGAAAGGGACCCCAAGCTTCCAGCCGCAACTCGAGAAAAACCACAAGATTCTCCCCTCAATGCGAGATGAGGAATATTTCTGCTGCAGAGTCTGAAGAGAAATCACACATTCCCCCTTGAAACTCAAAAGGGTACTTTAAACCCATTCTTTGACACACAAAGATCCCTGACTAATCCGTCCCACTGGAGAGGAACACACAATCAAACGACTCAACACAAGATGATGACCAAATCACAGTCCACGCCACGATTGGAATCACGAGGTTCCCCTTCCAACACGATTGGAGACCTGACGTGCCTGGGGCAAAAGGAGGGAATTGCTGAGGTCCCTGAAGCAATCGAGAAGGAGACAAAGTTTCCCCCCGCAACTCGAGAAAAACCATAAGATTCTGCACTCAAGGTGAGATGAGGAAAATATCCCATGCAGAGTCCCAAGAGAAATCTCACATTCCTGCTTGAAACTCAAAAGGGTACATGACACCCTTTATGAGACTCAAGACATTCTGTGACATACCTGTTGCCTCATGAGAGGAGAACAAAATTTATGGACTGAACTTTAGATGAGGCCGTATTCCCAATCCATGCTCGAGAGTAATCCCGAAATCCCCTACCAAAACGAAAGGAGACCTGACTTCCCAGGGACTACACGAGCGAGTTCCTGATATCACCTTACAACCCGAAAGGCACCCCAAGCTTCAAGCCGCAAAACGAGAAAAACCACAAGATTCTTCCCTCAATGCGAGAAGAGGAACATTTCTGCTGCAAAGTCTAAAGAGAAATCACACATTCCTGCTTGAAACTCGATAGGGTACCTGAAACCCTTTCTGTTCTGCAACACAAAAAGATCCCGGACTAAGCAGTCCCCTCTGGAGAGGAGCACACAATTATCGGACTCAACACAAAATGAGAAGCAAATCACATTCCACGCCACGATTGGAATCCTGAGGTTCCCCTTCCAACACGATTGGCGACCTGCCGTCACTGGATAACATGAGAGAGTTTCTGAGGTCCCCATCGCAACTCGAGAAGGCCCCCAGGCTTCCTGCCGTAACTCGAGACAAACACAAGATTGTGCACTCAATGTGTGATGAGGAAAATTTTCCCATGCTAAGTCTGAAGAGAAATCCGACATTCCCGCTTGAAACTC
The DNA here is from genome assembly GCF_049115385.1 of Moschus berezovskii. Taxonomy (NCBI): domain Eukaryota; kingdom Metazoa; phylum Chordata; class Mammalia; order Artiodactyla; family Moschidae; genus Moschus; species Moschus berezovskii. The sequence continues at coordinate 71,781,598 of NC_142481.1, read as the reverse complement.
GAACCAGTACTTAACACACTATTTGCAACCCAAGACATTCCTTGACACAGCTGTCCCCACTGGAGAGAAGAACACAATTTATGGACTCAATTTTAGATGAGGCTGTATTTCCATTCTACACCTCGAGTGTAATTGCGAAGCTCGCCTTGCAAAAAGAAAAGTGACCTGACCTCCCTGAAGTAAAAAGAGCTAGGTTCTGACGTCACTGTCTCAACTCGAGAGCGATTACAAGCTTCTCGCTGCAACTCGATAAAAACAACGAGATTCGCCCATCATTGCAAGGTGAGGAATTTTCTGCTGCAGAGTCTCAATAGAAAAACCACATTACCGCTTGAAATTCGAATGGGTACTTGACTCCCTTTCTGCAACAATAAAAGTTCCCTGAATAAGCCGTCCCTACTGGAGAGGAGCACATAATTAAAGGACTCATGTCTAGATGACTTCCAATTGTCACTCCATGCCTAGAGAATAATCCTGAAGTTTCCCTCCAACAGGCAAGGAGACCTGACTTCCCTGGGGCATGACCAGCGAGTAACTGAGGTCCCCGTCGCAACTCAAGAAGGACCCAAGGCTTCCCGCTGCAGCTCGAGAAAAACCACAAGATTCTGCACTCAAGGCAAGATGAGGAAAATTTCCCCTGCAGAGTCTCAAGAGAAATCACACATTCCCGCTTGAAACTTGAACGGATACTTGACACCCTTTATGCGACTCAAGACATTACCTTACATAGCTGTCCCCACTTGAGAGGAGAACACAATTTCTGGACTCAACTTTAGATGAGACCCTATTCCCTTTCCATGCCTCAAGAGTAATCCCGAAGTTCCCCTACCAGAGGAAAGGAGACCTGACTTCCCAGGGACAACACGAACGTGTCCCTGAGGTGCCCGTTGAAAGTAGAAATGGAACCCAAGCTTCCTCCGCAACTCGAGAAAAACCACAAGATTCTTCACTCAAGGTGAGATGAGGAAAATTTCCCCTACAGAATCACAAGAGAAATCCCACTTTCCCTTTTAAACTCGAAAGGGCACTTGACACTATTTCTGCGACACTAAAAGGACCCTTACTAAGCTGTCCCCACTGGAGAGGAGCACACAATTAATGGACTCATCTCTAGATGAGACCCATTTCACATTCGACGCCTTGAGAGAAATCCTGAAGTACACTTTCCAACAGGAAAGGAGACGTGACTTCCCTGGGGCAACACCTGCGATTTCCTGAGATACCCATAACAACCTGAAAGAGACACCAAGCTTCCAGCCGTAACTCGAGAAAAACCACAAGATTCTCCCCTCAATGCGAGATGAGGAATATTTCTGCTGCAGAGTCTCAAGAGAAACCACACATTCCCCCTTGAAACTCGAAAGGGTACTTTAAAACCTTTTTTTGACACACAAAAATCCCTGACTAATCCGTCCCACTGGAGACGAACACACGATTAACCAACTCAACACAAGATGATGCCCAAATCACAGTCCACGTCACGATTGGAATCCCGAGGTTCCCCTTCCAACACGATTGGAGACCTGAGGTCCCAGAGGCAACACGAGCGAATTCCTGAGTTCCCCTTAGCAATCAAGAAGGAACCAAAGTTTCCCGCCTCAACTCGAGAAAAACCATAAGATTCTGCACTCAAGGTGAGATGCGGAAAATACCCCATTTAGAGTCCCACGAGAAATCCCACATTCCCACTTGAAACGTGAAAGGGTACATGACACCCTTTATGAGACTCATGACATTCCATGACATAGCTGTCCCCACTTGAGAGGAGAACACAATTTATGGACTCAACTTTAGATGAGGCCGTATTCCCATTCCATGCCTCGAGAGTAGTACCGAAGATCCCCTACCAAAAGGAAAGGAGACCTGACTTCCCAGGGACTACACGAGTGAGTTCCTGATATCACCGTCAAAAACGGAAAGGGACGCCAAGCTTCAAGCTGTAACTTGAGAAAAACCACAAGATTCTCGCTTCAATGCGAGTTGAGGAACATTTCTGCTGCAGAGTCTCAAGTGAAATCACACATTCCTTACTTCAAACCCGAATGGATACTTGACACCCTTTATGCGACTCAAGACATTTTCTGACATACCTGTCCCCACTTTAGAGGAGAACACAACTTATGGACTCAAATTTAGATAAGGCCCTATTCGCATTCCAAGCCTCAAGAGTAATCCCGAAGTTTCCCTACCAGAGGAAAGGAGACCTGATTCCCAGGGACAACACAAACGTGTCCCTGGGGTGCACGTTGTAAGTTGAAAAGGACCCCAAGTTTCCACCGCAACTCGAGAAAAACCGCAAGATTCTTCACTCAAGGTGAGATGAGGAAAATTTCCCCTGTAGAGTCTCAAGAGAAATCCCACATACCCTTTTAAACTCGAACGGGCACTTGACACTATTTCTGTGACACAAAAAGGACCCTTACTAAGCCGTCCCCACTGGACAAGAGCAAACATTTAACAGACTCATCTCTGGATGAGGCTCAATTCACATCCGATGCCTAGAGTGAAATCCCGAAATACCCTTTCCAACTGGAAAGAAGACCTGACTTCCCTGGGGCAACACGAGAGATTTCCTGAGATCCCCATCGCAACCCGAAAGGGACCCCAGGGATCCAGCCGCAACTCGAGAAAAACCACAAGATTCTCCCCTCAATGCGAGATGAGAAATATTTCTAGGGCAGAGTCTCAAGAGAAATCACACATTTACACTTGAAACTCGAAAGGGTACTTTAAACCATTTCTTTGACACAAAAAGATCCCTGACTAATCCAACCACACTGGAGAGGAACACACAATTAACGGACGCAACACAAGATGATGCCCAAGTCACATTCTATGCCACGATTGGAATCCCGATGTTCCCCTTCCAAAATGATCGGAGACTTGCCATCCCTGGGATAACAAGAGCGAGTTTCTGAGGTCCCCATCGCAACTCGAGAAGGCCCCCAAGCTTCCTGCCGCAACTCGAGACAAACCACAAGATTGTGCACTCAAGGTGTGATGAGGAATATTTTCCCATGCTAAGTCTGAAGAGAAATCCCACATTCCTGCTTGAAACTCGAAAGGGTACATGACACCCTTTATGCGACTCAAGACATACCCTGACATAGCTGTCGCCACATGAGACGAGAAAAAATTTATGGACTCAAATTTAGATGAGGCCGTATTCCCATTCCATGCCTCGAAAGTAATCCCGCAATCCCCTACCAAAACCAAAGGAGACCTGACTTCCCAGGGACTACACGAGCGAGTTCCTGATATCACTGTCGCAACCCAAAAGGGACCCCAAGCTTCAAGCCGCAACACATTTCTGCTGCAGGGTTTCAAGAGAAATTACACATTCCTGCTTGAAACTTGATAGGGTACTTGAAACCCTTTCTGAAACACAAAAAGATCCCGGATTAAGCCGTCCCCACTGGAGTGGAGCACACAATTATCGGACTCAACACAAAATGAGAAGCAAATCACATTCCACGCCAGGATTGGAATCCCGAAGTTCCCCTTACAACACGATTGGAGACCTGCCGTCCCTGGGATAACACGAGCGAGTTTCTGTGGTCCCCATTGCAACTCGAGAAGGACCCCAAGCTTCCCGCCGCAACTCGAGACAAACCACAAGATTGTGGACTCAAGGTGTGATGAGGAAAATTTTCCCATGCTGAGTCTGAAGAGAAATCCCACATTCCCGCTTGAAACTCAAACCAGGACTTGACACACTATATGAGACCCAAAACATACCTTGACAGAGCTGTCCCCACTGGAGACAAGAACACAATTAATGGACTCAATTTTAGATGAGGCTGTATTCCCATTCAACGCCTCAAGAATAATCCCGAGGTTTCCCTTCCAAAACGCAAGGAGACATGACTTCCCTGGGGCATGACCAGCGAGTAATTGAAGTCCCTGTCGCAACTCGAGAAGGACCCCAAGCTTCCCGCTCCAACTCGAGAATAACCACAAGATTCTTCACTCAAGGTGAGATGAGGAAAATTTCCCCTGCAGAGTCTCAAGAGAAATCCTACATTCGCGCTTGAAATTGGAAGGGATACTTGACACCCTTTATGCGACTCAAGACATTCCCTGACATAGCTGTCCACACTTGAGAGGAAAACACAGATTATGCACTCAATTTGAGATGAGGCTCTATTTCCAATCCACGCCTCAAGAGTAATCCCGATGTTCCCTTACCAAAAGGAGAGGCGAACTGACTTTCCAGGTACTACACCAGCGAGTTCCTGAGGTCCCTGGCGCAACTCGAGTAGGACCCCAAGCTTCCCGCCCCCAAATCGAGAAAAACCACAAGATTCTGCACTCAAGGTGAGATGAGGAAAATTCCCCCTGTAAACTCTCAAGAGAAATCCCATATCCCCGCTTGAAACGTGAACGGGTACTTGACACCCTTTTTTGCGACTAAAGACATTGCATGACATATCTGTCTGCATTTGAGAGGAAAACACAATTTATGGACTCAACATTAGATGAGGCCCTATTCCCATTGCATGCATTGAGAGAAATCCCGAGGTTCCCCTACCAAAACGAAAGGAGACATGACTTCCCAGGGACTACATGGGCGATTTCCTGAGGTCTGTTTCGCAACTCGAGAAGGACCCCAAGCTTCCCGCCGAAACTCGAGATAACCCACAAGACTCTGCACTCAAGTTGAGATGAAATTTCCCCCAGCAAAGTCAAGAGAAATCCCAAATTCCGGCTTGAAATGCTAATGGGTACTTGACACCCTTTATGCGACTCAAGTCATTCCCTGATATAGGTGTCCCCAAATGAGAGGAGAACACAATTTATGGACTCAACTTGAAATGAGGCCCTATTCCCATTCGACGCCTCGAGAGTATTCCCGATGTTCCCCTACCAAAATGAAAGGAGACCTGACTTCCCAGGGACTCCAATAGCGAGTTCCTGAAGTCCCTGTCGCAACTCGAGAAGGACTTCTAGCTTCCCGCCAAAACTCGAGAAAAATCGCAAGATTCTGCCCTCAAGGTGAGATGAGGAAAATTTCACCTGCAGAGTCTCAAGAGAAATCCCACATTACCGCTTGAAACGAGAACGGGTATTTGACACCCTTTATGTGACTTAAGACATTCCCTGACATAGCTGTCCCCACTTGAGAGGAGAACATAATTTATGGACTCAACTTTAGATGAGGCCCTATTCCCATTCCACGCCTCAAGAGTAATCCATATGTTCACCTACCAAAACGAAAGTAAACCTGACTTCACAGGGATTACACGACCGAGTTCCAGAGGACCCTGTCGCAAATCGAGAAGGACCCCAAGCTACCCACCCCAACTAGAGAAAAAACACAAGATTCTGCCTTAAGGGTGAGATGAGGAAAATGTTCCCTTCAGAGTTTCAAGAGAAATCCCATATTCCCGCTTGAAACGCAAAAGGGTATTTGACACCCTTTATGCTGCTCAAGACATTCCCTGACATAGCTGTCCCCACTTGAGAGGAGAACACAATTTATGGCCTCAACTTTAATGAAGCTCTACTCCCCTCCACGACTTGAGAGTAATCCCGATATTCCCCTACAAAAAAGAAAGGAGATCTGACTTCCCAGGGACTACACTAGCGAGTACCTGACGTACCTGTCGCAAATTGAGAAGGGCCCAAAGCCTCCTGCCACAACACGTGAAAAACCACAAGATTCTGCACTCAGGGTGAAATGAGGAAAATTTCCCCTGCAGAGTCTCAAGATAAATCCCACATTCCCACTTGAAACGTGAACTTGTACTTGACACCCTTTAGGCGACTCAAGACATTCCCTGATATAGCTGTCCCCTCTTGAGAGGAGAAGACAATTTATGGACTCAACTTTCGATGAGGCCCTATTCCCATTACACGCCTCAAGAGTAAACCATATGTTCACCTACCAAAACGAAAGGAAACCTGACTTCACAGGGACTACATGAGCCTGTTCCTGAAGTCCCTGTCCCAACTCGAGAAGGATCCCAAGCTTCCCGCCGCAACACGAGAAAAACCACACGATTCTGCACTCAAGGTGAGATGAGGAATATTTCACCTGCAGAGTCTCAAGGAAATCCCTCATTCCCGCTTGACACGGGAATGGGTACTTGACACCCTTTATGCGACTCAAGACATTCCCTGACATAGCTGTCCCCACCTGAGAGGAGAACACAATTTATGGCCTCAACTTTAGATGAGGCCCTATTCCCATTCCACGGCTCGATAGAAATCCCGATGTTCCCCTACCAAAACGAAAGGAGACTTGACTTCCCAGGGACTACAATAGGATGTACTTGAGGTCTCTTTCGTAACTCGAGAAGGACCCCAAGCTTCCAGCCACAACTCTAGAGACTTCACAAGATTCTGCACTCGAGGTGAAATGAGGAAATTTAACCCTGCAGAGTCTCAAAAGAAACCGCATATATCCGCTTGAAACTCGAACGGGTACTTGACTCCATTTATGCGACTCACGAGATACCCCGACATAGCTTCCCCACTTGAGAGGAGAACAAAATTTATGTACTCAACTTTAGATGAGGCCCTATTCCCATTACACACCATGAGATTAATCCCGATGTTCCCCTACAAAAACGAAAGGAGACCTGATTCCAGGGACTACACGAGCGAGTTCCTGGGATCCCTGTTGCAAATCGAGAAGGGCACGAAGTTTGCCGCAGCAACAGAAGAAAAATCAAAAGGTTCTGCACTCAAGGTGACATGAGGAAAATTTCCCATGTAGAGTCTAAGTGAAATCCAACATTCCTGCTTGACACGGGATAGGGGAATTGACACCCTTTATGCGACTCAAGACAATCCCTGACATCGCTTTCCCTACTTGAGAGGAGGACACAATTTATGGACTCAAATTGAGAAGAGACCTATTTCCATTCCACGCCTCACGAGTAATTCCAATGTTCCCCTACCACAACGAAAGTAGACCTGACTTTCCAGGGACGACACTAGCGATTTTCTGAAGTCCCTGTCGCAAATTGAGAAGGGCCAAAATCTTCTCGCCACAACACGAAAAAAACCCACAAGATTCTGCACTCAAGGTGAGATGAGGAAAATCTCCCCTGCAGAGTCTCAAGAGAAATCCCACATTCCCACTTGAAAGGCGAACGGGTCCTTGACACCCTTTATGCGACTCAAGACATTCCCTGACATAGCTGTCCGTACTTGAGAGTAGAAAACAATTTATGCACACAACATTAATGAGGCCCTATTTCCCTACCACGCATTGCTAGTAATCCCAATGTTCCCCTACGGAAACGAAAGAAGACGTGACTTTCCTGGTACTTCACGAGCGAGTTCCTGAGGTCCCTGTCGCAACTCGAGGAGGACCCCAAGCTTCCCAAAGCAACTCGAGAAAAACCACACGATTCTGCACTCTGGTGAGATGAGGAAAATTTCCAATGCAGAGTCTCAGGAGAAATGCCATATTCCCTTTTGAAACGCGAACTGGTATTTGACACCCGAGATGGCTGGATGGCATCACCGACTCTGTGGACATGAGTTTGAGTGTACTCCGGGAGTTGGTGATGGACAGGGAGGCCTGGCGTGCTGTGATTCATGGGGTCGCGGAGAGTCGGACACGACTGAGCGACTGAACTGAACTGAACTGAACTGATGCGACTCAAGATATTCCCTGACATAGCTGTCCCCACTTGAAAGGAGAACACAATTTATGGGCTCAACATAGATGAGGCCCTATTCCCATCCCACACCTCGAGAGTAATACCAATGTTCCGCTACTGAAACGAAAGGAGACCTGACTTCCCAGAAACTACACGATCGAGTTCTTGAGGTCCCTGTCACAACTCTAGAAGGACACCAAGCTTCCCGCCGCCACTAAAGAAAAACCACAAGATTCTGCACTCAAGGTGAGATGGGGAAAATTTCCAATGCAGAGTCTCAGGAGAAATCCCACATTCCCTGTTGAAACGCGAACGGGTGCTGGACACCCTTTATGCCACACATGACATTCCCTGAAATAGCTGTCCTCACATGAGACGGGAACACAATTTACTGACTCAACTTCAGATGAGGCCCTATTCCCATTCCACGCCTCGAGAGTAATCCGTATGTTTCCCTCACAAAACGAAAGGAGACCAGACTTCACAGGGACTTCAAGAGCGAGTTCCAGAGGTCCCTGTCGCAAATCGAGAAGGACCCCAAGCTACCTACCGCAACTCGAGAAAGAAACACAAGATTCTGCTTTGAAGGTGAGATGAGGAAAATGTTCCCTGCAGAGTCTCAAGAGAAATCCCATATTCCCGCTTGAAACGCGAAAGGGTAATTGACACCCTTTATGCTGCTCAAGACATTCCCTGACATAGCTGAATGCACTTGAGAGGAGAACACAATTTATGGACTCAGCATTAAATGGGCCCGTATTCCCATTCCATGCCTCGAGAGTAATCCCGATGTTCCCCTACCAAAACGAAAGGAGACCTGACTTCCCAGGGACACACGAGCAAGTTCCTGAGGTCCCTGTAGCAACTCGAGAAGGACACCAAGCTTCCCGCCACAAAACGAGAAAAAACACACGATTCTGCACTCAAGGTGAAATGAGGAAAATTTACCCTGCAGAATCTCAAGAGACCTCCCACATTCCCGCTTGAACTCAAATGGGTTGACTCCCTTTATGTGACTCAAGACATTCCCCGATATAGCTCTTCCCACTTGAGATTATAGCACAAGCTTCCCACCGCAACTCGAGAAAAACCACAAGATTCTGCACTCAAGGTGAAATGAGGAAAATTCCTCCTGCAATCTCAAGAGAAAATCCACATTTCCGCGAGCCTCCACCTCCAACACCTGTCCCTACGGAGGTGGGAGCTCGAGGTGCAGGACCCAGGGATCCACTGAGGGGGGTTCGAGACCTGAGACTTACCCTCCCAAAGACATGTGGCCAACCGGGTATTGGCAGGCACACTCAGCACATCGGATCTCTGTTCCTGCACGACCGACAGCCCCAGGACCCGATGTCCCACCCCGTTTCCAGATCCTCCACCTCAACATGCACTTCCACCTGCTAGGGCGTTGGTGGCAGAACCTGAGTCAGGGTCTGAGTGACCACCTGCACAAGGGCAGCCTGCCCTGGCTCCTGCCAAGGACTCAGACACCCACCATGACGGTCCCACCCCTGCAGGGAGAAAAAGCCCCTGCTCTGGACAGAGACCCAGAGCCCGTTCAGCAAACACCTCGTCCAGGGGCGATTTTGGCGCTGCAGGCGCCATCCCTGTGTGTTCCCTGTGGATGCCGTCCACTCCCTCCCCACCCAGGGGAGACTGACTTCCTTTCCCCTGAGCTGATTTTCAACAGGCTCCTAGGCATCTTTCTTCTCATCTTTTATGTCTTTTATGGCTTTCTGTATATTTTGCTCACAAGTGTGTGTCAATAAATTTTCCTTCCTTGATGCCATTTGGGAATATATAGGCCTTCACAATGCTGTGTAAGCATCACCACTGTCTACATTCGGACACCCTCACTCTATCCCCCCACCCACTTCCCAGCAAAGCCTGGATTCATGGCAAGCACTGCCCATTCCTCTCTCCCCCGCCTGACAACATTGAATCTATTTCTTTCTGCATTTCTTCCCGTCCTTTCGGGGTCCCCAATCAATACAATCACTGAAATGAAAGGAAACTGGATTTTCCTGTGATTGAAAGTGAACGTTATAGTCTTTCAGTATTGTTAGAGTCTTGACATGCCCATGAATTCTACAGTGCATGGAATTCTCTAGGCCAGAATCCTGGAGCTTTTCCCTTCTCCGGGGGATTGTTCTGAGTCCCCACATATTTGAAGACCAAACTGGAGAATTCTGGTTTCTATGTCACTTGAAGGAGCCTTTGAGTATATGAAAGGACAGTGTAGGTCCTTTCAAGATGTCATCTGCCCATCGAAGCCCTCTCGATAACTGCTCAGAATCTCCAGGTAGGCAGTGCTCTTGTAAGAGGGACACCTCAGACACAAGGAAATGCTGAGTTCTTCTCCCGGCTCAAGCAAACTCACAACAATAAACCAGGCAGGAGAAATGGAAAAAGAAATCCACACCAACAAAGGGAAAACTCTTCCTCAGAACACAAGGCCAGAAAAAGACCCACCATCCCTGTGGTCCCCACATGCTCGAGAAAATGTATGATTGGGAAGGAAACAGAAGAAACATATGCAGGTCCAATGAGAGGCAATGGACATGGCTAGTGTAGCTCAGAGACAGCCTGACGCTTTGCGTGGACATGCGGTCAAAAGGAAACACAGGGCAGGTGGCAGTGGTCATCATCTAGAGCTAGGTGCTCATCATGGTGACAACCAGCCTTCAGGACCACAAGAGGGAGTGGAGGGCCTAACAGAGCCCATAGACATCTCTCTCGCTATCTGGGAGAAGAGTGTGCCGGACCCATCAAAGTCCCATAGGAGCATCTATTGACGATCAGTGCCCACCCTCAGGGTGGATCCCACTCCACTTCTGGCACAGCAGCTCCTGTCTTCTGAGATGCTTACCTCTGGCGGTCCGAAGCCACAGGCCTGCTGGGCGCCTGCTGAGACAAAACTCCCTTCAGCTGCTCACACAGCCAAGGGCACACAAGGATGCCAGTGGCCTGTGGCTCATAGGTGGAAAATCTGCCCCCTGACAATCCGACCTGGATATTTGTGCTGAAAGGGAGGCCGCACCCGACTCCATTCATTGGAGTCAGCACCCCTTCTGCTAGAGCTGCTGAATCCATTCAACTGTGAAAACGCAAGCTGAAAAACACCCATCTTTCTGAGAAGTTCTCCTAAAAAGTTTAGGAGCAACGCATTTTGAACCCAGAGGGGATGACATGCATGTCCATGGAAACTTGACACCTCTCAACAAATGCACTTCAAATGATTCCTAGACATACGTTCCATAGAAAATGGTTCACAAAACCAGAAGGAAATGAAGCAGACACTAGACATGAGCTCTGTGTCTTCACACACAATACAGAAAGACACCCACACAAAGAGTAACCAGGAAACACAGTGAACTTGTCTAACCAAGAATTGGACTCTGGGAAAAATGGTCTGTAAAATGCAAATGACACATCCCAAGCTGGGAGACAACTGTTTGCATACACAGAGCTTAGGCAGATTTAGCTTCTAATACACAAGTGACATGAACACAAAAGAGCCTGAGGGAGAGGTCTGAAGGGACACCCGGCGAAGGAAGGGACCTGGAGAGTACACCGAATGATGCCTAGCATTGAGCACCTGAGAAACATGATCTAGCTGCACTCCCCGAGCCCCTGGGGACCATGGACTAGGCCTGTTCTACCTGGAGGCTCAGAGAGATGGACAGTGAGGAAGGGGAAGAGAAATCCTTGGCATTTCTAACATTCACAGCAAAAGCTTAAAAGGAGAAGGCAAGGATCCACCCCACCGACAGTGACATTTCCTGAAAGGCAATAGCTTGGAGTCCATCTAACCTAGGAGGGAAGCCCCTCTTCTCAGAGAACTGCAAGAGATGGATGAAAGAAGGTGAAACCCACCAATCCAATGGAAAATAAGCTGTGCTCCCGGATCAGAAGAATTCCTCCTGGTAAGATGATGTCACTTCCCCCTCCCCCCAACCCCAACCGTGGGGCAATCCAGAGGTTGCATGCTATTTCTCTCAAAATACTAAAGGCTGTTCTCAGGGCATTATAACCAAAGAATTCCAAAATGTCTATGGAAACAGAAAGGAGTCAAAATAGTCAATGCAATCTGCCACAAAGCCCTGAAATGTACATAGCAGGCTGCCTGATAGCCAATTAGACTATCACACTAGGATCATCAGGACAGCATGGTACAAACATGCAGAACCAGATCCATGGAATGCAATTGAGGGTCCAGAAATAACACCAAGCTTCTATAGTCACTTCATTGACGCCAAAGGAGGGGAGGCGATATGAATGGGAACAAGAGCCTCTGCAACGAAAAGCTGTGGGTATTGGAGATGGTTGCATCTGAATAATCACATTGGCTTTTGGTCTCATAACACCTCAGATTCAGTGAAACACATCAACGCAAAGCCTGAAGTGATGAAACTCTGGAAATAAGCACGGGCCATAGATTCCTTAATGTCAGGGACTTCACGACATGTGTGTGGTGGCGGAAGCAAAATTGCGTCTCTTCAAGTCAAGGAAACAGGAAACCAAACAACATCAACTAGCTTCCATCCACTTGCACAGCTTTGAAACAGAAAAGCTTAGCATTCACAAATCAAAATGGTAACAAACTGAACACAAAGGAATATTTGCAAGCAGAATATAGAAGAAGGGTTTCCTAAGTAAAAAAGACAAGAACTCACATGACTAAGTCTCACACAACAAACCCCAGACCTATCCCTTCCCCTAACCTCAACTCCATCCCCAAACCTTTACCTCACTGGAAAGGAAACCTTGAAGCCTCACTCTAGGTCAACAATATACATGCTTACATTCATTCACAGGCACGCGAGTATCCACAGCAGAGACACAGAAAGGAAGAGACAGACTGAATTTGGAAAGTTCAAGAAAGACAGAAGGAGGGAGAGAGACTGAACAATGGAGAGAGGAAATGAGTCGATTCCACAAAATGTGCATGAATCTCTCTTGAGTTTTGAAACAATGACAATGCCTATTCCCCCTGCAATGGGGAAAATGACCCAAGTTGATGAGGCTCAAAGACAAGGATGCGGGGAGCCACTTTTTGGGCAGCCTCCCCCACCCCTCGAAGATGAGTGGGACACTTGAGTAGGAGGATGAAAGTTGATATCAGAGGGAGCGATGGCTAAATGTGACCTTCCGGTCCTCCCAATGAGGGGGTCAAGAAATAGGCAGGAAGGGGACTGCCTTTTCCCAGGTCCCAGAGCCCATCTAGGCCTGATTCTGCCCCATTCTGTGCTAGGTCAGCCCTTGTTTGTGCCGGTGGAAGAACTCAGACTTTCCCTTATGCCTGCAGTTTCCCACTGAAACAGCACTGCCTACCTGGAGATTCTGAGCACATTTACCGAGAGGGCTTCGTTTGGCAGATGACTTCTTGAAAGGACCTACACGGTCCTTTCAGATACCCAAAGGCTACTTCAAATGAAATAGAAACCAGAATAATCCAGTTTGGTCTTCCAACATATGGGGAGTCAGAACAATTGCCTGGAGAAGGGAAAAGCTACCCACTCCAGGATTCTGTCCTAGAGAATTCCATGGACTGAATGCCAAGACTCGAACGATATTGAGAGACTATAACTTTCACCTTCAGTCAGACCAAAATAAAGTTTCCTATCTTTTCAGTGATTGGCATTGATTGGGGACCCCGAAAGAATGGGAAGAAATGCAGAAAGAAATAGACTCAATGTTGTTAGGCGGGGGAGAGAGGAACAGGCGGTGCTTGCTATGAATGCAGGCTTTGCTGTGAAGTTGGGGAGGGGGGAGAATGAGGGTGTCCGAATGTAGACAGTGGTGATCCTTACACAGCATTGAAGGCCTCCATATTCCTAATGGCATCAAGGAAGGAAAATTTATTGACACACACTTGTGAGCACAATATACACAAAGCCATAAAAGACATAAAAGATGAGAAGAAAGATTCCTAGAAGCCTGATGAAAATGAACTCAGGGAAGGGAAGTCAATCTCCCCTGGGTGGGGAGGGAGTGGAGGGCGTCCATGGGGAACACACAGGGATGGGGGCTGCAGAGCCAACTGCACCCCTGGATAAGATATTTGCCAAACGGGCTCTGGGCCTCTGTCCAGAGCAGGGGCCTGTTCTCCCTGCAGGGGTTGCACAGTCATGGTGGGCATCTGAGTCCTGGGCAGGAGCCAGGACAGGCTTCCTCTGGGCAGGTGGTCAATCAGGCCCTGACTTTAGTCCTGCCGCCAAAGCCCGAGCAGGTGCAAGCGCCGGTGGAGGTAGAGGCTCTGGAAGGCGTGGTGCGACATCAGGGCCTGGGGCTGGGCGTCATGCATGCAGAGATCCGATGTGCTGAGGGTGCTGGCCAGTACTTAGCTGGCCCCGTATCTTTGGGTGGGGACGTCTCAGGTCTCGATCTCCCCTCAGTGGATCCCTGGGTCCTGCACTTAGAGTTCCCACCTCCGTAGGGACAAGTCTTAGACATGGAGGCTGGCTGAGTTTGACGGCCAGAGCTAGAGCTGGGGGAGAAGAAAAGTTTGCCACAGGCCAGCCTTGACATGTGCCTAAGTGGGCACGAAAGCTTCCTAGAGATTCGGTAAGAAGGCCCAGCATCGGAGTCTTCTCTGCAGTCTCCAGGATGGGTAGTTTGAGGCCAGCCTTTGGTCCAGGTCCAGCCCCAGCTCTGTAGGACTCCTCCCTGTGTGGCTCAGCACCGCCTCCCCACACTCACATGCAGAAGCCCAGCCGCCTCACCTCTGAGCTCTGCCGTGCTGGGCTCCAGGTCCTACTGTTGCCTCTGAAGCAGGGCTTCTTGGAGCTCTGTGTCAGAGCCAGCTGCGCTGATCTCCGTGACAGCCTTAGACTGGGCCCCAGTTTGTGTGCTGGATGGTGTTTCACAGCAGGACTTGCCCGCCTCCTCTTCATTGCCAGTTAGGCTGAGCCCTCCGTGGCCATGCTCACCTGTAACCTGCACTGGGCCTCCTGGTCACGGGCTGGTTCTCTGAACCCTACCTCTGGGAGGTGCATGGGGTGTGCCCCTCAGAGGCCACCTCGGGTGGGACGCTATGCAATGATATTGACCATCAGCCAGCCCTGCTTCGATATTTCTGAGCTGAGCCTGGCCAGGATGTCTAATGTTTCTGCCCGTCTGCCCTTCTGATCCCAGAAAGAACAGAGATGAATGCCTGCTCAGATACCCACCAGGGAGGATGGAGACCACCCGCCAAGGGCTTGAGGTCAGCCTGGGCACACGGCTCTGCCTGGATGCTCACCATGTCACCAAGCGTGCTCTCCCCTGGGGTGTGGACACAAGCGGTCCACGGGTTCCTGACCCACCTGTGGCTGGGCTTGCTTGAGGCAGACACAGCCTGAGAAACCCCCATCCACACACAGCGAAAGGCCTCAGGCTTCCAGGGGTGGGACGGGAGAGGTGGGAGGACCCGGCCTGGGGCTCCCCTGTTACCTTTCTGTTCCTTCGGGCAAAGTGCCAGAGGACTCTCGGAGGGGCCCTGGGCCAGCGTCGACGGCCTTCCCACACTCTCTGCCTGTGAGCTCGCCTGAGGACCCGGCCTCTGGGCAGGGGCAAACAGCAGAACATCTTGACAGCAAGCGATCTGGCTGGGGGCTCCTCTCCACTGGGGAGGCCTAGATACACGGGTTGTGGGTTCTGGTGGGTTCTGTTGCCAGGAAATGACATCATTTCCTCGTTCGTGGCCTAGGTCCCTTCCACAAAGTTCCCCAAGGGAACCTCTGGGTTTCTGGCTGTTCTCCCATGCCCTTATGCCACGTGCAGGCACAGTGACACACGTTCAGCCCACCCCACAGCCTTTGGGAGACCTGGGTGAAGCCAGGGCTTGAGCTCTGAGGACACAGCTGCTTTCAGCCCAGGTTGCCTCTTCTCAGAAGTGATGTGGTCCTGGGCAAGACATGTGCCCCCCTTGGTTTCCCCAGTCTCTCCATCTGCAGAGTGGGGGTCACTCTTCCATCTCCTCCCTAGGTCTGTCATCCTACAAACAGCTCCAGTGCCTGTTCAGACTTTCCGCTGCTCTCACATGGAACTTAGGCACTGAGACTTCCCAAAGGACGGATTCAACACAGGGCTGACCTAGCACAGAATGGGCAGAATCAGGCCTGGATGGTCTCTAGGACCTGGGAAAAGTCAGTCCCCTTTCTGCCTATTTCTTGACCCCTGCTTTGGGAGGACTGGAAAATCATATTCACACATCGTGACCTCTGATATCAACCTTCATCGTCCTATTCAAGTGTCCCACTCAGCCTCGAGGCCTGGGGGAGGCTGCCCCAACAGTGGCTCCCCGAATCCTTGTCTTTGAGACTCATCAACTTGGGTCATTTTCCCCCTTGCAGGGGATATAGGCACTGTCATTGTTTCCATCCTCAAGAGAGATTCATGCAAGTTCTGTGAAATTGCCTCATTTCCTCTCTCTATTGTTCAGTCTCTCTCCCTCGTTCCGTCTCTTTCTTGATCTTTCCAAATTCATTCTGTATCTTCCTTTCTGTGTCTCTCCTGTGGATGCTCGCATGTCTGTGAATGCATGTAAACATGTATAGTGTTGACCTAGGGTGAGGCTTTTTGTTTTGGTGTCCAGTGAGATAATGGTATCGCGTTGGAGTTGGTGTTAGGGGAAGGGATAGGCCTGGGTTTTTTTCTGGGAGACTTACTTGTGTGAGTTCCCAATCTCTTTTACAGAGGAACCCCTTCTCCGATATTCTGTTTGCAAATATCCTTTTGTGTTCAGTTTGTTACCATTTTGATTTGCGAATGCTTAGGTTTTCTGTTGCAAAGCTGTTCAAGTGGACAGAAACTCGTGGGTGTCCTTTCGTTTCCTGTTTCCTTGACTTGAAGAGACCCTACTTTGCTTTTCCACCCACATATGTTGAGAAGTCCCTGACATTAAAAGCTTATGTCCTGTGCTTATTTCCAGGAGTTTCTTCACTTCAGGCTTTGCTTTGATGTGTTTCACTGAATCTGACGTGTTCTGAGACCAAAAGCCAACGTGATTGTTCAGGTGGAACCATCTGTAATTCCCACGGTCTTTCGTTGCACAGACTCTTGTTCCCATTCTTATTACCTCCCCTCCTTTGGTGTCGAGGAATTGACTGTACAAGCTTGGGTTTATGTCTGGACCCTCAATTCCATTCCATGGATCTGGTTCTGCATGTTTGATTTCTTCCCAGTACCATGCTGTGCTGATGATCCTAGTGTGATAATCTAATTGGCTATCAGCAGCCTGCTATATACATTTCAGGTTTTTGCGGCCGATTGCATTGACTCTTTTGACATCGTAGTGTTTCCATAGACATTTAGAAATTCTTTGGTTTTTATGCCCTGAGAGCAGCCGTTTTTATTTTGAGAGGTTAGCGTGGAACCTCTGGATTGCCCCACGGTGTGGGTCCGGGGGAGGGGGAAGTAACATCATCTTATCATGAATAATTCTTCTGTTCCATGAGCACAGCTTATTTTCCATTGGATTGGTGGGCTTCACCTTCTTTCATCCATCTCTTGCCGTTCTCTGAGAAGAGGGGCACCGCTCCTGGGTTAGATGGATTCTTAGCTATTCCCTTTCAGGGAATTTACTGTCGGTGGGGTTGATACTTGTCTTCTCCTTCTAAGCGTTTGCTGTGAGTGTTAGAAATGCTGAGGATTTCTCTTCCCCTTCCTCACTGTCCATCTCTCTGAGCCTCCAGGTGGAAGAGGCCTAGTCCAGGGTCCCACGGGGCTCGGGGAGTGCAGCTAGACCGTGTTTCTCAGGACCTCAGTGCTAGGAATCATTCGGTATACTCTCTGTGTCCCTTCCTTCGCCTGGTGTCCCTTCAGACTTCTCCTTCAGGCTAGTTTGTGTTCATGTCGTTTGCATATTAGGAGCCAAATCTTGCCTAAACTCTGTGTATGCAAAGAGTTGTCTCCCAGGATGGGAGGTGTCTTATGCGTTTTTCAGACGGTCTTTCCCAGAGTCCTAATCTTGGATTTGACAAAGTTCACTGTGTTCTCTGTTTACTCTTTGTGCAGTGCCTTTCTGTATTGTGTGTAAAGACTCAGAGTTCATGTCTAATGTATGCTCCATTTACTTCTGGATTTATGAACCGTTTTGCATGGTACATATGTCTAGGAATCATTTGAAGTGCATTTGTTGAGAGGTGTCAATTTTCATGGACATGCATGTCATCCCCTCTGGTTTCCAAATGCGTTGCTCGTAAACCCTTTTAGAGACGTTGTCGGAAAGATGGGTGTTTTTCAGCATGAATTTCCACAGTTGAATGGATTCAGCAGCTCTAGCATCAGGGACGCTGTGTCCAGTGAAAGGGGAGTCGGGTGCGTCCTCCCTTTCAACACTGGTCCCCAGTTCAGATTGACAGGGCTTTGATCTTCCATTTGTGAGCCTGAGGCCACAGGCATCCTTGTGTGTCCCTGTCTGTGTGAGCAGCTGAAGTGAGGCAGCTCCACAGGCGCCCAGCAGGTCTGCAGCTTTGGATCGCTACAGGTGAACATCTAAGAGGACAGGAGCAACCGGGCAAGAAGTAAGTGGAATTCACCTTGAGGGTTGGCATTGATCATTAAGTGATGCTACTGTGGGACTTTGATTGGTCCGGCAATCTCTTCTGCCAGAGAGCGAGAGAGATGTCTATGGCTCTGCTAGGCCCTCCGCTTTCTCTTTGGGTCCCGAAGGCTGGTTGTCATTATCCTGTACACGTAGCTGTGAGATGATGACCACCGCCACCTGCACTGTGTTTCCCTTTGCCCATGTGACCATGCGAAGATTCAGGACATCTCTGAGCTACACTAGCCATGTGCATTGCCTCTCATTGGACCTGCACATGTTTCTACTTTTTAATTCTTGATCACTGATTTTCTCAAGCATGTGGGGGCCACAAGGATGGTGGGTCGTTCTCTGGCCTTGTGTTCTGAGGAACACTTGTGCCTTTGTTGGTGTGGGTATATCTTTCCATTTCTCCTGCCTGGTTTATTCTTGTGAGTTTGTTTGTGCCGGTGGAAGAACTCAGACTTTCCCTTGTGCCTGAGGTGTCCCACTTACAACAGCACTGCCTACCTGGAGATTCTGAGCATAGTAGCCGAGAAGGCTTCATTTGGAAGATAACATTATAAAAGGACCTACAAGTCCTTTCAGATCCCCAAAGGCTACTTCACACTTTGGTCTTCTAATATGTGGGAAGTAGGAACAATCCTCTGGAGAAGGGAAAAGCTACCCACCCAAGATTCTGGCCTAGAGAATTCCATGGACTGTAGAATTCATAGGGATGCCAAGACTAACAATACTTAGAGACTACAACTTTCGCCTTCAATAAGAGCAAAATCCAGTTTCCTATCATTTCAGTGAATAGCGTTGATTGGGAACCCTGAAAGGATGAGAAGAAATGCAGAGAGAAGTGGACTCAATGTTGAGAGGTGGGGGAGAGAGGAACGGGGAATGCTTGCCATGAATCCAGGCTTTGCTGCGAAGTGGGGGGGATAGAATGAGGGTGTCTGAATGTAGACAGCGGTGATGCTTACACAGCATTGTAGAGGCCTCCATATTCCCAAGGAAGGAAAATTTATTGACACACATTTGCGAGCAAAATATACAGAAAGATATAAAAGACATAAAAGATGAGAAGAAAGATGCCTAGGAGCCTGATGAAAATGAGCTCTGGGGAAGGAAAGTCAATCTCCCCTGGGTGTGGAGGGAGTAGACGGCGTCCACGGGGAACACAGAGGGATGGAGGCTGCAGAGCCAACTCCGCCCCTGGGTGATGTGGTTGCCAAAGTGTTCTGGGCATCTATCCAGAGCGGGGTGCTGTTCTCCCTTCAAGTGTTGGATAGTCATGGTGGGCGTCTGAGTCCTTGGTAGTAGGCAGGGCAGGCTGCTGCTCCAAAGTTGGTCACTTAGGCCTTGACTCGGGTTCTGCCGCTAAAGCCTGAGCAGGTGCAAGTGCACATGGAGGTGGAGTTTCTCGAAGGCAGGGTGCGACATCTTGGCCTGGTGTTGTGCAGGCACAGAGATCTGATGTGCTGAGGGTAGTGGCCAATATTCGGCTGGCCCCGTGTCATTGGGAGGGGACGTCTCAGGTCTCGATCTCCCCTCAGTGGATCCGTGAGTCCTGCACCAGGAGCTCCCACCTCCGTAGGGACAGGTCTTAGACATGGAGGCTGGCTGAGTTGGACGGCCAGAGCTAGAACTGTGGGAGAAGAAAAGTTTGCCACAGGCCAGCCTTGCCATGTGCCTAAGTGGGCACGAAAGCTTCCTAGAGATTTGCTAAGAAGGCCCAGCATCAGAGTCTTCTCTGCAGTCTCCAAGATGGGTGGTGTGAGGCTAGCCTTCGTTCCAGGCCCAGCCCCAGCTCTGGGGGACACCTCCCTGTGTGGCTCAGCACCGCCTCCCCACACTCACAGGCAGTAGCCCCAGCCAACTCACATCTGTGCTCTTCCGTGCTGGGCTCGAGGTCTTCCTGCTGCCTCCGAGGCATGGCTTCTCGGAGTTCTGCATCAGAGCCGGCTGTGCTGAGCTCCGTGGCAGCCTGAGACTGGGTCCCAGGGTGTGTGCTGGGTGGAGTCTGGACAGCAGACCTTGCCCACTTCCTCTTCATCGCCAGTTGGGCTGAGCCCTCCGTGGCCACCCTCACCTGGAGCCTGCACTGGGCCTCCGGAGCAGGGGGCTGGTGCTCTGAACCCTCCCTTTGGGAGGTGGATGGGGTGTGCCCCTCAGAGTCCACCTCGGGTGGGACGGTCTGCAATGTCAGTGACCATCAGCCAGCCCTGCATTGATATTTCTGAGGTTAGCTTGGCAAGGATGACTGCTGCTTCTGCCTGCATGCCTTTCTGCTCCAAGAAAGACCAGAGACACGAGTGTCTGCTCAGATACCTACCCGGGAGGATGGAGAATCCCCTGAGAGCATGAGGTCAGCCTGAGCATCTGGCTCTGCCCGGACACTCCCCATGCCACACAGCCTGCTCTCCCCTGGGGTGTGGACACAAGAAGCACATGGGCTCCTGATTGAAATGTGGCTGCGCTTGCTTGAGGCAGACACACCCCTAGAAACCCCCATCCACACAGAGGGAAAGGCCTCAGGCTTCCCCGTGTGGGACAGGAGAGGTGGCCGGACCCAGTCTGGGGCTCCCCTGTTACCTTTCTTTTCCTTCAGCAAAGGGCCAGAGGTCTCTTGGCGGGGGCCCTGAGCCAGAGTCGACCGCGTTCCCATGCATTCTGTCTGTTAGCTAGCCTGAGACCCCGTCCTCTGGGCAGGGGAAAACAGCAGAATATCTTCACAGCTAGCGATCTGGCCAGGGTCTCCGCTCCGCTGGCCAGGCCTGGATACACAGGTTGCGGGTTCTGTTGGGTTCTGTTGCCAGGAAGTGACATCATTTCCTGGTTCGTGGCTGAGGTCCCTTCCACAAAACTCCCAAACGGAACTTCTGGTTTTCTGGCTGTGTCCCCATGCCCTTAGGCCACGTGCAGGCACAGTGACACACACGCAGCCCACCCCACAGCCTTGGGGAGACCTGGGTGCAACCAGGGCCTGAGTTCTGAGGACACAGCTCCTTTCAGAACAGGCTCCTTCTTCTCAGAAGTGTTGTGGCCCTGGTCAAGCCATGTGCCCCACAAGGTTTCCCGTCTCTCCATCTGCAGAGTGGGTCACAATCTCCCGTCTCCTGACCAGGTCTGTCAGCCTACGAGGAGCTCCAGTGCCTGTTCAAAATTTGGGCCGCTTTCCCTTGGAGCTTGGACACAGACTTCCCAAAGGATGGATTCCACACAGGGCTGACCTAGCACACAATGGGCAGAATCAGGCCTGGATTTGCTCTGGGACCTGGGAAAAGGCAGGCCCCTTCCTGCCTATTTATGGCCCCCGATTTGGGAGGACCGGAAGGTCATATTCACACATCCCCCCCTCTGATATCAACCTTCCCTGTCTTACTCAAATGTCCCACTCAGCCTCGAGGGTTGGGGGAGTCTGCCCCAACAGTGGCTCGCCGCAATCTTGTCTTTGAGTCTCATCATCGTGGGTCATTTTCCCCCTAGCAGGGGAATATTGACTGTCACTGTTTCCAACTCAAGAGAGATTCATGCAAATTCTGTGAAATCGACTCATTTCCTCTCTGCATTGTTCAGTATCTCTCCCTCGTTTCTTCTCTTTCTTGACCTTTCCAAATTCAGTCTGTCTCTTCCACTGTGTGTCTCTCCTGTGGATACACGCATGCCTATGAAGGCATGTACGCATGTATATTTTTGGCCTAGGCTGAGGCTTTAGGGTTTCATTTTGAGTGAGGTAAAGGTTTGGGGTTGGATTTGGTGTTAGGGGAAGGGTTAGGTCTGGGGTTTGTTCTGGGAGACTTAGTGGTGTGAGTTCTCATTCTCTTACATAATAACCCCTTCTCTGATATTCTGCTTGCAAATATGCTTGTGTGTTCACTTTGTTATCATTTTGATTTGTAAATGCTTAGCTTTTCTGTTGCAAAGTTGTTCAAGTGGATGGAAGCGGGTGGGTGTCCCTTGGTTTCCTGTTTCCTTGAATTGAAGAGACCCAATTTTGCTTCCCCCCAACACACACATGTTGAGACATCCCTGACAAGGAGGACCCTATGGCCCCTGCTTATTTCCAGGAGTTTCATCACTTCAGGCTTTGCGTTGATGTGTTTCACTGAATCTGACGTGTTCTGAGACCAAAAGCCAACGTGATTGTTTAGATGGAACCATCTCCATTTTCCACGTCCTTTCGTTGCAGAGGCTCTTGTTCCCATTCTTATCGCCTCCCCTCCTTTGGCGTCAATGAATTGACCATAGAAGCTTGGGTTTAGTTCTGGACCCTCAATTCCATTCCATGGATCTGGTTCTGGGTGTTTCGTTTCTTCCCAGTATCATGCTGTCCTGTTATCCTGGTGTGATAATCAAATTGGCTATCAGGCAGCCTTCAATGGCCATTTCAGGGCTTTGCAGCAGATCGCATTGACCCTTTTGTCTCCTTTGTGTTTCCATAGACATTTTGGAATTCTTTCGCTATAATGCCCTGAGAGCAGTAGTTGGTATTTTGAGAGGAATGGCGTGGAACCTCTGTAATGCCCCACTGTGGGGATCGGGGGGATGGGGAACTGACATCATCTTACCAGGAGGAATTCTTCTGCTCCGTGAGCACAGCTAATTTTCCATTGGATTTGTGGGCTTCACCTTCTTTCATCCATCTCTTGCAGTTCTCTGAGAAGAGGGACTTCCTTCCTGGGTTAGATGGACTCCTAGCTATTGCCTTTCAGGGAATGTCACTGTCGGTGGGGTTGACCCTTGCCTTGTCCTTCTAAGCGTTTGCAGTGAATGTTAGAAATGCCAAGGATTTCTCTTCCCCATTCTCACTGTCCATCTCTCTCAGCTTCTTTGTAGAACAGGCCAAGTCCAGGGTCCCACGAGTCTCGGGGAGTGCAGCTAGACCGTGTTTCTCAGGCCCTCAATGCTGGGCATCACTTGGTGTACTCTCTGTGTCCTTTCCTTCGCCTGGTGTCCCTTCACAGTCCTCTCCTTCAGGCTCGTTTGTGTTCATGTCATTTGTGTATTAGGAGCCAAATCCTGCCCAAGTTCTGTGTCTGTAAACAGTTGTCTCCCAGCTTGGGAGGTGTCGTTTGTGTTTTCCAGACCGTATTTCCCAGAGTCCAAATCTTGGTTAGACAACGTTCACTGTGTTCCCGGGTTACTCTTTGTGTAGTGCCTTACTGTATTGTGGGTGGAGACTAAGAGCTCACGTCTAATGTCTGCTCCATTTCCTTCTGGATTTGTGAACCGTTTTGCATGGAACGTATGTCTAGGAATCATTTGAAGTGCATTTGTTGAGAGGTGTCAAGTTTCCATGGACATGCATGTCATCCCCTCTGGTTTTCAAATGCGTTGCTCATAAACTATTTTGTAGACCTTCTTGGAAAGATAGGGGTTTTTCAGCTTGCATTTCCGCAGATGAATGGATTCAGCAGCTCTAGCAGCAGGGATGCTGTGTCCAGTGAAAAGGGAGTCGGGTGTGGCCTCCCTTTCAGTACCGATGCCCAGGTCGGGTTGACAGGGTGCTGATCTTCCATCTTTGAGCCAGAGGCCACAAGCATCCTTGAGTGTCCTTGGCTGTGTGAGTAGTTGAAGTGAGTTTCGACTCCACAGGCGCCCAGCAGGCCTGCCGTTTCGGACCGCCAGAGGTGAGCATTTCAGTGGAGAGGAACAACCGTGCCAGAAGTGGAGTGGGATCCACCCTGAGGGTGGGCACTTATCGTCAAGAGATGCTCCTGTGGTACTTTGATGTTTCTGTCACACTCTTCTGCCAGAGAGCGAGAGAAATGTCTATGGGCTCTGCTAGGCCCTCCACTCCCTCTCGTGGTCCTGAAGCTTGGTTGTCATCATCCTGAGCACCTAGCTCTGAGATGATTACCAGCACCACTTGCTCCGTGTTTCCCTTTGCCTGCATGTCCATGCGAAGCGTCAGGCTGTCTCTGAGCTAAACTAGCCATGTGCATTGCCTCTCATTGGACCTGCACATGTTTCTTCTGTTTCCTTCCCAATCACTGATTTTCTCCAGCGTGTGGGGGCCACAAGAATGGTGGGTCTTTCTCTGGCCTTGTTTTCTGAGGAATATTTGTCCCTTTGTTGGTGTGGGTTTATCTTTCCATTTATCCTGCCTGGTTTACTGCTGTGAGTTTGTTTGTGCCAGCGGAAGAACTCAGCCTTTCTCTTGTGCCTGAGGTGTCCCACTTCCAACAGCAATGCTACCTGGAGATTCTGAACACATTTGCCGAGAGGGCTTCGTTTGGCAGATGACATCTTGAAAGGATCTACCTGTTCCTATCAGATACCCAAAGGATCCTTCAAATGACGTAGAAACCAGAATTCTCCAGTTTGGTCTTCCAATATGTGGGGAATCAGCACAATCCCCTGGAGAAAGGAAAAGCTACCCACTCCAGTATTCTGACCTAGAGAATTCCATGCACTGTAGAATTCACGGGGATGCCAAGACTAACAATACTGAGAGACTATAACATTCACCTTTAGTCAGAGCAAAATACAGTTTCCTCTCATTTTAGTGATTGACATTGACTGGGGACCCCGAAAGGATGGGAAGAAATGCAGAGAGAAGACGACTCAATGTTGTCAGGCAGAGGAGAGTTGGATGGGGACTGCTTGCCATGAATCGAGGCTTTTTTTTTTTTTTGAATTGAGGGTCGATAGAATGAGGGCGTCCCGATGTAGACAGTGGCGATGCTTACACAGCATTGTGAAGGCCTCCATATTCCAAACTGGCATCAACGAAGGAAGCTTTATTGACACACACTTAGGAGCAAAATATACAGAAAGCTATAAAAGAAAATAAAGAGGAGGAGAAAATTGCCTAGGACCCTGATGAAAATCAGCTCACGTTAAGGAAATTCAGTCTCCCCTGGGTGGGGAGGGAGTGGACAGCATCCATGGAGAACATACAGGGATGGAGGCTGCAGAGCCAACCGCGCCCCTGGATGATTTTGTTGCCAAAGGGCTCTTGGTCTCTGTCCAGAGCAGGGGCCTGTTCTCTCTGTAGGGGTGGGACAGTCATTGTGGGCGTCTGAGTCCTTTGCAGGAGCCAGGGCAGGCTGCCTCTGCACATGTGGTCACTCAGGCCTTGACTGGGGTTCTGCTGCCAAAGCCTGAATAGGAGCAAGTGCACGTGGAGATGGAGTTTCTGGAAGGCCGAGTGGGACATCGGGGCCTGGGGCTGGGGGTCATCCTGGCACAGAAATCCGATGTGCTGAGGGTGCTGTCCAGTACCCGGCTGGCCCCGTGTCATTGGGAGGGGACGTCTCAGGTCTCGGTCTCCCTCACTGGATTCCTGGGTCCTGCACTTGGACCTCTCTCCTCCTCCTTAGTGACAGGTCTTGGACTTGGAGGCTGGCTGAGTTTGATGTCCAGAGCTAGAGCTGGGGGAGAAGAAGAGTTTTCCACAGGCCAGCCTTGGCATGTGCCTAAGTGGGCCAGAAAGCTTCCCAGAGATTCGCTAAGAAGGCCCACCATTGGAGTCTTCTCTGAAGTCTCCAAGATGGGTGGTGGGAGGCCAGCCTTTGATCCAGGCCCAGCCCCAACTCTGGGAGACTCCTCTCTCTGTGGCTCAGCACCGCCTCCCCACACTCACATGGAGCAGCCCCAGCCACCTCACCTCTGTGCTCTGCCCTGCTGGGCTCCAGGTCCTCCAGCTGCCTCCGAGGCAGGGCTTCTCAGAGCTCTGAATCAGAGCCAGCTGTGCTGAGTTCGTGGCAGCCTGAGACTGGGCCCTGGGTTGTGTGCTGGGTGGTGTCTGAGCAGCAGGCCTTGCCCCCTTCCTCTTCAACGCCATTTGGGCTGAGCCCTCTGAGGCCACTCTCACCTGGAACCTGTACTTAGCCTACAGGGTAGGGGGCTGGTGCGCTGAGCCCTCCCTCTGGGAGGTGGATAGGGTGTTCCCCTCAGGGGCACCTCAGTTGGGACGATCTGCAATGATAGTGACCATCAGCCAGCCCTGCTTCGATATTTCTGAGCTGTGCCTGGCCAGGATAGCTGCTGCTTCTGCCTGCCTGCCCTTCTGCTCCAAGAAAGACCAGAGACACAGTGTCTGCTCAGATACCCACCCGGAAGGACGGAGAACCTCATGAGGGTGTGCGGCCAGCATGGGCAGCTGGCACTGCCCGGACTCTCCTCATGCCACCCAGCCTGCTCTGCCCTGGGGTGTAGCCACAAGCAGCCCATGGACTCCTGACCCTCATGTGGCTGGGCTTGCTTGAGTTCGACACACCAAGAGAAATCCCCATCCACACAGAGGGAAAGGCCTCAGTCTTCCCCACGTGGGACGGGAGATGTGGCTGGACCCGGTCTAGGGCTCCCCTGGTACCTTTCTGTTCCTTCGGGCAAAGGGCCAGTGGCCTCTCTAGGAGCGGGGTGCCTGAGCCAGCGTCGACCACATTTCCACACACTCTGCCTGTGAGCTCTCCTGAGGCCCCGGCCTCTTAGCAGGGGCAAGCAGCAGAACATCTTGACAGCAAGTGATCTGGCCTAGGGCTCCTTTCCGCTGGGGAGGCCTGGATACATGGGTTGCGGGTTCTGTTGGGTTCTGTTGCCAGGAAGTGACATCATTTCCTGGGTTCGTGGCTGAGGTCCCTTCCACAAGCTCCCAAAGGGAACCTCTGGTTTCTGGCTGTACCCCAACGTCCTTAGTCCACGTGCAGGCAAATTGACACCTACACACCCCATCCAACAGCCTTGGGGAGAACTTTGTGCAGCCAGAGCCTGAGCTCTGAGGACAGAGCTGCTTTCAACCCAGGCTCCTTCTTCTCAGGAGTGATGTGGCCCTGGCAAGACATGTGCCCCGCAGGGTTTCCCCAGTCTCTCCGTGTGCAGAGTGGGGGTCCCTCTCCCAACTCCTGCATAGGTCTGTCAGCCTACGAAGAGCTCCAGTGCCTGTTCAAACTTTGGGCCTCCATCAAAAGGAGCTTGGACACAGACTTCCCAAAGGAAGGATTCCACACAGGGCTGACCTAGCACAGAATGGGGCAGAATCAGGCCTGGATGGGCTCTGGGACCTGGGCGAAAGCAGTCCCCTTCCTGCCTATTTCTTGACCCCCGCATTGGGAGGATTGGAAGGTCATATTCAGATATCACCCCTTCTGATATCAACCTTCCTCGTCCTACTCAAGTGTCCCACTCAGCCTTGAGGGGTGGGGGAGGCTCTTCCAACAGTGGCTCTCCACATCCTTGTCTGTGAGTCTAATCATCGAGGGGGAATAGGCACTGTCATTGTTTCCATCCTCAAGAGAGATTCATGCAAATTCTGTGAAATTGACTCGTTTCCTCTCTCCATTGTTCAGTCTCTGTACCTCGTTCCGTCTCTTTTATGACCTGTCCAAATTCAGTCTGTCTCTTCTTCTCTGTGTCTCTCCTGTGGATGCTCACAAACTGTGAATGCATGTACACATGTATAATATTGACCTAGGGTGAGGCTACAGTTTTTCCTTTCGAGTGAGGTAATGATTTGGGATTGGAGTTTGTGTGAGGGGAAGGGATTCGTCTGTTGTTAATTCTGGGAAACTTAGTGGTGGGATTTCTCACTCTCTTTCACGAAGGAACCCCTTCACCGATATTCTGCTTGCAAATATTTTTTTGTGTTCAGTTTGTTACCATTTTGATTTGTGAATGCTTAGATTTTCTGTTGCATAGCTGTTCAAATGGATGCAAGCCCATTTGTGTCCTTTGGTTTCCTGTTTCCTTGACTTGAAGGCACCCAAATTTGCTTAAGCCCCCACACATGTTGAGAAGTCCCTGACATTAAGGAGCCAATGTCCCTTGTTTATTTCAAGGACTTTCATCTCTTCAGTTTTGCTTTGATGTGTTTCGCTGAATCTGAGGTGTTATGAGACCAAAAGCCAATGTGATTTTTCAGATGGAACCGTCTCCAATTCCCATTGTCTTTCGTTGCAGAGGCTCTTGTTCCCAATCGTAGTGTGTACTCTCCTTTGGCATCGAGGAGTTGACCATAGAAGCTGGGTTTATTTCTGGACCCTCAATTCCAGTCCATGGATCTGGTTCTGCGTGTTTCATTTCTTCCCAGTACCATGCTGTCCTGATGATCCTAGTGTGATAGTCTAACTGGCTATCAGGCAGCCTGTGATGTCCATTTGACGACTTTGCGGCAGATTGCATTGACTCCTTTGACTCCTAATATTTCCATAGACATTTTGGAATTCTTTGGTTATATTACCCTGAGAAGAGCTGTTGGTATTTTGAGAGGAATAGTGTGGAAACTCTGGATTGTCCCACGGTGGGGGTCGGGGGGAGGGGGAACCGACATCATCTTACCAGGAGGAATTCTTTTGATCCGTGAGCACAGCTTATATTCCACTGGATTGGTGGGCTTCACCTTCTTTCATACATCTCTTGCAGTTCTCTGAGAACAGGGTCTTCCCTCCTGGGTTAGATGGACTCCTAGCTATTGCCTTTCAGGGAATGTCACTGTCGGTGGGGTTGATAATTGCCTTCTCCTTCTAAGTGTTTGCTGTGAGTGATAGAAATGCCAAGGATTTCTCTTCCCCTTCCTCACTGTCCATCTCTCTGAGCCTCCAAGTAGAACAGGCCTAGTCCAGGGTAACATGCGTCTCGGGAAGTGCAGCTAGATCCTATTTCTCAGGCCCTCAGTACTGGGCATCATTCGGTGTACTCTCCGTATCCCTTCCTTCTCCTGGTGTCCTTTCAGACCCCTCCTTCACGCTCGTTTGTGATCATGTGTTTTGTGTATTAAGAGCCAAATCCTACCTAAGATCTGTGTATGCAAACAGTTGTCTCCAAACGTGGGATGTCTCGTTTGCATTTTTCAGAAGGTCTTTCCCTGAGTCCAAATCTTGGATATGACAAAGTTCACTGTTCCCTGGTTACTCTTTGTGTAGTGCCATTCTGTATTGTGTGTGAAGACTCAGAGCTCATGTCTAATATCTGCTCCATTTCCTTCTGGATTTGTGATCCGTTTTGCGTGGAATGTATGTCTAGAAATCATGTGTAGTTCATTTGCTGAGAGGTGTCAAATTTCAATGGACATGCATGTCATCAACTCTGGTTTGCAAACGTGTTGTTCCTAAACCAATTTGGAGAACTTCTCGGAAAGATGCGGGGTTATTTTAGCCTGCATTTCCACAGTTGAATGGATGCAGCAGCTCTAGCAGCAGGGATAGTCTAATTGCTTAACATCTTAAGAGAAATCCCACATTCCCTCTTCAAACTCGAATGAATACTCAGCACCCTATATGCAACTAAAAGAGTTCCCCAAGATACCCGACCAACCTCGAGAGAAGCAGCGAGGTTCCTGCCACAACTCAAGAAGAGACCAGTTTTCCACTCGCCATGTCGAGGTGAGGATCGATTCCCCCTCTTTGTCTGGAAATTAATCGCGATGTTCCTGTTGAATATGAAGAGGAGGCCTATGTCCCCTTGAAACTCGAGTGGACCCTGGGGAGTCGTGTCGCAATTGAAAAAGACACGGATTATCCCATCCGCTCGAATAAGGACTGATTCCACTGTGCTGATTCAAAGAGAACTCCCGGGATCAAGTAACACCAATAAGAGAGGCCTGACTTCGCAGGTGCATCATGGAGGAAAAGCCCCAGGACAGAAATTGAACTCAACAGGAGGCCTCCCACCCCTTGGACAACTCGAAAAGATAGCGGAGTTACAAGCCTCAACAAGAGACGTGGCATGACTCCCCTGTTGAAACTTCATAGGAAGACTGAGACCCATGTCAGAACTGGAGAGACACACTGAGGTTAGCGCCTCAACTCCAGATCAGACCCTATTCCCCTGCACTGAATCGAAAGACATCCCAAAGGCTTCTCACAGCTCAAAAGGATTTCGGACTTCTCAGAGACAACTTGAGATGCTCCGTGAGGCCTCTTTTGCAACTCGAGGAATCCGAAAGTTTCCTACCCCCAACCTAGAAACACTCTGGCATTACCCCTTTCAATGTGAATTGAAGCCCGATTCCTCTGCATTGACTCGAGAACAATCACGACCTTCCCCTTGGAAATTGACTTCCTTGAGGCAACATGAGTGTCTCCCTGAGTTCCTGGCGTAACTCGAAAGGAAATCCAAACTTCCCTTCGCAACTCACCAAAAACCACGAGAAGCCCCAGGCAACTTCACATGAGGCCCTTTTTTTCCTGCAGCGCCTGGAGAGCAATTCCGAGTTGACTATCAGGATAACATAGGAGGCTTGAATCCCTATTTACAATTCAAGTGGCTCACAGAATACCCATCTTCAGTCGAGTGAAACCCTGAGTTTCCATCCACTGTTCAAGAAGAGCTCTGTATTCCCCACCTACTCACCATATGATCGTTAAAACCCTGTTTCAAATATAGAGGAATCCTTTTTCCTCTCCCACCACAAGATAAGGCCTCTGTCTCCTATTGAAACTCGAGAGCACTCCCGAGGGTCCTGATGCAAGGATAAAGGACTCTGTGTTCCACCTTCAATCAAAGTAGGTCCTGATGATCTAGCAAAGCTCCAATGGAAAACCGACGATCCCCTCACAATGTGATGGGAATCCTGACACCCATGCTGAGCCTATAAAAAAAGCCCTAATGAACAGCCTGATCACGACAAGAGTACTGGTTCCCATTTTACAACTCGAAAGGAAATCAGAGTTTCATGCCTCAAATTGAGACGAAACCTGACTCCCCAGCAGAACCTTCATAGCAACCCCGAGATCCCTGTCGCCACTGGAGAGGAAAACACAGTTGACCGACTCAACGCAAGATGGGGCCCTATTGCACTACTGTGCCTCGAGGGAAATCCCGAGGTTCCTCTTTCAACACGAGAGGAATCCTGACTTCCCTGGGGCAACATGAGCGAGTTCATAAGGTCCCCGTCACAATTTGAGAAGAATACCAAGCTTCCCGCCGCAACTCGAGAGAAACAACCTGATTCTTCACGCAATGCGTGATGAGGAACATTTCCACTGCAGAGTCTCAAGAGAAATCCCAAATTCCCGCTTGAAATTTGAATGGGTACTTGACACCCTTTATACAACTCAAAACTTCCCCGACATAGTCGTCCTCACTGAAGAGGAGCACACAGTTTATGTACACAACGCTAGATGCGGCCCTATTCCTCTGCCACACCTCGAGAGAAATCCCGAGGTTCCCCTTCCAACACAAAATGAGACCTGACTTCCCTGGAACGACACGAGCGAGTTCCTGAATTCCCCGTCGCAGCTCAAGAGGAACCCAAAGCTTCCCGCCACAACTCGAGAAAAATCACAAGATTCTGCCCTCAAGGCGAGATGTTCAACTTTTCTGTTGCCGACTCTCAGGAGAAATCCCACATTCCCGCTTAAAACTCGACAAGTTACTTAACATCCTTTGCTGCTGCTGCTGCTGCTGCTAAGTCACTTCAGTCGTGTCCGACTCTGTGTGACCCCATAAACGGAAGCCCACCAGGCTCCCCCTTCCCTGGGATTCTCCAGGCAAGAACACTGGAGTGGGTTGCTGTTTCCTTCTCCACATCCTTTAGGCGACTCAAAAGTGACACTGACATAACCATTCCAGAAAATTAGAGATATCAAGGGAACATTTCATGCAAAGATGGGCTCGATAAAGGACATAAATAGTATCGACCTAACAGAAGCAGAAGATATTAAGAAGAGGTGGAAAGAATACACAGAGGAACTGTACAAAAATGATCTTCAGGACAAAGATAATCACGATGGTGTGATCACTCACCTGGAACCAGACATCTTGGAATGTGAAGTCAAGTTGGCCTTAGAGAGCATCACTATGAACAAAGCTAGTGGAGGTGATGGAATTCCAATTGAGCTATTTCAAATCCTGAAAGATGATGCTGTGAAAGTGCTTCACACAATATGCCAGCAAATTTGGAAAACTCATCAGTGGCCACAGGACTGGAAGAGGTCAGTCTTCATTCCAATCCCAAAGAAAGGCAATGCCAAAGAATGCCCAAACTACCGCAGAATCGCACTCATCTCACACGCTACTAAAGTCATGCTCAAAATTCTCCAAGCCAGGCTTCAGCAATATACGAACCGTGAACTTCCAGATGTTCAAGCAGGTTTTAGAAAAGGCAGAGGCACCAGAAATCAAATTGCCAACATCCGCTGGATTATGGAGAAAGCAAGAGAGTTCCAGAAAAACATCTATTTCTGCTTCATTGACTATGCCAAAGCCTTTGACTGTGTGGATCACAATAAACTGTGGAACATTCTGAAAGAGATGGGAATACCAGACCACCTGACCTGCCTCTTGAGGAACCAATATGCGGGTCAGGAAGCAACAGTTAGAACTGGATATGGAACAACAGACTGGTTCCAAATAGGAAAAGGAGTACGTCAAGGTTGTATATTGTCACCCAGTTTATTTAATTTATATGCAGAGGGCCTCATGAGGAACGCTGGACTGGAAGAAGCACAAGCTGGAATCAAGATTGCTGGGAGAAATATCAGTAACCTCAGATATGCAGATGACGCCACCCTTATGGCAGAAAGTAAAGAGGAATTCAAAGGCCTTTTGATGAAAGTGAAAGAGGAGAGTGAAAATTTGGCTTAAAGCTCAACATTCAAAGAACGAATATCATGGAATCTGATCCCATTACTTCATGGGAAATAGATGAGGAATCCTTGGAAACCGTTAGACTTTCATTATTGGGGGTCTCCAAAAAAACTGCAGATGATGATTGTATCCAGGAAATAAAAAGTCGCTTACTCCTTGGAACGAAATTTTTAACCAACCTAGATAGCATATTAAAAAGCAGAGACATTACTTTGGCAACCAAGTTCCATCTAGTAAAGGTTATGATTTTTCCTGTGGTCATGTATGGATGTGAGAGTTGGACTGTGAAGAAATCTGATCGCCGAAGAATTGATGCTTCTGAACTGCTGTGCTGGAGAAGACTCTTGAGAGTCCCTTGGACTGCAGGGAGATCCATCCAGTCCATTCTAAAGGAAATCAATCCTGCGTGTTCATTGGAAGGACTGATGCTAAAGCCGAAACTCCAATACTTGGGCCACCTCATGTGACGAGTTGACTCACTGGAAAAGAGTCTGATGCTGGGAGGGATTGGGGGTGGGAGGAGACGTAGACGACGGAGAATGAGATGGCTAGATGGCATCACTGACTGGATGGACATGAGACTGAATGAACTGTGGGAAAGGGTGATGGAGAAAGAGGACTGGCATGCTGTGAATCATGGGGTCGCAAAGAGTGGGAGAGGACTGAGCGACTGAACTGAACTGAACCGAGAGGAACACCGAATTTCCTGCCACAACTGACAAAGTGTCCCGTTTTCCAGTCCTCTTTTCCAGATGAAAGTCGATTCTCCCGCTTTGTCTGGAATGGAATCCGGACGTTCCCGTCGCACAGTACGAGGAGTCCGGTAACACCTTGAAACTCGGGAGAATTCCGGGTTTCAAAACACAATTGGAAAAGCTACCAATGTCCCCACCCACTTGAGATATTGTCTGATTCCACTGCACAGATTCAAATATATCCTCGAATATCAACCCACAAGATGAGTGGAGACATGTCTCCTGAGGATTTTAAACAAAATC
Source organism: Moschus berezovskii (assembly GCF_049115385.1). Lineage (NCBI taxonomy): Eukaryota > Metazoa > Chordata > Mammalia > Artiodactyla > Moschidae > Moschus > Moschus berezovskii. Next base: position 71,747,933 of record NC_142481.1, on the reverse strand, counting down.
TCCAGGTAAAATTTAACTCAATTGTGGCCTAACACTCCTTTTATAACTCGAATAGAAAGTGGAGTACCATGTCTGAACACGAGACGAGGCCTGACTCCCCAAGACAATTTTGAGAGCAACCCTTTCACTACTCAAGAGGAATTCTGAGTTAAACGGACTCAAATCTAGATGCAGACCTACTTCTCTGCAGTGACTCCAAAGGATTCCCGAGGTTCCCCTTGCAAATGGAAAGGCGTTCTGACTTCCCAGAAACAACACAGGAGGCTCCCTGATATATCCATCATCACTCGAGAGGATCACCACATTTCCCGCCGCAACTCGAGAATAACCTCGAAATTCCTCTTTCAAAGCAAGATGATGCCCCCCCTTTTTTTCCTACAGCACGTAGACAAAAGTCCCAAGTTCCTTCTCCAAATTCGATTAGGCTTGAGTTCCTTGATGCCACTTAAGGGTCTCCCAGAGCTACCAGTCCCAATGAGAGAAGAAAACCGATTTTCCCCACCACAATTTAAGAAAAGGCCAGTGATCACACCCCAGCTGAAGATAATGAGCGTTCCACGTTCAACTGAAGAGAAATCACAATTTCACCTCGTACCACAGGACGAGTCCTGTCACATCTATTTACACTTGAGGGCAACACTGTAGATACTGCAGCATGTTCAAAGGACTCCGAGTTCACACTCAACTAGAGATGAGTCGTGTTGTGTTTGCAGCAGCTCCAGTGGAACACGGAGTATCAACTCGCAACATGATCGGAGGCATGAATTCCCTGCTGAGACTCTCGAAAAAGCGCAAATTTCCCGCTAAAACAGAAAGCAGACCTGATAGTCCTTTTACAACTCAGGGGTAAAGTAGAGCTCCTTCCTCAACAAAGACTAGGCTTGATTCCCCAGTGCAACCATCAGAGCAACACCAAGATCCGTGTGGTCACTTGAAATGAATACTGAGTTTACCCACTCAAGTCTAAATGTGGCCCTCATGCCCTGCAGCGACTCCAACAGAATCGCAAAGTTCCACTTTCAAAAGGAAAGGAGACCTGACTTCCCTGAGGCAAAACTAGCAAGTCCAAGTGGTTCCCGTCATAATGCAAGAATACCTCCAAGCTTCAAGCCGCAACTCCAGATAAACCATGAAATTCTCCACTCCACGCGACAGGACGCCCTTTTCTGCTGCAGCGTCTTAAGAGAAGTCCCACATTCCCTCTTCAAACTCGAAAGGATACTCAGCACACCACAGGCAACTGAAGAGTTTCCCCGAGATACCCGGCTAAACTCAAGAGGAGCAGCGAGGTTCCTGCCACAGCTCAAGAAGAGACCCGTTTTCCACTCGTCATCTCAAGGTGAGGATCGATTGTCCTGCTTCGTATGGAAATTAATCCCGATGTTTCTGTCAAATCGGAAGAGGAGGCCTATGCCCTCTTAAAACTCGAGAGGACCCCAGGGAGGCGTGCCACAATTCAAAAAGACACTAATTTAACCATCCGCTCAATATAAGGAGTGATTCCACCGTTCCAATTCAAAGGGAACTCCCAGGATCAAGTAACACCACTCAGGGAGGCCTGCTTTCCCAGGTGCATCATAGAGAAAAAGCCCCAGGACAGAAAATCAACTCAACAGGAGGCCGACCACCCCTTTTACAACTCGAAAAGTTAGTGGAGTTCCATGCCTCAACAAGAGACTTGGCATGACTCCCCTTTTGAAACTTCGTAGGAACACTGTGATCCATGTAAGAACTGGAGAGGCACACTGAGGTTAGCGCCTCAACTCCAGATGAGACCCTATTCCCCTGCACTGTCTCGAAAGGCATCCCAAAGGCTCTCCACACTACAAAAGGTTTCTGGACTTCCGAGAGACACCTTGAGATGATCCGTAAGACCCATTTTGCAACTCGAGGGATCCGAAAGATTCCTGCCCAAATTCGAGAAACACTTTGGGATTACCCACTTTCAATGTGAACTGAAGCCCGATTCCTCTGCACTGACTCGAGATCAATCACGAACTTCCCCTCACAACTTTTCTTCCCTGAGACAATATGAGTGTCTCCCTGACTTCCCTGGCATAACTCGAAATGAAAGCCATACTTCCCTTTGCCATCGCCATATACCACGAGAAGCTCCAGGCAACGTCACTTGAGGCCCTTTTTTCCTACAGTGCCTGGAGAGCAATCCCGAGTTCTCTCTCAAGATACCACAGGAGACTTGAATCCCTTTTTACAATTGAAGGGGCTCCCAGAATATCCATCTTCAATTGAGAGGAAAGCCCGGTTTCCGTGCACAGCTCTAGAAGAGCTCTGTATTCCCCACGTCCTCACGATACGAGCATTCAAACCCTGCTTCAACTCTAGATGTATCCTTTCTTCTTCTCCCACCACAAGAGGAGGCCTCTGTCTCCTATTGAAACTCAAGTGCCCTCCCGCGGAAGCTGCTGAGGACTCTGAGTTCCACCTCCAATCGAGGTAAGTCCTGATGATCTAGCAAAGCTCCAATGGAACACCGACTATCCCCTCACAACATGATGAGAAACCTGACACCCATGCTCAGCCGAGAGAAAAAGCCCTAATGAACCTCCTGATCAAGACACGAAGAATGATTCCCTTTTACAACTAGAAAGGAAAGCAGAATTCCATGCTTCAAATCGAGATGAAGCCTGACTCCCCAGTAGAACCTTCAGAGAAGCCCCGAGATCCCTGTCGCCACTGGAAAAAACACAGAGTTGACAGACTCAACGCTAGATGCGGCCCTATTCCTCTGCTGTACCTCGAGAGAAATCCTGAGGTTCCCCTTTCAACACGAAAGGAGACCTGACTTCCCTGGGGCAACACGAGCGATTTCATATGGTCACCGTCACAACTGGAGAAGAACCCCAAGCTTACCGCTGCAACTAGAGAAAAACCATCAGATTTTTCCCCCCAATGCGAGATGAGAAATTTTTCCGCTGCAGGGTCTCAAGAGAAATCCTACATTCCCGCTTGAAATTCGAACAAGTACTTGACACCCTTTATGCGAATCAAAACTTCCCCGACAGAGCTGTACCCACTGAAGAGGAGCACACAGTTTAGGTACACAATGCTAGATGCAGCCCTATTTCTCTGCCGCACCTCGAGGGGAATCCCGAGGTTCCCCTTCAACACGAAAGTCGACCTGACTTCCCTGAAGCAACACCATCGAGTTCCAGAGGTCCCCGTCGCAAATCGAGAGGGAGCCCAAGCTTCTTGCCACAACTAGAGAATAACCATAAAAATCTGCCCTCAAGGAGAGATGAGGAATATTTCCACTGCAGAGTCTCAAGAGAAATCCCACATTCCCGCTTGAAATTCGAACGGGTAGTTGATACCCTTTATGCGACCCAAAAACTTCCCAGACATAGCGGTCCACATTGAACTGGAGCACACAATTTACGTACACAATACTGGATGCGGCCCTGTTCCTCCCAAGCGCCTCAAGAGGAATACTGAGGTTCCCCTTCCAACAGCAAATGAGCACTAACTTCCCTGGGACAACGTGAACGAGTTCCTGAGTTCCCCGTCTCAACTCACAGGGAACCCCTAGCTTTCCGCCGCAACTCAAGAAAAACGACAACGTTCCCCCATCAATGTGAGATGAGGAAATTTTCTGCTGCAGAATATCAAGAGAAATCCCAAATTCCCGCCTGAAATTCGAAAGGGTACTTGACACAATTTATGGAACTCAAAAAGTTCCCTAACATAGCCGTGCCCACTGGAGAGGAGTACACAATTAACGGATTCAACACGAGATGAGGGCCTATTCCCATTTAACGGCTCAAGAGTAACCCCGAAATTACCCTTCCAACCCAAAAGGGGACAAGACTTCCCTGAAGCAAAACGAGCAAGTTCCTGTGGTCCACGGCGCAACTCGAGAGGGAACCCAAGCTTCCCGCCTCAACTGGAGAAAAACCAAGATTCTGCCCTCAAGGCAAAATGAGGAATATTTCCGTAGCAGATTCACCAGAGAAATCCACATTCCCACTTGAAACTCGACAGGTTACTGAACATCCTTTATGCGACTCAAAAATTAAACCGACATACACAGCCCCAGTCGAGAGGAACACCGAGTTTTGTGCCACATTGACAAATTGTCCCATTTTCCAGTCATCTTTTCCAGGTAGGAGTAGATTCCTCTGCTTTCTCTGGAATGGAATCTGGACCTTCAGGTCGCACTGTACGAGGAGGTGGGTACCTCCTTGAAACTCAGTAGGATCCCCAGGTTTTCAAAACACAAATGGAAAAGGTACGGATGTCAAAACCCACTTGAGATATTGTCTGATTCTACTGCACAGATTCAAATGTATCCTCGAGTATCAACTCATAAGACGAGTGGAGACCTGACTCCCTGAGCATACTCGATACAATCTCCAGGTACAAATTCAACTCTAATGTGGCCTAACACCCATTTTACAACTCGAGAAGAAAGTGCAGTTCGATGTCTGAACAATAGAAGAGGCCTGATTCCCCAGGTGAATTTTGAGAGCAACCCCGAGATACTTGTTGCCACTGGCAAAGAACACACAGTCGAACGAATCAACACTAAATGCCGCCCTATTCCTCTGCTGCGCCTCAAGAGCAATCCGGAGGTTCACCTTCCAACACGATAGGAAACCTGACTTCCCTGGGGCAACACGAGGGATTTCCTGAGGTCCCCGTCACAACTTGAGAAGAACCCAATGCTTCCCGCCACACTCGTGAAACACCAAAAAATTATGCCCTCAATGCGAGATGAGGAAATTTTCCACTGCAGAATCTCAAGAGAAATCCCACATTCCCACTTGAAATTCGAACGGGTACTTGAAACCCTTTATGAGACTCAAAAAATTCCCCAACATAGCCATCCACATTGATGTGGAGCACACAATTTTCCTACACAACACTAGATAACGACCCTATTCTTCCCCCGCACCTCTAGCTGAATCCTGAGGTTCCCCTTCCAACAGCAAAGAGACCCAAGTTCCCTGGGACAACGCGAGTGAGTTCCTGACGTTCCCATAGCAACTCGAGACGAACCCAAAGCTTTCCGCCTCAACTCGTGAAAAACGACAAAGTTCCCCCATCTATGCGACATGAGGAAATTTTCTGCTGCAGAATCTCAAGAGAAATCCCACATTTCCAGTTGAAACTCGAAGAGGTATTTGACACCCTTTATGCGACTCAAAAATCTCCCTTACATAGCCGTCCCCACTGGAGAGGAGCACACAATTTACGGACTCAACTCAAGATGAGGCCTTATGCCCATTTAACGGCTCGAGAGTAATCCCAAAGTTCCCCTTCCAACACAAAAGGGGACCAGACTTCCTTGCAGAAACACAAGAGAGTTCCTGAGGTCCCCAGCCCAACTCGAGAGGGACCCCAAGCTTCCTGCCGCATCTCAAGAAAAACGACAAGATTCTGCCCTCAAGGCGAGATGAGGAACATTTCCCTTGCAGCTTCGCAAGAGAAATTCCACATTCCCACTTGAAACTCGACAGGTTACTGAACATCCTTTATGCGACTCAAAAATTAAACCGACATACACAGCCCCAATCCAGCGGAATACCGAGTTTCCTGCCACAGTGACAACTTACCCCGTTTTCCAGTCCTCTTTTCCAGATGACAGAGTCGATTCCTCTGCTTTCTCTGGAATGGAATCCGGATGTTCTGGTCGCACAGTACGAGGAGGCGGGTACCAATTTGAAACTCGAGAGGATCCCCAGGTTTTCAACACACAAATGGAAAAGGTACGGATGTCACCACCCACTGGAAATATTGTCTGATTCTACTGCACAGATTCAAATGTAGCCTTGAGTATCAACTCAGAAGACGAGTGGAGACCTGACTCCCTGAACAACTCGATACAATCTTCAGTTACTAAATCAACTCTCATGGGGCCTAACACCCATTTTACAACTCGAGAAGAAAGTGCAGTTCCATGTCTGAACAAGAGACGAGGGATGAATCTCCTGGAAAATTTTGAGAGCAACCGCGTTTAGGAGCCCGACATTGACCACGAGAGAGAATGGTTAAGGAAGCAGAGATGTGCCTGCAAACAAGACTCTCTGCTTGGGCAGAGCATGCTTGCAAACAGGATGTTCTTCCAGGAAGCCTGCACACAATATCCAAGGTTAATGTTCCGCTCGCATACGAGGGAACAGGCCCTCCTTAAAAAAAAGGAAGAGGCTGGAGTTCTGGGCAGGCTTTGCAGTAAACATGATGTGGTCACTTCCTCCCTTTGTTCCTCCTGTCCTTGAAATGTGCTTAGTTTTTTGTCCTTATTTGGTAGAAGAATGCATTGCTTAGATTTTGGTATGTGCCCAGCTACCGGGGTATAAAATTAAACCGCAAGGGGGCTTGCGCAGAATTTTACCTCTGGCCGGAGTTGTGTCTTTGTCTGTCTTTTGTGTGTCTTGTCTTTGTGTCATTTAGCCCACAACATCTGGCGCCCAACGTGGGGCCCAAGCGAAACCGAAAGGGTGAGTACCCCCTCGGGCATTGTAGGTCCAAGGCAGGGGAACTTTCGGGAAAATTATGGGGAATTCCCCATCAGCAAAGGCACAATACATGGAGCTAGTCAAAGGACTTATCCAATCCATCGGGGTAAAGGCAACTAGTCGTCGTTTATCGGAGTTATTTCCCCTTGTGGAGCAGCATTGTTATTGGTTTAAGTGCCAACCTAAAGTACAATTAAACTTAAAGGAATGGAAATTAATACAGAAAGAATTACGGCAACAGCATCAGAAGGGTAACATAATTCTTTTGAAATTGTGGACTCTATGTAGTGCTATCACTCAAGCACTTGCATTGCTTTCCACCAATAGTGAAACTAAATCTACAAAATCTGAGGTAATTTATGAGGAAGTCCTATTGAGAAACAAACAAACAAAAAATCAAATGGTGCCGCTTTAAATGACGCTTCAGTGGCCACTGCTTTGCATTCCAGGGATGGGGAATCAGACTCCAAATCTGATAGTGCTAGTGATTTCTCCTCGTCATCCGAAGGGAATGACGATGTTGATAAAGTGACCCGTAATTTTCAACAATGGTGGAAAACACAGAATGAAGGAACAAAGAGGGTTCCTACTCCTACAGCCCCTCCCTATGCTTCTCTTTTTCCGGTATCGCATAGTTCTCCAGATGTAGTCCAAGAGGGGCCCTCTTTCTCATTTCCCGAGTCCATGTTTTATGATGATGATATCCCTGTGCCCTCTGGTGGTTTTACAGATCCTCCACAGTTATTTCCAATTCAATGGCAAGCAGCTCCCAACAATATGATTAATGCTCAATATTCGCCTTTTAAATATAAATTTTTCAGGGATCTTAAAGCTGCTGTTTCTCAATATGGTCCCCAATACCCTTTTGTATTAGCTATGTTAGATTCTGTAGAGAAGACAAAATTGATTCTTCCCTTCGATTTGGAGTCCATAGCCCAGGCTCTGCTTAAAGGATCTCAGTGGTTGCAATTAAAGAGTTGGTGAGAAGAAAAAGCCCAAACACAGGCTCAAATTAATGAGGGACAGTACCCTCCTGGTCCTTTAGAAGATAAATTGATGGGAGAATGACAATTTCGAGCCTTTAGATCAGGCTCAATATTCCGACCAGGATTTACAACAGGTGCGCCAAGTATTTCTTAGGGCTTGGCGCCATATTGTACCTACTGGCCAAGCTCAGCCTTCTTTCACAAAAACTTTACAAGGACCCAATGAACCTTATACTGATTTTCTTGCTAGATTGTGGGTTGCTGTTGAGGGGCTGTTGGACGTGGTGAAATTTCAGAGATACTTTTGCAAAAACTTGCTTTCGAAAATGCAAACCCGGAATGTAAACGTGTTTTAGGTCCTTTAAGGGGACAGGGGGCTTCTATAGCTAAATATATTAGAGCTTGATCAGGAGTGGGAGGAACTGAACATAGTGCTACTGTTTTTGCTACTGCCGTGGCTCAAGCTATGAAGCCCTCTAAGGGCAAAAATTGTTACCATTGTGGGAAACCTGGACATATGAAAAAGGATAGCAAAAAAATAAAGGCAAAACAAGGATATACAAAACAAAATAAGCCCCATGGGCTTTGCCGCCAATGTGGTAAAGGGCTTCATTGGACCAATGAATGCCTCTCTAAAACTAATAAATATGGCAATCCTATTGGTAACCCACATTCGGAAACTACTTAGCGTGCCTCAGTCCCTGGGTCCCAGGATCAATGCCGGGGATGCAATTAACCATGCCTCTTGCTCCTCAAGTAACTCCTTTGTTTCCCAACAACCCTTAGAGATGACCACTACAACAGGAAAAACCAATCCTCTAATTGTGTCAGATTTATGCTCTGCAACTTCAAGAAGAGCTGCTGCTGATTTGCCTCTCGCAGAAAATATTCTTTTGTCTCCGAGATGTGGATTTTATAAATTAAGAACAAACGTATTTGACCCACTGTCTAAAGGCACTATTGGCTTAATATTGGGCCGCAATAGTGCCGCTCTAAGAGGCCTAACCATAATTCCTTGAGTAATAGGCTCTGATTTTGTTGGAGAAATTTTAATTTGGGTCTCTACTTCTGTTACAATTTCACTATTGGCTGGAGAATGTATATCGCAAGTACTTCTTTTAACTTATCTACCATTTTCTGCTCTTCCTTATGAAAGGTCAGGAGGTTTTAGAAGTACTGGGCAACATATATTTTGGGAGATGCTCATCAAGGATTCTCGTCCTGTCCTTTCCTTGACCATACAAGGAAAGAACATTGAAGGGCTAATAGACACCGGGACAGATGTTTAAGTCATATCCTCCCAACAACGGCCCCAAGACTGGAGCAAAGAAAAGAGTCCTCTAATGTTGACCGGAATAGGCTCCATTGCAGATGTTTGAAAAAGTACTCGTCCTTTACAATGCCAGTTCCGTAATGGAAAAACAGTATTTGTTACTTTTTATATTGTTAGTGTACCTATTAATATATGGGGAAGAGATATTCTCTCTCCCATGGGAGCCTCTGTAAGCATTCCGTTGGGAAACTAATAGCCACTGCTCAAACTCCTCGAGCACTCTCATTAAAATGGATAATTAATACTCCTAAATGCGTTGAGCAGTGGCCATTATCAAAAATGATGCTCGAGGCCTTAGAGTAATTAATAACAAAAAACTTCAACTTGGACATACAGAGCCTTCTACTTCCCCTTGGAATTCTCCTATATTTGTTATAAAAAAAGAAATCTGAAAAATGGAAAATGTTGACTGAATAAAGAGAAGTTAATAAATGTATTGAACCCATGGGAGCCTTACAGTTGGGCCTTCCTTCTCCTGCTCTTTTTCCACAAAATTGGTCTTTTATGGTATTAGATCTTAAAGATTGTTTTTTTTTTTCTTTTACTATTCCCTTACAATTATAAGATAGAGATAAATTTGCTTTCACGGTTCCTGTTCTTAATCACGCTCAGCCCGTTAAGCACTACCATTGGACAGTCTTGCCACAGGGAATGATATATAGTCCTACCTTATATCAAGAGTTTGTAGCTCGTTCCTTACAATCTATCCGTCAAGAATATCCTAATTATATTCTCTATCATCATATGGATGATCACTTATTGGCAGTTCCCTGTATCGCTGAACGTGATAAATTCTTCTGAAAAGTACAGGAGGCTTTGAAATAATATAACTTGCTGATAGCGCCAGAGAAAATTCAAAAGGATTTTCCCATTTCTTACTTAAGGACCATATTTGAATAACACCAAATTTGGCCTCAAAATTTGCAAATTAATAGATACCATTTAAAAACTTTAAATGACTTCCAGAAATTATGAGGAGATATTAATTGGCTTCACTCGGTACTTGGGATTCCTACTTATCAATTACAACACTTATTTTCTACTTTAAAAGGAGACATAGCTTTAGATAGTCCCCGAATCTTAACCCCCTTGGCTTTGCAAGAGCTTCAGTTTGTTGAACAAAGATTAAATGATGGTTTTTTAACATATATTTCTGCGTCTCAAACTATTGCATTCATAATATTTCATACCCCTCATTCTCCATGTGGTGCAATTGCTCAAGGAAAAGGATTAATAAAATGGTTTTTTTACCTAATAGTTTCTCTAAAAAATTAACTATATATATATATATATGGATAAATTAGCCTTTCTTATACAAAAGGGTCACAATCGTATTTTACAATTATCAGAAAAAAAAACACACCAAATTTTCATTCAATTAACAAATGCTCAGATATCTTTATGTTTACAATTTAATAAAAATTGGCAAATCTCCCTTGCTTCATTTCCTGGTTCATTTTCGAATCAATATCCGTCATCTAAATTGATTTATTTTCTTCGCGCCAACTCCATGAAATCTCCGATTTCAGATGTTCCAGTTAAAAGACCCACTGTTTTTACTGATGCAAATAAAAACACCGCTGGACATTTTACTTTTGAACGTTCTAAAGTTCTTCTCCTTTCATGCTCCTCTGCACAGTCTGCTGAGTTGTGGGCTATTTATTTAGTTTTGGAAGATTTTCCTCAACTTCCTGTTAACATTGTTTCAAATTCTCCATATGCTGTTCTCTCTTGTCTTCAACTTCCTCAAGTTTCCCTGCCTATAACTCTTAAGACAGATATTGATAAATTGTTTTATCAGGTGAAGCAATTGCTTCTACAACATTCAAAATCAATTTTCTTTACTCATATCCATGCTCATTCCGCCCTTCCTGGACCCTTGTCCTTTGGAAATGCTGCAATTCATGCATTACTTTATCATATAAAAGTAGCAAAACAAGAGCATCATCTGCCACACACTAACTCTGAAGGATTAAAAATATCTTATGATATTGCTCAAAAACAAGCTGAAAATATTGTTCGCTCATGTCCCAAATGTGCGCCTTTTACTTTACCATTTACCCAACCAGGTGTCAACATAAGAAGACTACAAGCAAATCAGATATGGCAAATGGATCTAATTTTTATTTCATCTTTTGGGCAACAAAAATGTGTCCATCATACTATAGATACATGCACACATTTCCAATGGGCTACTGCATTACATTCTGAAAAAGATGACGCCGCTATTACTCATTTATTATCTTGTTTTGCAATTATGGGAATACCAATTGAATTAAAAACTGATAATCCACCTGCTTACCAAGCGGCTAAATTAGCTCACTTTTTATCCCAATATCATATAACTCACACTTTTGAGATCCCTTATAATAGTCAAGGACAAGCTACCATTGAAAGAGCTAATCGTACTTTACGTAAATATATTGAAAAAATAAAAATAGGGGAACAGGAGAGATTTATGAAACCAAAAGATATTTTGAGTAAAACCTTACTTACTTTAAACTTTTTGAATATTTGACGCAAAGAAATTCTATCAGCAGCAGAATTGCATTTTCGAAGAAAAGATGAGGATAAGAAGATCTTGAATACACTCCTTTGGTATAAAGATAAAAAGGTTGGGTTCCAGCATCACTGATATATTCAGGACGAGGTTATGCTTTCATATCTGTTGATAATTTTAGGTTTTGGACACCAATTCGGTTGATCAAGATTCATCATCGATGACCACTTTGTGCGAAAATTTGAAGAGCTTTCTGAAAGCGGAGCTTTACTTTCCCTACCCTATCTGTGTCCCTTCCAACATGGGGGCAACTGAAGAAGCTTACACAGGAGGCTGAAAAAACCCTCGTTAATGCTGGTCAACCTCTCAATCCTACTAACTGGCTGTTGGCTATGATGGCTGTAGTTACCTGTCAGGTAATGTATGCGCAAGCAATAGAATATACTTATTGGGCTTATGTTCCTAATCCTCCTCTTGTGAGAGCTGTCTCTTGGGGTGAATCTGAAGTATAGGTATGCACCAATGAAACAGCATTCCTCCGACCACCCGCGTGTGGAGAAATTGAGCATTTGTATCACCATAATAATCAATATAACATAAATAATGTTACTGTTGCAGTGGAGGGCCTCCCCTTGTGCATTAGAGGACATCCCTTTTGCCTTTCTACAAAAAAGCACAATCATCACTCTTATAATACCTGGGGGGTATAATATAATAATTAGCATCCTGCTGTCTTTACTGTCCTTGTTTCCACCAGGGGATACAAAACCTCTAAGACACCAATGAGTCATCATTCTGATACCTTTATACCATTATGCCCTTCTAAATTTTTTATTTCTTCTCTAGAATCTTTGGAATGGGAAAGTTGCCAAGGTCATTGGCGTTTCAAAGTCATGACCTATTCTGGATTTGTTATTGTAGATAAGAACCCTGATCATAGCCAAATTTTGGAAAAATGGTCTAACAAAACTCTCAAATGGCATCGAATTATTGGTAATTTAATGGCTAATGGTAATGAAACCGTAAAATGGCAGCACTTTGCACTCATTCCCCCTCAGTTGCAATTGTTATGGTATCCCCTCTTCTACGGGAATATTTGGAAATTGTGGGAGTTTCCGGGAATCTAACTATATGGTCGGAAAACTATACTTTGGAGACAAGTGACAGTTCAGGTCCCTTACATGCTAATTTGCATATTAATAAATCTTATTCTGCTACGGCTTGTTTAAAATACACCTTTGCATTGTTGTATGGGAATTGGACTTGAAATGCAACTGAGGGATCTATATCGTGTAATCATTGTAATTTAACACAATGTGTAAATCAATCATGGTGGAAAAATTTTGACATACAAAATCGCAAGTCTAAGTTTTCTATGGTGGTTGTTAAAACTCAAACCGAAGTATGGCTACCTGTAAGTTTGACAAGACCTTGGTCAGACTCTTTTGCTGTATCTCATTTGGTGACTGCTGTACAGACTTTGCTTCATTGATCCCGACACATGCTTGGAGTAATCATAGCTTCAGTTCTTGCAGTGGCTTCACTTACTACAACCGCTGCCATGGCTGGACTTGCTTTGCATCAAGGAATCCAAACAGCAGGCTTTGTGCGGGAATGGCATAAAGACTCTCATTTATTATGGCAACAACAACGAGATTTGGATACCCAACTTGCAAATTATGTGCACAATTTTCAACATACTGTTTCTTGGCTTGGGGATTAATTAATTGTCTTATCCACAAGAAGTGTGTTGAAATGTGATTGGAACTACTCTCAATTATGTATAACACCTGTGCCTTTCAACATGAGTGAGGGTTGGGAAAAGGTGAAACGGTCTTTAACAGGGCATCAAAACCTAACCAGGGAAATTACGGAATTAGAGCAACAAATTTTGTATACATTTAGCAAAACGCTACCTGATATTACTGGGTCCAATCTGTTAAAGGATTTGCAGGAAGGGATGAAAAATTTGAATCTTTTTGGGCTTGTATCTACTCTAATTGGAACTACTTTGGGAATACTTTGTTCATAATACTATTATGCTGTCTTATTATTCTAGTCTTCCAGTGCTGGTGGAGAAGGCAACAACTTAAAAAGGACAGACAATGCATTATTGCCGCCTTACAGCTTGCTACTGCCTCTCAGAAAGTAGGGGGAAATGTAGGAGCCCGACAGTGACCACGAGAAAGAATGGTTAAGGAAGCCTGCAAACAAGACACTCTGCTTGGGCAGAGCATGCTTGAAACAGGATGTTCTGCCAGGAAGCCTGCACACAATATCCAAGGTTAATGGTCCGCTTGCATGCTAGGGATCATGAGCTCCTTAAAAATAAGGAAGAGGCTGGAGTTCTCGGCAGCCTTCATAATAAAAATGATGTTGTCACTTCCTCCCTTTCTTCCTCCCGTCCTTGAAATGTGCTTGGCTTTTTGTCCTTATTTGGTAGAAAAATGCATTGCTTAGATTTTGGTATGTGTCCAGCTACCGGGGTATAAAAATAAACCGCAAGAGGGCTTGGGCAGAATTTTTCCTCCGGCCGGAGTTGTGTCTTTGTCTGTCTTTTGTGTGTCTTGTCTTTGTGTCATTTCACCCCCAACAACAGCAAGATCCCTGTCACAACTGGAGAATAACCAACCGTTGACCGACTCAACGCTAGATGTGGCCCTATTCCTCTGCTGCTCCTTATAGAGGAATCCTGAGGTTCCCCTTCCAACACAATAGGGGACCTGATTTCCCTAGTGTAACACGAGCGAGTTCCTGAGGTCCCCGTCGCAACTCGAAAAGAACCCCAAGATTCCTTCCGCAACTCGAGAAACACCACAAAATTATCTCCTCAATGCGAGATGAGGAATATTTCCGCTACAGAGTCTCAAGAGAAATCCCACATTCCCATTTGAAACTCGAACGGGTACTTGACACCCATTATGCGACCCATAAACTTCCCCAACATAGCCGTCCACATTGAAGAGGAGAAGACAATTTACGTACACAACACTAGATGTGGCCCTATTCCTCTAACGTGACTCGAGAAGAATCCCGATGTTTCCCTTTCAACACGAAAGGAGACGTAACTTCCCTGGCACAACACAAACGAGTTCCTGAGATCCCCGACGCAACTCGAAGGAACCCCAAGCTTTCTGCCGCAATTCGAGAAAAATGACAACGTTCCCCCATCAATGAGAGATGAGGAACAATAATGCTGCAGAATCTCAAGAGAAATCCCACATTCCCTCTTGTAACTCGAACGGGTACTTGACACTCTTTATGCGCCTCTAAAAGTTCACTAACATAGCCGTCCCCACTGGAGAGGAGCACACAATTTATGGATTCAACTCGAGATGAGGTCCTATTCCCATTTAATGGCTCGAGAGAGTAATCCAGAAGTTACCCTTCCAACACAAAGGGGACCTGACTTCCCTGAAGCAACATGAGCGAGTTCCTGACGTCCCTGGCTCGACTCGAGAGGGAGCCCAAGCTTCTCGCTGCATCTCAAGAAAAACCACAGCATTCTGCCCTTAAGGCTAGATGAGGAACATTTCCTTTGAGATTCGCAAGTGAAATTCCACATTAACTCTTGAATCTCAACAGGTTACTTAACATCCTTTATGCGACTCAAAAATTAAAATGATATACACAGTACCAATTTAGAGGAACCCCGTGTTTCCTGCCACACTGACAAATTGCCCCGTTTTCCAGTCCTCTTTTCCAGATGAGAGTCGATTCCTCTGCTTTCTGTGGAATGGAATCCAGACGATCCAGTCACAAAGTACGAGGAGGCGTGTACCACGCTGAAAATCGGGAGGATCCCCAGGTTTTCAAAACACAAATGGAAAAGGTACGGATGTCACCAGCCACTCGAGATATTGTCTGATTCTCCTGAACAGATTCACATGTGTCCTCGATTATCAACTCACAAGACGAGTGGAGACCTGACACGCCCAGCATACAATTTCCAGGTACACATTCAACTCTAATGTGGCCTAACACCCGTTTTACAACTCGAGAAAAAGCGCAGTCACATGTCTGAACAAAAGACGAGGCCTGGCTCCCCAGGTGAATTTTGAAAGCAACCGTGAGATCCCTGTCACCTCTGTCAAGGAACACACAGTTGTCCGACCTAAAGCTAGATGAGGCCCTATTCCTCTGCTGCGCCTCGAGAGGAATCCCGGGGTTCCCTTTCCGACAGGATAGGAGACCTGACTTCTGTGGTGAAACACGAGCGAGTTCCTGAGGTCGCAACTCGAGAAGAACCCCAAGCTTCCCACCACAAATCGAGAAACACCACAAAATTTCCCCTCAATGCGAGATGAAGATCTTTTCCGATGCAGAGTCGCAAGAGAAATCCCACATTCCGCTTGAAACTCGAACGGGTACTAGACACACTTTATGCGACCCAGAAACTTCCCCGACATAGCTGTCCACATTGAAGTGGAGCACACAATTTACATACACAACACTACATGCCGCCCTATTCCTCTCCGGCGCCTCGTGAGGAATCCTGAGGTTCCCCTTCCAACAGTAAAGGACAGTTAACTTCCCTGGGACAACGCGAGCGAGTTACTAAGGTCCCCGTCGCAACTCGAGAGGAACCCCAAGCTTTCTGCCGCTGCTTGAGGAAAGCGAGAAATACCCCATCAATTGGAGATGAGGAATATTTCTGCTGCAGAATCTGAAGAGAAATTACACATTCCCGCTTGAAACTCGAATGGGTACTTGACACCCTTTATGCGACTCAAAAAGTTCCCTAACATAGATGTCCCCACTGGAGAGGAACACACAGTTTATGGATTCAACGCGAGATGAGGTCCTATTCCCATTTAAGGGCCCCAGAGTAATCCTGAAGTTCCCCTTCCAACACAAAGGAGACCTCTCATCCCTGAAGCAACAGGAGTGAGTTCCAGACGTCCATGGCCCAACGCGAGTTGGAACCCAAGCTTCCCGTGGCAACTCGAGAAAAACCACAAGATTCTTCCCTCAAGGCGAGATGAAGAACACTTCCGTTACAGATTTGCAAGAGAAATTCCACATTCCCGCTTGAAACTCGACAGGTTACTACTTAACATCCTTTATGCGACTCAAAAAGTAAACTGACATGCACAGCCCAATCGAGAGGAACAACGAGTTACCTGCCACACTGACAACTTGTCCTGTTTTTCAGTCCTCATTTCCAGATGAGAGTCGATTCCTCTGCTTTCTCTGGAATGGAATTCAGATGTTCCAGTCACAGAGTACGAGGAGGCGTGTACCACGTTGAAACTCAGGAGGATCCCCAGGTTTTCAAAACAGAAATGGAAAAGTTACAGATGTCAACACCCACTCAAGATATTGTCTGATTCTACTGCACAGATTCAAATGTATCCTCGAGTATCAATTCACAGGATGAGTGGACACCTGACTCGCAGAGCATACACGATAAAATCTCCAGGTAAAAATTCAAATCTAATGTTACCTAACACCCGTTTTACTACTCGAGAAGAAAGCGCAGTTCGATATCTTAACATGAGATGAGGCCTGACATCCCAGGTGAATTTTGAGACCAACCCCGAGAACCCTGTCATCACAGACAAGGAACACACAGTTGACCGACTCAACACTAGATGTGGCCCTATTCCCCTGCTGCGCCTCGAGAGGAATCCCGAGGTTCCCCTTCCAACATGACAGGAGACCTGACTTACCTGGGGCAACACGAGCGAGTTCCTGAGGTCCCTGTTCCAACTCGAGTGGATCCCCTAACTTTCTGCTGCAAATCGAGAAAAATGAAAATGTTCCCCCATCAATACGAGGTGAGGAACATTTCTTCTGCGGAATCTCAAGAGAAATCCCACATTACCGCTTGAAACTTGAACGGGTACATGACACTATTTATGTGACACAAAAAGTTCCCTAACATAGCTGTCCACACTGGAGAGGAGCACAAAATTTAGGGACTCACCTCGAGATGAGGCCCTATTCCCATTTAATGGCTCGAGAGCAATCCCGAAGTTCCCCTTCGAACAAGATAGGAGACCTGACTTCCCTGGGGCAACACGAGCGAGTTCCTGAGATCCCAGTCACAACGTGAAAAGAACCCCAAGCTTCCCACCAGAAATCGAGAAACACGACAAAATTATCCCATCAATGGGAGATGAGGAATTTTCCACTGCAGAGTCTCAAGAGAAATCCAACATTCCCGCTTGAAACTCAAACGGGAATTTCACATCCTTTAGGTGACTCAAGACATTCCCTGACACAGCTCTCCCCACTTGAGAGGAGAACACAATTTATGGACTCAACTTTAGATGAGGCCCTATTCCCATTCCACACCTCGAGGGTAATCCCAGGGACCCCTACCAAAACGAAAGGAAACTTGACTTCCCAGGGACTACCCGAGCGAGTTCCTGAGGTCCCTGTCGCAATTCGAGAAGGACCCTAAGCTTCCCACTGCTATTTGAGAAAAACCACAAGATTCTGCACTCAAGGTGGGATGAGGAATATTTCGCCCACAGAGTCTCAAGAGAAATCCCACATTAACACTTGAAACTCGAACACGTACTGGACACCCTTTATGCGACTCAAGACTTTCCCTGACATAGCTCTCCCCACTTGAGAGGAGAACACAATTTATGGGCTCAACGTTAGATGAGGGCCTATTCCCATTCCATGCCTCAAGGGAACTCCCGCTGCTCCCCTAACAAAACGAAAGTAATCCTGACTTCCCAGGGACTACACGAGCGAATTCCTGATGTACCTTTCCAACTCGAGAAGGACCCCAAGCTTCCCGCCGCAACTCGAGAAAAACCACAAGATTCTGCACTCAAGGTGTGATGACGAATATTTCCCCTGCAGAGTTTCAAGAGAAGTCCCAAATTGACGCATGAAAGTCGAATGCGTACTAAACACACTTTATGCAACTCAAGAGATTCCCTGACATAGCTCTCCCCACTGGAGAGGAGAAAACACTTTATGGACTCAACTTAAGATGAAACCCTATTTCCATTCCACGCATTGAGAGTAATCCCGATGTTCCTCTAACAGAACGAAAGGAGACCTGACTTCCCAGGGACTACACGAGCGAGTTCCTGAGGACTCTATGGCAACTCGAGAAGGACCCCAATCTTACCGCCACAATTCGTTAAAAACCACAGGATTCTGCACTCAAGGTGAGATGAGGAAAATTTCCCCTGCATAGTCTCAAGAGAAATCCCACATTCCAGCTTCAAACTCGAACGGATAATTGACACCCTTTATGCGACTCAAGACATTCCCTGACATAGCTGTCCCCACTTGAGAGGAGAACACACTTTATGGACTTAATTTAGATGATTCCTTATTCCCATTCCATGCCTCGAGAGTAAACCTGATGTTCCCCTACCAAAACGAAAGGTGACCTGACTTCCAAGGGACTACATGAGCAAGTTCCTGAATTTCTGTCGCAACTCGAGAAAGACCCCAAGCTTCCTCCGCAACTCGACAAAAACCACAAGATTCGTCACTCAAGGTGAGATGAGGAAAATTTCCGGCCCACAGTCTCAAGAGAAATCCCACATTCCCACTTGAAACTCGAACACATACTTCACACCCTTTATGCGACTCAAGACATTCCCTGACATAGCTTTCCCCACTTGAGAGGAGAAAATACTTTATGGACTCAACTTAAGATGAAGCCCTGTTCTCATTCCACGACTCGAGAGTAATCCCAATGTTCCATTACCAAAATGAAAGGAGACCTGACTTACCAGGGACTACACGAGCGAGTTCCTGAGGACCCTGTTCCAACTAGAGAAGGAAACCAAACTTACTGCCAAAACTCGTGAAAAACCACAAGATTCTGCACTCAAGGTGAGACGACGAATATTTCCCCTGCAGAGTCTCAAGAGAAACCCCACATTCCCGCTTGAAACCCGAACGCGAACTTCACACCCTTGATGCGATTCAAGACATTCCCTGACATAGCTGTCCCCACTTGACAGGAGAACACAATTTATGGACTCGAATTTAGATGAGGCCCTATACACATTCCACGCCTAGAGAGTAATTACGAAGTTCCCCTACCAAAACGAAAGGAAACCTGACTTCCCAGGGACTACACGAGCGAGTTACGGAGGTCCCTGTCGCAACTCGAGATGGACACCAAGCTTCCTGCTGCAACTCGAGAAAAGCAAAAATTCTGCACTCAAGGTGAGATGAGGAAAATTTCCCCTGCAGCGTCTCAAGGGAAATCCCACATTCCCTCTTGAAACTCGAACGGGTAATTCACACCCTTTATACGACTCAAGACATTCCCTGATATACCTTTCCCGATAACAGAGGAGAACACAGTTTATGGACTCAACTTGAGATGAGACCCTATTGCTATTCCACCCCTCGAGAAAAATCCTGATGTTCCCATACCAAAACGAAAGGAGACCTGACTACCCAGGGAATACAGAAGCGATTTCCTGAGGTCCCTACCCAACTCGAGCAGGACGCCAAGTTTCCCGCCGCAACTCTAGAAAAACCACAAAATTGTGCACTTAAGGTGAGATGAGGAAACTTTCCCCTGCCGAGTCTCAAGAGAAATCCCATATTCATCCTTGAAACTCGGACGGGTACTTCACACTCTTTATGCGATTCAAGACATTCCCTGACATAACTCTCCCCACTTGAGCGGAGAACACAATTTATGGACTCAACTTTAGATGATACCCTATTCCCATTCCACGCATCGAGAGTAATCCTGATGTGCCCTTACCAAAACGAAAGGAGACCTGACTTCCCAGGGAATACATGAACGAGTTCCCGAGGTCCCTGTCACAACTCGAGAAGGACCCCAAGCTTCCCGCCGCAACTCGATAAAAACCACAAGTTTCTGCACTCAAGGTGAGATGAGGAAAATTTCCCCTGCAGAGTGTCAAGTGAAATCCCACATTCACCCGTGAAACTCAGACGGGTACTTCACACCCTTTATGCGATTCAATACATTCCCTGTCATAGCTGTCCCCACTTGAGAGGAGAACATACTTTATGGACGCAACATTCGATGAGGCCCTATTCCCATTCCACGCCTCGAGAGTAATCCCGCTGTTCACCTACCAAAATGAAAGGAGACCTGACTTCCCAGGGATTACAAGAGAGAGGTCCTGAGGTCCCTGTTGCACCTCGAGAAGGACCCCAATCTTCCCGCTGCAACTCGAGAAAAACCAGAAGATTCTGCGCTCAAGGTGAAATGAGGAAAATTTTCCCTGTATAGTCTCAAGAGAAACCCCACATTCCCCCAAGAAACGTGAACGGGTGCTTGAGACCCTTCATGCTACTCAAGATACAACCTGCCATAGCTCTCCCCATTTGGAGAACACAATTTCTAGACTAAACTATAGATGAGGCCCTATTCCCATTCCACGCTTCAAGAGTATTCCTTATGTTCCCCTACCAAAACGACAGGAGATCTGACATCCCAGGGACTACACGAGCGAGTTCCTGGTGTCCTTGTCGCAACTCGAGAAGGACCCCAAGCTTCCCGCCGTAACACGAGAAAAACCACAAGATTCTTCACTCAAGGTGAGATGAGGGAACTTAGCCCTGCAGAGTCCCAAGAGAAATCTCACATTCCCGCTTGATAGGCGAACGGGTACTTGACACCCTTTAAGCGACACAGGACGTTCCCTAACATAGCTGTCCCCTCTTGAGAGGAGAACACAATTTATTGAGTCAAATTTAGATGAGACCCTATTCCCATTCCACGCCTTGAGAGTAATCCCAATGTTCCCCTGCCAAAAGGAAAGGAGACCTTAATTCCCAGGCACTACACGAACGAGTTCCTGAGGTCCCTATCGCAACTCGAGAAGGACCCCACGCTTCCCGCTGCATCTCGACAAAAACCACAAGATTCTGCATTCAAGGTGAGATGAGGAAAATTTCCCTTGCAGAGTCTGAAGAGAAATCCCACATTCCCGCTTGAAACGCGAACGGGTACTCGACATCCTTTATGCAACTCAAGACATTCCCTGATATAGCTGACCACACTTGAGAGGAGAACACAATTTATGGACTCAACTTTAGATGATGCCCTATTCCCACTCATCGCCTCGAGAGTAATCCCGATGTTGCCCGACCAAAACGAAAGGAGACCTGATATCCCTGGGAATACACGCGGGAGTTCCTGACGTCCCTGTCGAAACTCAAGAAGGAACCCAAGCTTCCTGCCTGAACTCGAGGAAAACCACAAGATTCTGCACTCAAGGTGAGATGAGGAAAATTTCCCCTGCAGAGTCTCAGGAGAAATTCCACATTCCCGCTTGAAACTCGAACGTGTACCTCACACCCTTTATGCGACTCAAAACATTCCCTGAGATAGCTCTGAACTCTTGAGAACACAATTTTTGGACTCAACTTAAGATGAAGCCTTATTCCCATCCACGCCTCGAGAGTAATCCCAATGTTCCCCTACCAAAACGAAAGGAGACCTGACTTCCCAGGGGCTACATGAGTGAGTTCCCGAGGTCCCTGTCGCAACTCGAGAAGGACCCCAAGCTTCCCGCCGCAACTCTAGAAAAACCACAAAATTGTGCACTCAAGGTGAGATGAGGAAAATTTCCCCTGCCGAGTCTCAAGAGAAATCCCACATTCATCCTTGAAACTCAGACGGATACTTCACACTCTTTATGCGATTCAAGACATTCCCTGACATAACTCTCCCCACTTGAGAGGAGAACACAATTTATGGACTCAACTTAAGATGAAGGCCTATTCCCATTCCACGCCTCGAGAGTAATCCCGATGTTCCCCTACTAAAACGAAAGGAGACCTCACTTCCAGGGACTAAACAAGGGAGTTCCTGAGGTCCCTGTCGCAACTTGAGAGGATCCCAAGCTTCCCGCTGCAACTCGACAAAAAACACAAGATTCTGCACTCAAGGTGATAACAGGCATATTTCCCCTGCATAGTCCCAGAGAAATTCCACAATTCCGCTTGAAATGCGAACGAGTATTTGACACCCTTTATGCGACTCAAGACATTCCCTGACATAGCAGTCCCCACTTAAGAGGAGAACACAATTTATGGAATCAACTTTACATGAGGCCCTATACCCATTCCACGTCTCGAGAGTAATCCCGATATTCCCCAACCAAAAGGAAAGATCTGACTTCCCAGGGACTACACATACGAGTTCCTGAGGTCCCTGTCGCAACTTGAGAAGGACCCCAAACTTCCCACCGCAACTCAACAAAAACCACAAGATTCTGCACTCAAGGTGACATGAGGAAAATTTCCCCTGCAGAGACCCAAGTGAAATTCCACATTTCTGCTTGAAACGTGAACGGGTACTTGACACCCTTCATGCGACTCAAGACATTCCCTTACCTAGCTGTCCCCACTTGAGAAGAGAACACAATTTATGGACTCAACTTTAAATGAGATCCTATTCCCACTCCACGCTTCGAGAGTAATCCCGATGTTCCCTTACCAAAACAAAAAGAGACCTGACATCCCAGGGACTACACAAGCGAGTTCCTGAGGTCCCTTTTGCCCCTCGAATAGGACCCCAAGCTTCCCGCCGCAACTCAAGAAAAACCACAAGATTCTGTACTCAAGGTGTGATGAGGAAAATTTCCCCTACAGAGTCTCAAGAGAAATCCCTCATTTCCCCTTGAAACCTGACGTGTACTTGAGACCCTTTATGCTACTGAAGACATAAACTGACATATCTGTCCCCACATGAGAGGAGAACACAATTTATGGACTCAAATTTAGATGAGGCAATATGCTCATTCCACGCCTCAAGAGTATTCCCTATGTTTCCCCACCTAAACAAGAGGAGATCTGACTTCCCAGGGACTACACGAGCGATGTCCTGAGGTCCCTGGTGCAACTCGAGAAGGACCCCAAACTTCCTCCCGCAACTCGAGAAAAACCACAAGATTCTTCACTTAGGTTGAGATGAGGAAATTTTCCACTGCAGAGTCCCAAGAGAAATCCCACATTCCCGCTTTGAAACCCGAACGGGTGCTTGACACCCTTTATGTGACTCAAGACATTCCCTGACAAAGCTGTCTCCACTTGAGAAGAGAACACAATTTATGCACTCACCTTTACATGAGGCCCTATTCCCATTCCACCTCTCAAGAGTAATTCCGAAGTTCCCCTACCAAAACAAAAGGAGACCTGACTTCCCAGGGACTACATGAGTGAGTTCCTGAGGTCTCTGTCGCAACTCGAGGAGACACCAAGCTTCCGGCCGCAATTCGACAAAAGCCACAAGATTCTTCACTCAAGGTGGGATGACCAAAATTTCCCCTGAATAGTCTCAAGAGAAACCCAACATTTCTGGTTGAAAGTCGAACGGGTACTCGACACACTTTATGCGACACAAAACATTCCCTGACATACCTGTCCACACTTGAGGGGAGAACACAATTTATGGACTCAACTTTAGCAGAGGCCCTCTTACCACTCCTCCCCTCGAGAGTAATAACGATGTTCCCCTACCAAACGAAAGGAGACCTGATTTCCCAGGGACTACACGAGCGAGCTCCTGAGGTCCCTGTCGCCCCTTAGTTGGACCACAAGCTTCCTGAAGCTACTTCTGAAGAAACACAAGATTGTGCACGCAAGAGGAGATGAGGAAAGTTTCCCCTGCAGAGTCTCAAGAGAAATCCCACATTCCCGCTTGAAAAGGGAACGGGTAGTTGACACACTTTATGCGACTCAAGACATTCCCTGACATAGCTATCCCCATTTGAGAGGAGAAAACAATTTATGGACTAAACTTAAGATGAGGCCCTATTCGCATTCCACGCCTCGAGAGTAATCCAGATGTTCCCCTACAAAAACGAAAGGAGACCTGAATTCCCAGGGACTACACGAGCGAGTAACTGAAGTCCCTGTCGCCCTTGAGAAGGACCCCAATCTTCCAGCCGCAACTCGAGAAAAACCACAAGATTCTGTACTCAAGGTTAGATGAGGAAAATTTCCCCTGCAGAGTCTCAAGAGAAATCCCAAATTCCCGCTTGAAACGCGAAGAGGTACTTGGCACACTTTATGCGACTCAAGACATCCCCTGATATAGCTATCCCCATTTGAGAGGAGAAAACAATTTATGGACTAAACTTAAGATGAGGCCCTATTCGCATTCCACGCCTCGAGAGTAATCCAGATGTTCCCCTACAAAAACGAAAGGAGACCTGAATTCCCAGGGACTACACGAGCGAGTAACTGAAGTCCCTGTCGCCCTTGAGAAGGACCCCAATCTTCCAGCCGCAACTCGAGAAAAACCACAAGATTCTGTACTCAAGGTTAGATGAGGAAAATTTCCCCTGCAGAGTCTCAAGAGAAATCCCAAATTCCCGCTTGAAACGCGAAGAGGTACTTGGCACACTTTATGCGACTCAAGACATCCCCTGATATAGCTATCCCCATTTGAGAGGAGAAAACAATTTATGGACTAAACTTATGATGAGGCCCTATCTGCATTCCATGCCTCGAGAATAATCTTGATGTTCCCCAACAAAAACGAAAGGAGACCTGAATTCCCAGGGACTACACGAGCGAGTACCTGAAGTCCCTGTTGCCACCTGAGAAGGACCCCAATCTTCCCGCCGCAACTCGAGGAACACCACAAAAAAAATCCACTCAATGCGAGATGAGGAAATTGTGCGCCGCAGAATCTCAAGAGAAATCCCACATTCCCGCATGAAAGGCAAAAGGATACTTGACACCCTTTATGCAACTGAGAAATTTCCCTCACACAGCTGTCCCCATTGGAGAGGAGAACACATGGTACGGACTCAAACTTAGAAGAGGCTCAATTCCCACTTACTGGCTCGAGAGTAATCCCGAAGTTTCCCATCCAATACAAAGGGGACCTGACCTACCTGAAGCAACACCAGAGAGTTTCTGAGGTCCCAGTTGCAACTCGAGAATTAACCCCAGCTTCCCGCCGCAACTCGAGAAACACCACAAAACTATCCCCTCAATGCGAGATGAGGAAATTGTGTGCTGCAGAATCTCAAGAGAAATCCCACATTCCCGCCTGAACGGCAAAGGGGACTTGACACCCTTTTTTAGACTTAGAAATTTCCCTCACACAGCCGTCCCCATTGGAGAGGAGAACAGACTTTATGGACACAACCCGAGAAGAGGCCTTATTCCTATTTAAAGTTTCGAGAGTAATTCCGAAGGTCCTCATCCAACACTAAAGGGGATTTGACTTCCCTGAAGCAGCCCGAGCGAGTTCCACTGGTCCCCGTCGTAACTCAACAAAAACCACCAGCTTCCCACCGCAACTCGAGAATAACCAGAAAATTATCCCCTCAATGAGAGGTGAGGAAAATGGGCGCTGCAGAATTACAAGAGAAATCCCAAATTCCCCTTGAAATGCAAAAGGGTACTTGACACCATTTATGTGACTCAGAAAGTTCCCTCAAGCAGTCGTCCCCATTGGAGAAGGGAACACAGTTTATGGACTCAAGTCTAAAAGAGGCCGTATTCGTATTTTACAGCTCGAGAGTAGTCCCGAATTTCCCCTTCCAACACCAAAGTGGACCTGACTACCCTGAAACACCCGAGCGAGTTCCTGAGGTCCCCGTCGAAAATTGAGAAGTATCCGAGCTTCCTGCCGCAACTTGAGAAACATCACAAAATTATCCCCTCAATACGAGATAAGGATATACTGCACTCCAGTAACTCAAGGGAAATCCCACATTCCCGCTTGAAAGGCAAAAGGGTACTGACACCCTTTATGTGACTCACAAAGTTCCCTCACACAGCCGTTCCCATTGGAGAGGAGAACATACTTTATGGACTCAACTCGAGAAGAGGCCCTATTCCCATATAACAGCTAGAGATTAATCCGGTACTTCCCCTTTCAACACAAAAGGGGACCTGACTTCCCTGAAGCAATCCGAGAGAGTTCCTTAGGTCCCTGTCGCAACTCGAGAAGTACTCCCAGCTTCCTGCCGCAACTCGAAAAACAGCACAAAATTATCCCCTCAATACGAGATGAGTAAATTTTGCCCTGCAGAATCTCAAGGGACATCCCAAATTCCTGCTTGAAAGGCAAAAGGTACTTGACACCATTTATGCGACTCAGAACCTTTCCTCACACAGCCGTCTCCATTGGAGAGGAGAACACACTTTATGGACTCAAGTTGAGAATAGGCCCTTTTCCCATTTAACGGCTGGAGAGTAATCATGAATTTCCCTTTCCTTCACAAAAGGGGAGCTACTTCCCTGAAGCAACCCGAGCGAGTTCTTGAGGTCCCTGTCGCAACTCGAGATGTACCATCAGCTTCCTGATGCAAATCGAAAAACAGCACAAAATTATAACCTCAATGCCAGATGAGGAAATTTGGCGCTGCAGAATCTCAAGAGTAATCCCACATTCCCGCTTGAAAGGCAAAAGGGTACTTGACACCCTTTATGAATATCAGAAAGTTCCCTAACAGCAGTCCCCATTGGAGAGGAGAACACACTTTATGGACTCAAAAGTAGAAGAGGCTCTATTCCCATTTAAGGGCTCGAGAGTAATAAGGAAGTTCCTTTTCCAGCACAAAAGGGGACCTGACTTCCCTGAAGCAACCCGAGAACGTTCTTGAGGTCCCCGTCGCAACTCGAGAAGTACTGCCACTTTCCCACCGCAACTCGAGAAACGGCACAAAATTATCCCCTCAATGCGAGATGAGGAAATTTTGTGATGCAGAATCTCAAGAGAAATCCCTCATTCCCGCTTGAAAGGCAAAATAGTACTTAACACCCTTTACATGAATCAGAAAGTTCCCTAACAGCCGTCTCCATTGGAGAGGAAAACACAATTTATGGACTCAACCCGAGAAGGGGCCCTATTCCCATTTAACGGCTTGAGAGAAATCCGGAAGTCCCCCTTCCAACAAAAAAGGGGACCTGACTTAACTCTAGAAACCCGAGCGAATGACTGAGGTCCCCGTTGCAACTCGAGAAGTACTCCCAGCTTACCGCCGCAACTATAGAAACACCAAAAATTATCCCCTCAATGCGAGATGACGAAAATATGCCCTGCAGAATCTCAAGAGAAATCCAACATTCCCGCTTGAAAGGCAAAGTGTTCCTGACACGCTTTATGCATCTCAGAAACTTCCCTCACACAGCCGTCCCCTTTGGACAGGAGAACACATTTTATGGACTCAACTCGAGAAGAGGCCCTATTCCCATTTAACGGCTCGAGAGAAATCCGGAAGTTCCCCTTCCAAAACAAAAGGGGACCTGACTTCCTTGAAGCAACCCGAGTGAGTTCCTGAAGTCCCCATTGCAACTCGAGAAGTACCCCCACTTTCCCACCGCAACTCGAGAAACACCACAAAATTATCCCCTCAATGCGAGATGAGGAAATTTTGCACTGCAGAATCTCAAGAGAAATCCCACCACCCGCTTGAAAGGCAAAATGGTATTTGACACGCTTTATGCGACTCAGAAAGTTCCCTAACATCCAACCCATTGGAGAGAAGAACACTCTTTATGGACTCAACTCGAGAAGAGGCCGTATTACCATTTAACGGCTTGAGGTAATCCAGAAGTTCCCCTTCCAACATAAAAGGGGACCTGAATTCTCTGAAGCAACCCGATCGAGTTAATGAGGTCCCTGTCGCAACTCAAGAAATAACCCCAGCTTCCGGCCGTAACTCGAGAAACACCACAAAATTATCCCCTCAGTGCGAGGTGAGGAAATTTTGCGCTGCAGAATCTCAAGAGAAATCCCACATTCCCTGTGAAAGGCAAAAGGGTACTTGACACGCTTCATGTGACTCAGAAAATTCCCTCACACAGCCGTCGCCATTGGAGAGGAGAACACACTTTTTTGACTCAACTGGAGAAGAGGTCCTATTCCCATTTAATGGCTCGAGAGTATCCGGAAGTTCCCCTTGCAACACAAAAGGAGACCTGACTTCCCTATAGCAATCCGAGCGAGTTCTTGAGTTCCCATCGCAACTCAAGAAGTACCCCCAGCTTCCGGCCGCAACTCGAGAAAAAACACAAAATTATTCCCACAGTGTGAGATGAGGAAATTCTGCGCTGTGGAATCTCAAGAGAAATCCAACATTCCCCCTTGAAAGGCAAAAGGGTACTTGACACCCTTCATGCGACTCAGAAATTTCCTTCACACAGATGTCCCCACTGGAGAGGAGAACAAATTTTATAGATTCAACTCGAGAAGAGGACCTATTCCCATTTAACGGCTTGAGAGTAATCCAGAAGTTCCTCTTCCAACACAAAGGGGACCTGACATCCCTGAAGCAACCCGAGCTAGTTCCTTCACTCCACGTCGCAACGCTCCGGCCCCAAATCGAGAAACACCACAAAATTATCCCCTCAATGCTAGATGAGGAAAATTTGCGCTGCAGAATCTCAAGAGAAATCCCACATTCCCTGTGAAAGGCAAAAGGGTACTTGACACCCTTCATACGACTCAGAAAATTCCCTCACACAGCCGTCGCCATTGGAAGGGAGAACACACATTTTGGACTGAACTCAAGAAGAGGTCCTATTCCCCTTTAATGGCGTGAGAGTAATCCGGAAGTTCCCCTTCCTTCAAAATAGGGGAACTGACTTCCCTGAAGCAACCAGAGCGAGTTCCTGAGGACCCAGTCGCAACTGGAGAAGTATCCCCAGCTTTCCGTTGCAACTCGAAAAACAACACAAAATTATCCCCTCAATGCGAGATGAGGAAATTTTGTGCTGCAGAATCTCAAGAGAAATCGCACATTCCCTCTTGAAAGGCAAAAGGGTACTTGACACCCTTTGTGCGACTCAGAAAGTTCCCTCACAGAGCCGTCCCTACTGGAGAGGAGAACACACTTTATGGACTCAACTCGAGAAGAGTCCCTATTCCCATTTAACGGCTTGAGAGTAATCCCGACATTCCCCTTCAAACACAAAAGGGGACCTGACTTCCTTGAAGCAGCCCGAGAGAGTTCCCGAGGACCCCATCGAAACAGTAGTAGTACCCCCAGCTTCCCACCGAAACTCGAGAAACACCCCAAAATTATCCCCTCACTGCGAGATGAGGAAATTTTCCACTGCAGAATCTCAAGAGAAATCCCAAATTCCCGCTTGAAAGTCAGAAGGGTACTTGACACCCTTTATGCGACACAGAAAGTTCCTTAACAGCCATCCTCATTGGATAGGAGAACACACTTTATGGCCTAAATGGAGAATAGGCCGTATTCCCATTTAAAATCTCAAGAGAAATCCGGAAGTTTCCCTTACAGCACAAAAGGGGACCTGACTTCCCTGATGCAACACGAGTGAGTTCCTGTGGTGTCCGTCGCAACTCGAGAAGTACCCCCATCTTCCCGCCGCAACTCGAGAAACACCACAAAATTATCCCCTCAATGCGAGATGAGGAGATTTTGCGCTGCAGAATCTCAAGAGACATCCCACAATCCCGCTTGTAAGGCACAAGGGTACTTGTCACACTTTATGTGACTCAGAAAGTTCCCTCACACAGCAGTCCACATTGGAGAGAAACACACTTTTTGGACTCAGCACGAGAAGAGGCCCTATTCCCATTTATGGGCTCGAGAGTAATCCGGAAGTTCCCCTTCCAACACAATATGGGACCTGACTTCCCTGAAGCCACCCGAGCGAGTTCCTGAAGTCCCCGTTGCAACTCAGAAAGGACCCAGAGCTTCCCGCTGCAATTTGAGAAACACAACGAAATTATCTCCTAATGTGAGATGAGGACATTTTGCGCTGCAGATTCTCAAGAGAAATCCCACATTCCCGCTTGAAAGGCAAAAGGGTACTTGACACCCTTTATGCGACTCAGAAAGGTCCCTCACGTAGACTTCCCTTTACAGAGGAGAGCACACTTTATGGTCTCAACTCAAGAAGTACCCCCAGCTTCCCATCGCTATTTGAGAAACACTACAAAATTATCCACTCAATTCGAGATGAGGAAATTTTGCGCAGCAGAATCTCAAGAGAAATCAGACATTCATACTTGAAAGGCAAAAGTCTACTTAACACGCTTTATGTGAAAAAGAAAGTTCATTAACAGCCTTCCCCATTGGAGAAGAGAACGAACTTGATGGACTCAACTCGAGAAGAGGCCCTATCCCCATTGAATGGCACGAGAGTAATCCCCAAGTTCCCCTTTCAGGGAACTGACTTCCCTGAAGCAACCCGAGTGGTTTCCTGAAGTCCCCGTCGCAACTCGAGAAGTACCCCCAGGTTCCCTCCGAAACTGGAGAAACAAAGCAAAATTATCCTCTCAATGGGAGATGAGGAAATTTTACGCTGCAGTATCTCAAGAGAAATCCCAAATTCACGATGGAAGGGAAATTTTACTTGACACCCTTTATGCGATTCAGAAAGTTCCCTAACATCCGTCCATATTGGAGAGTAGAACACACTTTATGGACTCAACTCGAGAAAAGGCCCTATTCTCATTTAACAGGTCAAGAGTAATCCCGATGTTGCCCTTCCAACACAAAAGGGGACCTGATTTCCCTGAAGCAACCCGGGCGAGTTCCTGAGGTCACCGTCGCAACTTGAGTAGTACCCCCAGTTTCCCACCGCAACTCGAGAAACACCATAAAATTATCCCCCAATGCGAGATGAGGAAATTTTGCGCTGCAGAATCTCAAGAGAAATCCCACATTCTGCTTGAAAGGCAAAAGGCAACTTGACATCCTTTATGTGACTTAGAAAGTTCCCTCACACAGCCGTCCACTTTGGAGAGGAGAACACTCTTTATGGACTCAACCCGATAAGAGACCAATTCCCACTTAAAGGCTCGAGAGTAATCCTGAAGTTATCCTTCCAACACAAAAGGGTAACTGACTTCCCTCAAGCAACCCGAGCGAGTTCCTGATGTTCCCGTCCCAACTGGAGAAGTACCCCCAGCTTCCCGCCGCAACTCGAGAAACACCACAAAATATCCCCTCAATGCAAGATGAATAAATTTTGAGTGGCAGAGTCTCAAGGTTAATCCCACATTCCCGCTTGAAAGGCAAAAGGGTACTTGAAACCCTTTATGTGACTCCGAGAGTTCAATAACACAGCAGTCCCCATTGGAGAGCAGAACACACTTTATGGACTCAACTCAAGAAGAGGCCCTATTCCCATTTAAGGGCTCGAGAGTAATCCCGAAGTTCCCCTTCCTTCACAAAAGAGGAACTTACTTCCCTTAAGCAACCTGAGAGAGTTCCTGAGATCCCCTTCTAAACTCGAGAAGTAATCGCAGCGTCCCGCCGCAACTCGAGAAACACAAAAAAATTATCCCCTCAATGTGAGATGAGGAAATTTTGCGCTGCAGAATCTCAAGAGAAATCCCACATTCCCGCTTGAATGGCAAAAGGTTACTTGACACCCTTTATGCGACTCAGAAAGTTCCCTAAAATCCGTCCCCATTGGAGAGGAGAACACACTTTATGGACTCAACTCGAGAAGAGGACCTATTCCCATTTAACGGCTCGAGAGTAATCCCGAAGTTCCCCTTCCTTCACAAAAGGGGAACTGACTTCCCGGAGGCCACCCAAGCACGTTCCTGAGGTCCCCGTCAAAACTCGACAAGTACACCCAGTTTCTCGCCGAATCTGGAGAGACACAACAATATTATCCCCTCAATGCGAGATGAGAAAATTTTGCCTTGCAGAATCTCAAGAGAAATCCCACATTCCCTGTAAAAAAGGCAAAAGGGTACTTGACACCCTTTATGCGACTAAGAAATTTCCCCCAAAGAGCCGTCCCCGTTGGAGAGGAAAACACACTTTTTGGACTCAACTCGAGAAGAGGCCCTATTCCCATTTAACGGCTCGAGAGTAATCCGGAAGTTCCCCTTCCAACACAAAGGGGACCTGACTTCCCTGAAGCAACCCTAGCGAGTTCCTGAGTTTCCCAACGCGACTTGAGAAGTACCCCCAGATTCCTGCTGCAACTCAAGAAACACCACAAATTATCCCCTCATTGCAGATGAGGAAATTTTTCTCTGCAGAATCTCAAGATAATACCCACATTCAGGTTTGAAAGGCAAAAGGGTACTTGACACCCTTTATGCGACTCAGAAAGTTCCCTCAAACAGCTTTCCCCTTGGAGAGTAGAACACACATTATGGACTCAACTCGAGAAGAGGCCCTATTCCCATTTAACAGCTCGAGAGTAAACCGGAAGTTCCCCTTCCATCACAAAAGGGGACCTGACTTCCCTGAAGAAACCTGAACGAGTTCCATAGATCCCCTTCGCAACTCGAGAAGTAACCCCAGTTTTTCATTGAAACTAGAGAAAAACCACTAGAAAATATCCCCTCAATGCGAGAAGAGGAAATTTTGCACCGCAGACTCTCAAGAGAAATCCCACATTCCCGCTTGAAAGACGAAAGTTACCTGACACCCTTTATGCGACTCAGAAAGGTCCCTCACCTAGCCTTCCCTTTACAGAGGAGAACACATTTTATGGTCTCAATTCGTGAAGAGGCCCTATTCCCATTTAACAGCTTGAGAGTAATCCGGAAGTTCCCCTTCCAGCAAAAAAGGGGACCTGATTTCCAAGAAGCAAACCAAGCGAGTTCCTGAGTTCCCGTCGCAACTCGAGAAGTACCCACAGCTTCCCGCTGCAAATTGAGAAACACCAAAAATTTATCCCCCAATGCGAGATCAGGAAATTTTCATGCAGATCTCAAGGCAAATCCCACATTCCTACATAAAAGGCAAAAGGGTACAAGACATTCATGCGACCCAGAACGTTCCCTCACACAGCCGTCCACATTGGAGAGGAGAATACAATTTATGGACTAAACTCGAGAATAGGCCCTATTCCCATTTAACGGCTCAAGAGTAATCCAGCCGTTCCCTTTCCAAAACAAAAGGGGACCTAACTTCCCTGAAAAAACCTGAGAGATTTCCTGTTGTCCACATCGCAACTCGAGGACTACCCTTAGTTTCCCGCTGCAATTCGAAACACCACTAAATTATCTCCTCAATGCGAGATGAGGAATTTTGCGCTGCAGAATCTCAAGAGAAATCCCACATTCCTGCTTGAAAGCCAAAAGGGTGCTTGACACCCTTTATGTGACTCAGAAAGATCCCTCACACAGCCGTTCCCATTGGAGAGGAGAACACACTTTATGGACTCAACTCGTGTAGAGGCCCTATTCCCATTTAAAGGCTCGAGACTAATGCCGAAATTCCCCTTCCAACACAAAAGGGGACCTGACTTCTCTGAAGCAACACTAGCGAGTTCCATAGGTCCCCGTCACAATTCGAGAAGTACCCCCAGCTTTCCGCCACAACTCGAGCAACATTACAAAATTATTCCCTCCTTGCGAGATGAGGAAATTTTGCGTTGAAGAATCGCAAGAGAAATCCAACATTCCCACTTAAAAAAAAAAGGGTTCTTGAGACAGTATATGAGACTCAGAAATTTCCCTCAAACAGCCGTCCCCTTTGGAGAGGAAATCACCCTTTATGGATTCAACTCGAGAAGAGGGCAATTCACATTTAACAGCTCGAGAGTAATCCCGATGTTCCCCTTCCAACAAAAAAGGGGACCTGACTTCCCTGAAGCAACCGGAGCGATTTCCTGAGGTTCCCGTCGCAACTCGAGAAATACCCCCATCTTCCTTCCGCTTCTCGAGAAACACCACAAAATTATCCCCTCAATGCGAGATGAGGAAATTTTGCACAGCAGAATCTCAAGAGAAATCCGACATTCCCTCTTGAAAGGCAAAAGGGAATTTGACACCCTTTATGGGACTCAGAAAGTTCCATAACACAGCCGTCCCCATTGGAGAGGAGAACACACTTTATGGACTCAATTCGAGAAGAGGTCCTATTCCTATTTAACGGCTCGAGAGTAAACCGAAGTTCCCCTTCCAGCACAAATGGGGACCTGATTTCCCAGAAGCAACCCGAGCGAGTTCCTGAGTTCCCCGTCACCACTCGAGAAATACCCCACGCTTCCCGCCTCAAGTCGAGAAACACCAAAAAATTATCCCCCAATGCGAGATGAGGAAATATTGTGTGGCAGATCTCAAGGGAAATCCCACAATCCCGCCTGAAAGGCAAAAGGGTTCTTGACACTGTTTATGCGACCCAGAAAGATCCCTCACAGAGCCGTCCCCATTGGAGAGGAGAACACAATTTCTGGACTCAACTCGAGAAGAGGCCCTATTCACAATGAATGGCTGGTGAGTAATCCGGAAGTTCCCCTTCCAATAGAAAAAGGGACCTGATTTCCCTGAAGCAACCTGAGAGAGTTTCTTAGGTCCCCGTCGCAACTCCAGAAGTACCCCCAGCTTCCCGCCGCAACACGTGAAACACCAAAAATTATCGAACAATGCTAGAAGAGGAAATTCGGGGTTTCAGAATCTCAAGAGAAACCCACATTGCCTCTTGAAAGGCAAAAGGTTACTTGACACCCTTTATGAGACACAGAATGTTCCCTTAAACTGCCTTCCCTAGTGGAGAGGAGAACACACTTTATGAACTCAACTCGAAAAAAGGCCCATTCCAATTTAACAGCTCGAGAGTAATCTCGAAGTTCCCCTTCCGACACAAAAGGGCACCTGACTTCCCTGATGCAACCAGAGCGAGTTCCTGAAGTCCCCATCGCAACTTGAGAATTACCCTCAGCTTCCCGACGAAACTCAAGAAACACCACAGAAATATCCCCTCAACGCGAGTAGAGGAAATTTTGCGAGGCAGAATCTCAAAAGAAATTCCCCATTCCCGCTTGAAAGGCAAAAGGGTGCTTGACACCCTTTAAGAGACTCAGTAAGTTCCCTCACACAGCCGTCGCCATTGGAGAGGAAATCACAATTTTTGGACTCAACTCGAGAAGATGCCAATTCACATTTAACAGCTCGAGAGTAATCCTGATGTTCCCCTTCCAAAAAAAAAAAAAGGGGACCTGGCTTCCCTGAAGCAACCTGAGCGAGTTCTTGAGGTCCCAGTCGCAACTCAAGAAGTACCCCCAGTTTCCCGCCACTACTTGAGAAACACCAAAAAATTATCCCTCAATGCGAGGTGAAGAAATTTTACCCTGCAGAATTTCAAGAGAAATATCACATTCCCTCTTAAAAGGCAAAAGGGTACTTGACACCCTTTATGGGACTCAGAAAGTTTCCTCACACTGCCGTCCCCATTGGAGAGGAGAACACACTTTATGGACTCAATTCAAGATGAGCCCCTATTGCCATTTACCAGCTCGAAAGTAAACCGGAAGTTCCCCTTCCAACACCAAAGGGGACCTGACTACCCTCAAGCAAACCAAGCGAGTTCCTGAGGTCCCCGTCGAAACTCGAGAAGTACCCCAGCTTCCCGCCGCAACTCGAGAAACACCACAAAATTATCCCCTAAATGCGAGATGAGGAAATTTTGCGCTGCAGAATCTCAAGAGAAATATCACATTCCCTCTTGAACGGCAAAAGTGTGTTTGACACCCTTTATGCGACTCAGAAAGTTCCCTCACACAGCGGTTCCAATTGGAGTGGAGAATAGACTGTATGGACTCTATTTGAGATGAGCCCCTATTCCCATTTAATGGCTCCAGAGTAAACAGGAAATTACCCTTCCAACACAAAATGTGACCTGACTTCCCTGAAGAAACTCAAGCGAGTTCCTTAGGTCAGCGTCACAACTCGAGAAGTACCCCCAGCTTCCCGCCACAACTCGAGAAACACCAAATATTATCCCGTCAATGCGAGATGAGGAAATTTTGCGCTGCAGAATCTCAAGAGAAATATCACATTCCCTCTTGGAAGGCAAAAGGATACTTGACACCCTTTATGAGATTGAGACATTTCACTAACATCAGTCCCCATTGGAGAGGAGAACACACTTTATGGACTCAATTGGAGATGAACCCCTATTCCCATTTAATGGCTCGAGAGGAAACTGGAAGTTCCCCTCCAACACCAAAGTAGACCTGACTTCCCTGAAGCAACCCGAGGGAGTTTCTGAGGTACCCGTCACAACTCGAGAAGTACCCCCAGCTTCCCGCCGCAACTGGATAAGCACCACAAAATTATCCCCTCAATGCGAGATGAGGAAATTTTGGGCAGCAGAATCTCAAGAGAAATATCACATTACCGCTTGAAAGGCAAAAGGGTACCTGACACCTTTATGCGACTCAAAAAGTTCCCTCACACAGCCATCCCCATTGGACAGGAGAACACACTTTATGGACTCAATTCGAGATGAGGCCCTATTCCCATTTAACGGCTCGAGAGTAAACCAGATGTTCCCCTCCCAACACCAAAGGAGACCTGACTTCCCTGAAGCAACCCGAGCGAATTCCTGAGTTTCCCGTCACAACTCGAGAAGTACCCACAGCTTCCTGTTGCAACTCGAAAAACACCACAAATTTATTCCCTCAATGCGAGATGAGGAAATTTTGCGCTGCAGAGTCTCAAGAGAAATACCACACTCCCTCTTGAAAGGCAAAAGGGTACTTGAAACCCTTTATGCGACTCAGAATGTTCCCTCAACCAGCCGTTTCCATTGGAGAGTAGAACACACTTTATGGAATTAATTCGAGATGAGCCCCTGTTCCCATTTGATGGCTCGAGAGTAACCCGGAAGATCCTCTTCCAACAAAAAAGGGGACCTGACATCCCTGAGGCAACCCGAGCGGGTGCCTGAGGTCCCCGTCGCAAATCAATAAGTACACCCAGCTTCCCGCCGCAACTCAGAAACACCACAAAATTATCCCCTCAATGGAGATGAGGAAAATTTGCGCTGCAGAATTTCAAGACAAATATCACATTCTCTCTTCAAAGGTAAAAGGGTACTTGACACCTTTTATGAGACTCAGAAAGTTCCGTCACACAGCCATCCCCATTGAACAGGAGAACACACTTTATGGACTCAATTCGAGATGAGCCCCTATTCCCATTTAACGCCTCGAGAGTAAACCTGAAATTCACCTTCCAACACAAAACGGGACCTGACTTCCCTGAAGAAACACGAGCGAGTTCCTCAGGTGTCCGTTGTAACTCGAGAATCACCCCCAGCTTCCTGCCGCAACTCAGAAACATCAGAAAATTATCCCCTCATTGGGAGATGAGGAAATTTTCGCTGCATAATCTCAAAATTAATCCCACATTCCCTCTTGAATGGCAAAGGGTACTTCACACCCTTTATGCGACTCAGAAGGTTCCCTCACACAGAAGTGCACATTGAAGAGGAGAACACACTTTATGGACTCAATTCTAGATGAGGCCCTATTCCCATTCAACGGCTCGAGAGCAAAGCAGAAGTTTCCCTTCCAACACCAAAGGGGAACTGACTTCCCTGAAGAAATCCGAGTGAGTTCCTCAGGTCCCCGTCGCAACTATAGAAGTACACCCAGCGTCCCGCCGCAACTCGAGAAACACCACAAAATTATCCCCTCAATGCGAAATGAGGAAATTTTGCGCTGAAGAATCTCAAGAGAAATACCACAGTCCCTCTTGAAAAGCATAGGGAACTTGAAACCCTTTATGCGACTCAGATATTTCACTAACATCAGTCCACATTGGAGAGGAGAACAGACTTTATGGACTCAATTCGAGATGAGTCCCAATCCCATTTAGCGGCTCGAGAGTAAACCGGAAGTTCCCCTGCCATCACAAAAGGGGACCTGACTTCCTGAAGCAACGTGAGCGAGTCCCTGAGGTCCCCGTCGCAACACGAGATGTGCACCATTCTTTCCGCTGCAACTCGAGAAACACCACAAAATTATGCCCTCAATGCGAGATGAGGAAATTTTGCGCTGCTGAATATCTAGAGAAATACCACATTCCCTCTTGAAAGGCAAAAGGGTACTTGACACCCTTTATGCGACTCAGAAATTTCACTAAAATCAGTCCACATTGGACAGGAGAACACAGTGTATGAAATCAATTCGAGATGAGCCCCTATTCCCATTTAACGGCTCGAGAGTAATAAGGAAGTTCCCCTTCCAGCACAAAAGGGGACCTGACTTCCCTGAAGTAAATCGAGGGAGTTCCTGAGTTCCCCGTTGCAAGTGGAGAAGCACCCCCAGCTTCCCGCTGCAATTCGAGAAACAGCACAAAATTATCCCCTCAATGCGAGATGAGGAAATTTTGCGCTGCAGAATCTCAACTGAAATCCCAAAATTCCCGATTGAAAGGCAAAAGTGTACTTGACTCCACTTAGGTGACTGAGAATGGTCCCTAACATCCGTCCTTAGTGGAGAGGAGAACACACTTTATGGACTCAATTCGAGATGAGACCCTATTCCCATTTAACGGCTCCAGAATAAACAGGAAGTTCCCCTTCCAACACCAAAGGAGACCTGACTTCCCTGAAGCAACCCGAGTGAGTTCCTGAGGTCCCCGTCGCAACTTGAGAAGTACCCCCCAGCTTCCCGGCGCAACTTGAGAAACAACACAAAATTATCCCCTAATGCGAGATGAGGAAATTTTGTGCTGCAGAATCTCAAGAGAAGTACCACATTCCCTCTTAAAAGGCAAAAGGGTACTTGACACCCTTTATGTGACTCAGAAAGTTCCCTCACACAGCCGTTCCCATTGGACAGGAGAACACACTTTATGCACTCAATTTGAGATGAGCCCCTATTCCCATTTAACGGCTCTAGAGTAAACCGGAAATTCCCCTTCCAACACAAAAGGGGACCTGACTTCCCTGAAGCAACCCGAGCTAGTTCCTGAGGTCCCCGTCGCAACTCGTGAAGAACCCCCAGCTTCCCGTCGCAACTCGAGAAACACCACACAATCATCCCCTCAGTGGGAGATGAAATTTGGCGCTGCAGAATCTCAAGAGACATACCATATTCCCTCTTGAAATTCAAAAGGGTACTTGACACCCATTATGCGACTCAGAAATTTGACTACATCAGTGGTTAATGGAGAAAATATCAAACTTTAAGGATTTAATTAGAGATGAGGCCCTATTCCCATTTAACAGATTGAGAGGAAACCGGGAGATCCCCTTCCATCACAATAGGGGATCTGATTTCCCTGAAGCCACCCGAGCCAGTTATTTCGGTCACCGTTGCAACTCAACAAGGACCCCCAGCTTCCCGCCGCACCTCGAGAAACACCACAAAATTATCCCCTCAATGGGAGATGAGGAAATTTTGTGCTGCGGAATCTCAAGAGAAATACCAGATTCCCTCTTGTAAGGCAGTAGGGTACTTGACACCCTTTATGCGACTCAAAATTTCACTAGCGTCATTCCAAACCAGAGATGAGAAAACACTTTATAGACTCAATTCATGATAAGGACCGATTCTAATATAACGGCTCGAGAGTAAAGGGGAAGTTCCCCTTTTAATACAAAAGGGGACCTGACTTCCCTGAAGCAACCCAAACGAGTTCCAGAGGTCCCCGACGCAACTCGATAAGTACCCCATCTTCCCGCCGCAACTCGAGAAACACCACAAAATCATCCCCTCAATGCGAGATGAGGAAATTTTGCGCTGCAGAATCTCAAGAGAAATACTACATTCCCTCTTGAAAGGCAAAAGGGTACTTGACACCCTTTATGCGACTCAAAAATGTCACTAACATCAGTCCGCATTGGAGAGAAGAACACACTTTATGGACTCAATTCAATATGAGCCCCTATTCCCATTTAATGGTTCAAAAGTAATCCAGAAATTCCCCTTCCAGCACAAAAGGGGACCTGACTTCCCTGAAGTAACTCGAGTGAGTTCCTGAGGTCCCCGTCGCAAATCGAGAAGTACCCCCAGCTCCCGCAGCAATTCGAGAAACACCACAAAATTATCCCTTCAATGCGAGATGTGGAAATTTTGTGCTGTAGAATCTCTAGAGATATCCCACATTCCCGCTTGAAAGGCAAAAGTGTACTTTACTCCCTTTAGGTGAGTCAGAATGGTCCCTTACATCGTCCTCAGTGGAGAGGAGAACACACTTTATGGACTCAAATCGAAAAGAGGCAATATTCCCATTTAACGGCTCGAGAGTAATGCGGAAGTTCCACTTCCAACACAAAAGGAAACTTGACTTCCCGAAGCAACCCGAGCGAGTTCATGAGGTACCGGTCGCAACTCAGAAGTACCCCCTGCTTCCCGCCACAACTCAAGAAACACCACAAAATTAAACCCTCAATGAGAGATGAGGTAATTTTGCGCTGCAGAATCTCAAGAGAAAATCCACATTCCCGCTTGAAAGGCAAAAGTGTACTTGACACCCTTTATGCGACTCAGAAAGTTCCCTCAAACTGCTATCCCCATTGGAGAGGAGAACACACTTTAAGGACTCAACTCGAGAAGAGGCCCTATTCCCATTTAAGGGCTCGAGATTAAATAGGACGCTCCCCTTCCGACACTAAAGGGGATTGGACTTCCCTGAAGCGACCCGAGTGAGTTCCTGTGGTTCCAGTCACAACTCGAGAAGTACCCCCATTTTCCCGCCGCATCTCGAGAAACAGCACAAGATTATACCTTCAATGTGAGATGAGGAAAATTTCCGCTGCAGAATCTCAAAAGAAATCCCTCATTCACACTTCAAAGGCAAAAGGGTCCTTTACACACTTTATGCGACTCAGAAAATTCACTCACACAACCGTACACATTGCAGAAGAGAACACATTTTATGGACTCAATTCGAAAAGAGGCCCTATATGCATTTAAAGTCTCGAGCGTAATCCGGATATTTCCCTTCCAACAGAATAGGGGATCTGACTTCCCTGAAGCAACCGTAGCGAGTTCCTGAGGTCCACGTCCCAACTCGAGATGTACCCCCAGTTCCCCGCAGAAACTCGAGAAACACCACCAAATTATAACCTCAATGAAGATGAGGTAATTTTGCGCTGCAGAATCTCAAGAGAAAACCGAAATTCCCGCTTGAAAGGCAAAAGTGTACTTGACACCCTTTATGTGACTCAGATATTTCCCTCAAACAACCGTCCCCATTGGAGAGGAGGACACACTTTATGGACTCAACTCGAGAAGAGGCCCTATTCCCACTTAAGGACTCAAGAGTCATCCGAAAGTTCTCAGTCCAGCAGAAAAGGGGACCTGACCTCCCTGAAGCAACCCGAGGGATTTACTGAGATCCCCTTCGCAACTCGAGAAGTACACCCAGCTTCCCGCCGCAACTCGAGAAACACCACAAAATTATCCCCTCAATGCGAGATGAGGAAATTTTGCGCTGCAGAATCTCAAGAGAAATCCCACATTCCCTCTTGAAAGGGAAACGGGTACTTGACTCCCTTGAGGCGAATCAGAATGGTCCCTAACATCCATCCTCAGTGGAGAGGAGAACACTCATTATGGACTCAAATCGAGAACACACAATATTCCCATTTAACGGCTCGAGAGTAATCCGGAAGTTCCCCTTCCAACACAAAAGGGGACTTGACTTCCCTGAAGCAACACGAGCGAGGTCCTGAGGTCCTCGTCTCAACCCGAGAAGTACCCCTGCTTCCCGTCGCAACTCGAGAAACACCACAAAATTAAACCCTCAATGCGAGATGAGGTAATTTTGCCCTGCAGAATCTCAAGAGAAATCCCACATTCTCGCTTGAAAGGCCAAAGGGTACTTGACACACTTTATGCCACTCAGAAAGTTCCCTAACATCCGTCCCCATTGAAGAGGATAACACACTTTACGGACTCTACTCCAGAAGAGGCCCTATTCCCATTAAAGGGCAAGAGAGTAATCCGGAAGTTCCCCTTCCAGCACAAAAGGGGACCTGAATTCCGTGAAGTAACTCGAGTGAGTTCCTGAGGTCCCCGTTGCAACTTTAGGAATACACCCAGCTTCCCGCCGCAATTCGAGAAACACCACAAAATTATCCGCTCAATGCGAGATGAGGAAATTTGGCGCTGCAGAGTCTCAAGAGAAATACCACGTTCCCTCTTGAGGGAAAAAGTGTACTTCAAACCCTTTATGCGTCCCAGAATGTTCCCTCACACAGCCGTCCCCATTGGACAGAAGAATACACTTTATGGACTCAATTTGAGATGAGGCCCTATTCCTATTTATGGCTCGAGAGTAAACTGGAAGTTCCCCTTCCAACAAAAAAGGGGACCTGACTTCCCTAAAACAACCCGAGCGAGTTCCTGAGCTCCCCGTCGCAACTTAAGAAGTACCGCCAGCTTCCCACCGCAACTCCAGAAACACCTCACAATTATACCCTCAATGCGAGATAAGGAAATTTTGCGCTGTAGAATCTCAAGAGAAATACCACATTCCCTCTTGAAAGGCAAAAGGTTACTTGAAACCCTATGCGACTCAGAAATTTCACTAATATCAGTCCGATTGGAGAGGAGAACACACGTTATGGACTCAATTGGAGATGAGGCCCTATTCCCATTTAAGGCTCGAGAGTAAACCGGAAGTTCCCCTTGCAACACAAACTAGGACCTGACTTCCCTGAAGTAACCCGAGGGAGATGCTGAGTTCCCAGTCGCAACTCGAGACCTACCCCCAGCTTCCCGCCGCAACTCGAGAAACACCACAAAATTATAGCCTCAATGCGAGATGTGGAAATTTTGTGCTGCAGAATCTCAAGAGAAATACCATATTCACTCTTGGAAGGCAAAAGGGTACTTGACACCCTTTTTTTGACTCAGGAAATTCCCTCAAACAGCAGTCCCCATTGGAGAGGAGAACACACTTTATGGACTCAATTCGAGATGAGCCCCTATTCCAATTTAACAGCTCGAGAGTAAACAGGAAGTTCCCCTTCCAACACAAAAGGGGATCTGACTTCCCTGAAGAAACACGAGCAAGTTCCTGAGGTCCACCTCACAACTCAACAAATACCCCCAGCTTCCCGCCGCAACTCGAGAAACACCAAAAAATTATCTCCTAAATGTTAGATAAGGAAATTTTGCGCTGCAGAATCTCAAGAGATATACCACATTCCCTCTTGAAAGGCAAAAGGGTACTTGAAACCCTTCATGTGACTCAGAAAGTCCCTCAAACAGCCGTGCCCAATGGACAGAAGAACACGCTTTATGGACTAAATTCGAGATGAGGCCCTATACCCATTTATGGCTCCAGAGTAAACCGGAAGTTCCCCTTCCAACACAAAACGGGACCTGACTTCCCTGAAGCAACCCGAGCGAGTTCCAGAGGTCCCCGTCCCAAATCTAGAAGTACCCCCAGCTTCCTGCCGCAACTCGAGAAATATCAAAAAATTATCCCCTCGATGCGAGTTGAGGAAATTTTGCGCTGCAGAATCTCAAGAGAAATACCACATTCCCTCTTGATAGGCAAAAGGGTACTTGACACCCTTTATGTGAATCAGAATGTTCCCTCACACAGCCGTCCCATGGGAGAGGAGAACACATTTTATGGACTCAAATTGAGCTGAGGCCTTATTCCCATTTAAAGGCTCAAGAGTAAACCCGAAGTTCCCCTTTCAACACAAAAGGGGATCTGACTTCCCTGAAGCAACCCAAGCGAGTTCCTCAGGTCCCCGTCGCAACTTGAGAAGTACCCTCAGTACCCCTTATGCGACTCAGAATGTTCCCTGACACAGCCATGCCATTGGAGTCACTTTACGGACTCAATTCGAGAGGAGGCCCTATTTCCATTTAAGTGCTTGATAGTAAACCAGAAGTGCCCCTTCCAACACAAAAGGGGACCTGACTTCCCTAAAGCAACCCGAACAAGTTACTGTGGTCCCCAGTGCAACTCGAGAAGTACCACCAGCTTCCCGTTTCAACTCGAGAAACACCACAAAATT
This sequence comes from Moschus berezovskii, assembly GCF_049115385.1. NCBI lineage: Eukaryota > Metazoa > Chordata > Mammalia > Artiodactyla > Moschidae > Moschus > Moschus berezovskii. Next base: position 71,704,023 of record NC_142481.1, on the reverse strand, counting down.
ATCCCCTCAATGCGAGATGACTAAATTTTGCGCTGCAGAATCTCAAGAGAAATACCACATTCCCTCTTGAAAGGCAAAAGGGTACTTGACACCCTTTATAGAACTCAGAAAGTTTTGTCACATAGCCGTCCCTATTGGAGAGGAGAACACAGTTTATAGCCTCAATTGGAGATGAGGCCCTATTCCCATTTAACGGCTCGAGAGTAAACCGCAAGTTCCCCTTTCAACACAAATGGGGACCTGATTTCCCTGACGCTACCCGAGCGAGTTCCTGAGGTCCCCTTCGCAACTCGACAAGTACCTCCAGCTTCCCACCGCAACTCGTGAAACACCACAAAATGATCCCCTCAGTGCGAAATGAGGAAATTTTGCGCGGCAGAATCTCAAGAGAAATACCACATTCCCTCTTGAAAGGCAAAAGGGTACTTTACACCCTTTATGTGACTCAGAAATTTCACTAACATCAGTCCCCATTGGAGAGGAGAGCACACTTTATGGACTCAGCTTGAGATGAGGCCCTATTCCCATTTAACGGCTCAAGAGTAAACCGGAAGTTCCCCTTCCAACACAAAAGGGGACTTTCCTTCCCTGAATAAACCCGAGCGAGCTCCTGAGGTCCCCGTCGCAACTCGAGAAGTACCTAACTTCCCGCCATAAATCGAGAAACACCACAAAATTATCCCCTCAATGTGAAATGACTAAAATTTTTTGCTGCAGAATCTCAAGAGACATCCCACATTCCCTCTAGAAAGGCAAGAGTGTACTTGACAAACTTTACGAGACACAGAAAGTTCCCGCACACAGCCGTCCACATTGGTGAGGAAAATACACTTTTTGGACTCAACACGAGAAGAGGCGCTATTCCCCTTTAACGGTTCGAGAGTAATCCTGAGGTTTCCCCTACTTCACAAAAGGGGAATTTACTTCCCTGAAGGAACCCGAGAGAGTTCCTGACGTCCCGGTCGCAACTCGAGATGTACCCCCAGCTTCCGGCCTCAACAGGCATAACACCACAAAATTATCCACTCAATGCGAGATGTGGAAATTTTGCACTGTACAATTCAAGAGAAATTCCACATTCCCGCCTGAAAATCAAAAGGGTACTTGACAGCCTTTAGGCGACTCATAAATGTCCCTCACAGAGCTGTCCCCATTAAAGAGGAGAACACACTTTATGGACTCAACTTTAGAAGAGGCCCTATCCCCATTTAAGGGATCGAGAGTAAAGGCGAAGTTCCCCTACTAACACAAAAGGGGACCTGACATGCCTAAAGTAACCAGAGTGAGTTCCTGAGGTCCTCGTCGCTACTCGAGAAGTTCCCCCAGCTTCTCGCCTCAACAGGAGAAACATCAGAAAATTATCCCTTCAATGCGTGATGAGGAAATTTTGCACAGCACTATTCAAGAGAAATCCCACATTCTCGACTGAAAATCAAAAGGGTACTTGACACCCTTTATGCGACATATAAATTTCCCTCACACAGACATCCTAAATAAAAAGGAGAACACACTTTATGGACTCAACTCGAGAAGAGGCAGTGTTCCCATTTAACAGGTCGAGAGTAATCCGGAAGTTCCCCTTCCAACAAAAAAGGGGACCTGACTTCCCTGAAGCAACCCGAGCGAGTTGCTGAGCTCCCCGTCGCAACTCTAGAAGTAACCGCAGCTTCCCGCCGCAACTCGAGAAACACCACAAAATTATCTCCTCAATGGGAGAAGAGGAAATTTTATGCTGCAGAATCCCAAGAGAAATACCACATTACCGCTTGAAAGGCAAAATGGTACTGGACACCCTTTATGCGACTCAGAAAGTTCGCTCACTCAGCCGTCCCCATTGGAGAGGAGAACACACTTTATGAATTCAACTCTAGAAGAGGCCAATTCCCATTTAACGACTCGAGAGTAATCCCGAAGTTCCCCTTCGAACACAAAAAGGGACCTGACTTCCCTGTAGCAACCCAAGCGAATACCTGAGGTCCCCATCGCAATTCATGAAGAACCCGCAGTTTCCGGCTGCAACTCGAGAAACACTTCAAAATTATCCTTCAATGGGAGATGGGGAAATTTTTCACTGCAGAATCTCAAGACAAATCCCACATTCCCGCTTGAAAGGAAAAATGTTACTTGACACCCTTTATGCGATTCACAATGTTCCCTGACATAGCCGTCCCCATTGGAGAGGAGAACACACTTTTTGGACTCAACTTGAGAAGAGGCCCTATTCCCATTTAATGGCTGGAGAGTAATCCTGAAGTTCCCCTTCCAACACAAAAGTGAACTTGACTTCCGTGAAGCAACCCGAGCGAATTCCTGGGGTCCCTGTCGCAACTCGAGAATTACACCCAGCTTCCCACCGCATCTCGAGAAACACCACAAAATTATCCCCTCAAGGCGAGATGAGGAAATTTTGCACTGCACAATCAAGAGAAATTCCACATTCCCGCCTGAAAGGCAAAAGGGTACTTGACACACTTTATTCAGTTTAGTTCAGTCGCTCAGTTGTGTCCGACTCTCCGTGACCCATTAGATCACTGTGCGCCAGGCCTCCCTGTCCATCACCCACTCCCAGAATTCACTGAAACTCATGTCCACAGAGTCGGTGATGCCATCCAGCCATCTCATTTTCTGTCGTCCCCTTCTCCTCCTGCCCCCAACCTTTCCTAGCATCAGAATCTTTTCCAGTGAGTCAACTCGTCTCACGAGTTGGCCAAAGTATTGCAGTTTCAGCTTTAGCATCAGTCCTTCCAATGAACACCCAGGATTGATCTCCCTTAGAATGGACTTGTTGGATCTTCTTGCAGTACAAGGGACTCTCAAGAGTCTTCTCCAACACCACAGTTCAAAAGCATCAATTCTTCGGCGATCAGCTTTCTTCACAGTCCAACTCTCACATCCATACATGACCACGGGAAAAACCATAGCCTTGACTAGATGGACCTTTGTTGGCAAAGTAATGTCTCTGCTTTATAATATACTATCAAGTTTGGTCATAACTTTCCTTCCAAGGAGTAAGCGCCTTTTAATTTCATGACTGCAATCAGCATCTGAAGTGATTTTGGAGCACAAAATAACAAAGTCTGACACTGTTTCCACTGTTTTTCCATCAATTTCCCATGAAATGATGGGACCAGATTCCATATTTGTTTTCTGCATGTTAAGCTTTAAGCCAAACTTTTCACTCTCCTCTTTCACTTTCTTCAAGAGGCTATTGAGTTCCTCTTCACTTTCTGTCATTAGGGTGGTGTATTCTGCATATCTGAGGTATTGATATTTCTCCCAGCAATCTTGATTCCAGCTTTTTCTTCTTCCAGCCCAGCGTTTCTCATGAAGTACTTGCATATAAGTCAAATAAGCAAGGTGACAATATACAGCCTTGGCGTACTCCTTATCCTATTTGGAACCAGTCTGTTTTTCCATGTACAATTCTGAGTGTTGCTTCCTGACCTGCATACAGGTTTCTCAAGAGGCAGCTCAGGTGGTCTGATATTCCCATCTCTTTCAGAATCTTCCACAGTTTATTGTGATCCACAGAGTCAAAGGCTTTGTCATAGTCAATGAAGCAGAAATAGATGTTATTTCTGCAACTCTCTTGCTTTCTCCATGGTCCAGCCGATGTTGGCAATTTGATCTTTGGTGCACCTGCCTTTTCTAAAACCCGCTTGAACATCTGGGAGTTCACGGATCACATATTGCTGAAGCCTGGCTTGGAGAATTTTGAGCATGACTTTACTAGCGTGTGAGATGAGTGCAATTGTGCGGTAGTCTGCACATTCTTTGGCATTGCCTTTCTTTGGGATTGGAATGAAGACTGACATTTTCCAGTCCTGTGGCCACTGCTGAGATTTCCAAATGTTTTGGCATATTGAGTGCAGCACTTTCACAGCATCATCTTTCAAGATTTGAAATATCTCTACTGGAATTCCATCACTTCCACTAGCTTACTTCGTAGTGATGCTTTCTAAGGCCCACTTGATTTCACATTCCAAGATGTCTGGCTGTAGGTCAGTGATCACATTATCGTGACTATCCTGGTCGTGAAGATTTTTTTGGACAATTCTTCTGTGTATTCTTGCCACCTCTTCTTAATATCTGCTGCTTCTGTTAGGTCAATGCCATTTCTGTCCTTTATCAAGCCCATCTTTGCATGAAATGTTCCCTTGAAATCTCTAATGTTCTTGAAGAGATCCTTTGTTTTTTCTATTCTGTTGTTTTCCTCTATTTCTTTGCATAGATCACTGAGGAAGGCTTTCTTATCTCTCCTTGCTATTCTTTGGAATTCTTCATTCCAGTGCTTATATCTTTCCCTTTCTCCTTTGCTTTTCACTTCTCTTCTTTTCACAGCTATTTGTAAGGCCACCTCAGACAGCCATTTGGCTTTTTTTTGCATTTCTTTTCCATGGGGATGCTCTTGGTCCCTGTATCCTGTACAATGTCACGAACCTCCGTCCAGAGTTCATCAGGCACTCTATCAATCAGATCTAGTCCCTTAAATCTATTTCTCACTTCCACTGTATAATCATAAGGGATTTGATTTAGGTCATATCTGAATAGTCTAGGGGTTTTCCCTACTTTCTTCAATTTAAGTCTGAATTTGGCAATAAGGAGTTCATGATCTGAGCCACAGTCAGCTCCTGGTCTTTTTTTGCTAACTGTATACAGCTTCTCCATCTTTGGCTGCAAAGAATATAATCAATCTGATTTCAGTGTGGATCATCTGGTGATGTCCACGTGTAGAGTCTTCTGTTTTGTTGGAAGCAGGTGTTTGCTATGACCAGTGCGTTCTCTTGACAAAACTCTATTAGCCTTGGCCCTGCTTCATTCCGTGCTCCATGGCCAAATTTGCCTGTTACTCCAGGTGTTTCTTGGCTTCCTACTTTTGCATTCCAGTCCCCTATAATGAAAAGGACATCTTTTTTGGGTGTTAGTTCTAAAAGGTCTTGTAGGTCTTCTTAGAACCGTTCAACTTCGGCTTCTTCAGCGTTACTGGTTGGGGCATAGGCCTGGATTACTGTAATGTTGAATGGTTTGCCTTGGAAACGAACAGAAATCATTCTGTCTTTTTTAAGATTGCATCCAAGTACTGCATTTCGGACTCTTTTGTTGACCATGATGGCTACTCCATTTCTACTAAGGGATTCCTGCCCACAGTAGTATATATAATGGTCATCTGATTTAAATTCACACATTCTAGTCCATTTTAATTCCCTGATTCCTAGAATGTCTATGTTCAATCTTGCCATCCCCTGTTTGACCACTTCCAATTTGCCTTGATTCATGGACCTAACATTCCAGGTTCTATGCAATATTGTTCTTTACAGCACTGGACCTTGCTTCTATCACCGGTCACATCCACAACTGGGTACTGGTTTTGCTTTTGCTCCATCCCTTCATTCCTTCTAGAGTTATTTCTCCACTGATCTCCAGTAGCATACTGGGTACCTACCGACCTGGGGAATTCCTCATTCAGTATCCTGTCATTTTGCCCTTTGATATTCTTCATGGGGTTCTCAAGGCAAGTGTACTGAAGTGGTTTGCCATTCCCTTCTCCAGTGGACCACATTCGACTGTGGTCCATGTGATAAGATCGACTAGATTCCTGTGATTATGATTTCAGTGTGTCTGCCCTCTGATGCCCCATCGCAATACCTACCATCTTATTTAGTTTCTCTTACCTTGGGTGTGGGATATCTCTTCACAGCTGCTCCAATAAAGTGCAGCTGCTGCACCTTACTTTGGATGAGGGGTATGTCCTCAAAGCCGCCCCTCCTGACCTTGAACGTGATTAGATCCTGTCTGCCCTCCCTCGCACAGCCACTGCCTTTTGGACGTGGGGCACCTCCTCTCGGCCGCCTGCCCTGGCCTCAGGCGTGGGGTAGCTCCTCATGGCCGCACATCTTTGCATGGTCGGTTGCTCCGGGGCCGGCATCTCTCGAATCTGCGCGGGTGGTGCCGGGGTCTCTCGGGTCTGCACCAATGGGTGAGTCTCAGAAAATTCCCTCACACAGTCATCCCCATTGGAGAGGAGAACACAATTTATGGACTCAACTCGAGAAGAGGTCCTATTCCCATTCAACGGCTCGAGAGTAATCCCGAAGTTCCCCTTCCAACACAAAAGGGGACCTGACTTCCCTGAAGCAACCTGAGTGAGTTCCTGAGGTCCTCTTCGCTACTCGAGAATTACCCCCGGCTTCCCGACGCAACACGAGAAACACCACAAAATTAGCCCCTCAATGCTAGATCAGGAAAATTTGCGCTGCACAATTCAAAAGAAATCCCACATTCCCACTGGAAAGGCAAAACTGTACTTTACACCCTTTATGTGACACAGAAATTTCCCTAACACAGCTGTCCCCATTGGAGAGGAGAACACAGTCTATGGACTCAACACGAGAAGAGGCCCTACTCCCATTTAATGGCTCAAGAGTAATCCGGAAGTTCCCCTTCCAACACAAAAGGGGACCTGACTTCCCTGAAGCAACCCGAGCGAGTTCCTGAGGTCCCTGTTGCAACTCGAGAAGTACCCCCAGCTTCCCGCCAAAACTCCAGAAACACCACAAAAATATGGCCTCAATGCGACATGAGGAAATTTTGCGTGGCAGTATCTCAAGAGAAATCCCACATTCCCACTTGAAAGGCAAAAGGGTACTTGACACCCTTTATGTGACTCAGAAATTTCCTTCACACAGCCGTCCCCATTGTAGAGGAGAACACACTTTATGGACTCAATACGAGAAGGGGCCCTATTCCCATTAAATGGCCCGAAAGTAATCCATAAGTTCCCCTTTCAACACAAAACAGAGACCTGACTTCCCTGAAGCAACCCGATCTAGTTCCTGTAGTCCCCATTGCAACTCTAGAAATACCCCCAGCTTCCCGCCGTAACTCGAGAAACACCACAAAAATATGGCCTCAAAGCGAGATGAGGAAATTTTGCGCAGAAGTATCTCAAGAGAAATCCCACATTCCCACTTGAAAGGCAAAATGGTACTTGACACCCTTTATGCGACTCAGAAATTTCCCTCACACAGCCGTTCCCATTGGAGAGGAAAACACACTTTTTGGACTCAACCTGAGTGAAGGACCTATTCCCATTTAACGCCTGGAGAGTGATCCGGAAGTTCCCCTTCCAACACAAAAGTAGAGCTGACTTTCCTGAAGCAACCCCAGTGAGTTCCTGAGGTCCCCGTCTCAACTAGAGAAATACCCGCAGGTTCCCATCGAAACGCTAGAAACACCACAAAAATATGGCCTCAATACGAGATGAGGAAATTTTGGGCAGCAGAATCTCAAGAGAAATCCCACATTACCGCTTGAAAGGTGAATGGGAATTTGACACCCTTTATGAGACTGAGAAAGTTCCCTAACACAGCGGTCCCCATTGGAGAGGAGAACAAAATTTATGGACTCAACTCGAGAAGAGGCCCTATTCCCATTGAACTGCTCGAGAGTAATCCCGCAGTTCCCCTTCCAACACAAAGGGAAACTGACTTCTCAGAAGCAATACGGGGGATTACCTGAGGTCCCCGTCGCAAATCGAGAGGAAGCCCAATCTTCCCGCTGACACTCAAGAAAAACCACAAGATTGTGCCCTCAAGGCGAGATGAACAACATCTCCGTTTCAGATTCGGTAAGAGAAATTCAAATGTAACCTCGAGTATCAACTCACAGGACGAGTGGAGACCTGACTGCACGAGCACTCTCTATACAATCTCCAGGTACAAATTCAACTCTAATGTGGCCTAACACTCATATTACAACTCGAGAAGAAAGCGCAGTTCCAGGTCAGAACAAGAGAGGACAACTGAATCCCCTGGAGAATATTGAGAGCAACCAGAGATCCCTGTCTCCACTGGAAAAGAACAAACAGTTGCCTGACTCAATGCTAGATGCGGCCCTATTCCTCTGCTTCTCCTTATAGAGGAATCCTGAGTTTCCCCTTTCAACACTATAGGAGACCTGACTTCCCTGGGTCAACACGAGCGAGTTCCTGACATCCCCGTCACAACTCAAGATGAACCCCAACTTCCCGCCGCAACTCAAGAAACACCACAAAATTATCCCCTCAATGCGAGATGAGGAATTTTTTCCGTGTCAGTGTCTCAAGAGAAATCCCACATTCTAGCTTGAAAGGCGAACGGGTACTTGACACACTTTATGTGACTCAGAAAGTTCCCTACCATAGCCATCCCCACTCGAGAGGAGCACACAATTTATATTCTTAACTTGAGATGAGGCCCTATTATCATTTAACGACTCGAGAGTAATCCAGAAATTCCCCTTCCAACAAAAATGGACCTGACTTCTCTGAAGAGACACGGGGATTTCCTGAGGTCCCCATTGCAACTCAAGAGGGAGCCCAGGCCTCCTGCCGCAACTCGAGAAACACCACAAAATTATCCCCTCAATGCGAGATGAGGAATTTTTTCTGCGGCAGAGTCTCAAGAGAAATCCCACTATCCCACTTGAAACTCGAATGGGAACTTGACACCCTTTAAGCGAACCAAATGCTTCCCCAACATAGCCGTCCACATTGAAGCGGGGCACAATATTTACGTTGACAACACTAGATGCTATTCGTCTCCTGTGACTAGACATGAATCCTGAGGTCCCCTTCAAACAGCAAACAATTTCAACCTTCTTAGGACAACGTGATCGTGTTCCTGGTGTCACCGTCACAACTCGAGAGGAACCCCAAGATTTCCGCCGTAACTCATGATAAACGAAAACGTTCCCCCATCAATGCGAGCTGAGGAAATTTTCTGCAGCAGAATCTCAAGAGAAATCCCACATTTCCGCTTGAAAATCGAACGGGAACTTGACACCCTTTATGCGACCAAAAACTTCACCGAGATAGCCATCCACATTGAAGCGGAGAACACAATATATCTACACAGCACGAGATGCAACCATATTACTCTGCCATGCCTCAAGAGGAATTCCGATGTTCCCCTTCCAACGCGCAAGGAGACCTAACTTCCCTGGGACATCTCGATCTAGGTCCTGAGGTCCCCTTCGCAACTCGAGAGTAACATGAAGCTTCCTGCTGCAAGTCGAGAAACAACACAAAATTATCCCCTCAATGCGAGATGAGGAAATTTTCCGCTGCAGAATCTCAAGAGAAATCCCACATTCCCGCTTGAAATGCGAACGGGAACTTGACACTCTTTATGTGACTCAGAAAGTTCCCTAACAGAGCCGTCCCCATTGGAGAGAACACAACTCCCGGATTCAACTCGAGATGAGGCCCTATTCTGATTTAACGGCTTGAGAGAAATCCTGAAGTTCCACTTCCAACACAAAGGGGACCTGACTTCCCTGGAGGAACACGAGCGAGTTCCTGAGGTCCCCTTCGCACGTCAAGAAAAACCCCAAGCTTTCCGCCACAACTCGAGAAACATCACAAAATTTTCCCCTCAATGCGAGATGAGGATATTTTCGCTGCAGAGTCTCAAGAGAAATCACACATTACTGCTTGAAACTCGAACGGGTACTTGATATCCTTTATGTGACTCCAAAACTTCCCAGAGACAGTGGTCCACATTGAAGCGGAGAACACAAAATATCTACACAGCACTAGATTCGACCCTATTGCCTGATTCTACTGCACAGTTTCAAATGTTGCCTCGAGTATCAAATCACAGGACAAATGGTGACTTGACTCCATGAGCATACTCTATACAATCTCAAGGTACAAATGCAAAAAAGCAAAATGGCTGTCTGAGGAGGCCTTACAAATAGCTGTGAAAAGAAGAGAAGCGAAAAGTAAAGGAGGAAAGGATAGATATAAGGATCTGAATGCAGAGTTCCAAAGAAGAGCAAGGAGAGATAAGAAAGCCTTCCTCAGTGATCAATGTAAAGAAATAGAGGCAAAAAACAGAATAGGAAAAACAAGAGATCTTTTCAAGAAAATTAGAGATATCAAGGGAACATTTCATGCAAAAATGGGTTCGATAAAGGACAGAACTGGTATGGACCTAATAGAAGCAGAAGATGTTAAGAGAAGGTGGCAAGAATACACAGAAGAACTGTACAAAAAAGGTCTTCACTATGAAGATAATCAGGATGGCGTGATCACTCACCTGGAACCAGACATCTTGTAATGTGAAGGCAAGTGGGCCTTAGAGAGCATCACGATGAACAGAGCTAGTGGAGGTGATGGAATTCTAGTTGAGCTATTTCAAATCCTAAAAGATGATGCTGTGAAAGTGCTGCACTCAATATGCCAGCAAATTTGGAAAACTCAGCAGTGGTCACAGGACTGGAAAAGGTCAGTCTTCATTCCAATCCCAAAGAAAGGGAATGCCGAAGAATGTTCAAACTACCACACAATTGCATTCATCTCACACGCTAGTAAAGTCATGCTCAAAATTCTCCAAGCTAGGCTTCAGCAATATGTGAATCGTGAACTTCCAGATGTTCAAGCAGGTTTTAGAAAAGGCAGAGGCACCAGAGATCAAATTGCCAACATCCGCTGGATTATGGAGAAAGCAAGAGAGTTCCAGAAAAACATCTATTTCTGCTTCATTGACTATGCCAAGGCCTTTGACTGTGTGGATCACAATAAACTGTGGAACATTCTGAAAGAGATGGGAATCCCAGACCACCTGACCTGCCTCTGGAGAAACCTGTATGCAGGTCAGGAAGCAACAGTTAGCACTGGACATGGAACAACAGACTGGTTCCAAATAGGAAAAGGAGTACGTCAAGGTTGTATATTGTCACCCTGCTTATTTAACTTCTATGCAGTGTATATCATGAGGAACTCTGGGATGGAAGAAGCACAAGCTGGAATCAAGATTGCCAGAAGAAATATCAATAACCTTCAGATATGCAGATGAGACCACCCTTATGGCAGAAAGTGAAGAGGAACTCAAAGGTCTTTTGATGAAAGCAAAAGAGGAGAGTGAAAATGTTGGCTTGAAGATTAACATTCAGAAAACGAAGATCATCGCATCTGGTCCCATTACTTCTTGGGAAATAGATGGGGAAACAGTCGAAACCGTGTCAGACTTTATTTTTGGGGGCTCGAAAATCACTGCAGATGCTGAATGCAGCCATGATATTAAAAGACGCTTACTCCTTGGAAGGAAAGTTATGACCAGCCTAGATAGCATTTAAAAAGCAGAGACATTACTTTGCCAACCAAGGTCCGTCTAGTCAAGACTATGGTTTTTCCTGTGGTCATGTATGGATGTGAGAGTTGGACTGTGAAGAAAGCTGATCGCCGAAGAATTGATGCTTTTGAACTGTGGTGCTGGAGAAGACTCTTGAGAGTCCCTTGGACTGCAAGGAGATCCAACCAGTCCATTCTAGAGGAGATAAATCCTGGGTGTTCATTGGAAGGACTTATGCTAAAGCTGAAACCCCAATACTTTGGCCACCTCATGCGATGAGATGACTCACTGGAAAAGACTCTGATGCTGGGAGCGGTTTGGGGTAGGAGGAGACGGGGATGACAGAGAAAGAGGTGGCTGGATGGTATCACTGACTCGATGGACATGAGTTTGAGTGAACGTCGGGAGTTGGTGATGGACAGGGAGGCCTTTCGTGTTGTGGTTCAGGAGTCACTAAGAGTCGGACATGACTGAGCAACTGAATCGAACTGAACTGAAAGTGGCCTATCACCCGTATTACAACTCGAGAAGAAAGTGCACTTCCAGGTCTGAACAAGAGACGAGGCCTGAATCCCCTGGAGAATTTTGAGAGCAACCGTGAGATCCCTGTCTCCACTGGAGAAGAACAAACAGTTGACTGACTCAACGCTAGATGCGGCCCTATTCCTCAGCTGCTCTTTATAGAGGAATCTCGAGGTTCCCCTTTCAAAAAGATAGGAGACCTGACTTCCCTGGGGCAACACGAACGAGTTCCTGGTGTCCCCGTCGCAACTCGAGAGGAACCCCAAGCTTCCCGCCGCAAATCGGGAAACACCACAAATTATACCCTCAATGCGAGATGAGGACATTTTCCACTGCAGAATCTCAAGAGAAATCCCACATTTCCACTTGAAAGGCGAACGGGTACTTGACTTCCTTTATGCGACTCAGTAAGTTAACTAACACAGCCGTCCCCATTGGAGAGGAGAACACAATTTACGGACTCAGGTCGAGAAGAGGCCCTGTTCACATTTAACAGGTCGAGAGTAATCCTGAAGTTCCCCTTCCAACACAAAAGGGGACCTGACTTCCCTGAAGCAACACGAGCGAGTTCCTGAGGTCCCCGTTGCAAGTCGAAAAAAACACCAAGTTTTACGCCGCAACTGGAGAAACACCACAAAATTTTCCCCTCAATGCGAGATGAGGATAATTTCCGCTGCAGAGTCTCAAGAGAAATCGAACATTACCGCTTGAAACCCGAACGGAACTTGACACACTTTATGCGACTCGGTAAGTTCCCTAACACAGCCGTCCCCATTGGAGAGGAGAACACAATTTACGAACTCAACTCGAGAAGAGGCCCTATTCCCATTGAAGGGCATGAGAGTAATCCCGAAGTTCCCCTTTGAACACAAAAGGGGAACTGCCTTCTCTGAAGCAACACGGGGGATTTCCTGAGGTCCCCGTCCCAAATCGAGAGGGGGACCAAGCTTCCCGCCGCAACTCGAAAAACACCTCAATATTTTCCCCTCAATGCGAGATGAGGATATTTTCCATTGCAGAGACTCAAGAGAAATCGCACATTACCATTTGAAACTCGAACGGGTACTTGACACCATTTATACGACCCAAAAACTTCCCCAAGAAAGCCGTCCACATTGAAGCGGAGAACACAATTTTCTATACAACACTAGATGTGATCCTGTTATTCTATTGTGTCTCGAGAGGAATCATCATGTTCCCCTTCTAACACGCAATGTGACCCAACTACCCTGGGACATCGCAATCAAGGTCCTGAGGTCCCCGTCACAACACGACAGGAACAAATAGCTTCCTGCCGCAAGTCGAGAAACACCACAATATTACCCCTCAATGAGAGATGAGGAAAATTTCCACTGCAGATCTCTAGAGAAATCCCACATTGCCGCTTGAAATGCGAAAGTTAACTTGACAACATTTATGCGACTCAGAAAGTTCCCTAACACAGCGGTCCCCATTGAAGAGGAGTACACATTTCACGGACTCAACTCGAGAAGAGGCCCTATTCCCATTTAACAGCTCGAGAGTAATCCCGAAATATTCCTTCCAACACAAAAGGGGAACTGACTTCTATGAAGCAACATGGAGGATGTCCTGATGTCCCCTTGGCAAATCGAGAGAGAGCCCAAGTTCCCGCCGCAACTCGAGAAAAACCAAAAGATTCTGCCCTCAAGGCGAGATGAAGAACATTTGCATTTCAGATTCGCAAGAGAAATTCCACATTCCCGCTTGAAACTCGACAGTTTACTTAACATCCTTAATGAGACTAAAAACTAAACCTACATATACAGCCCCAATCCAGAGGAACAATGAGTTTCTTGCGACACTGACAAAATGCCCCGTTTTCCACTCCTTTTTCCAGATGAGAGTTGATTCCTCTGCTTCCTCTGGAATGGAAATCAGACGTTCCGATCCCACAGGACGAGCAGGCAGGTATCACCTTGAAACTCGGGAGGATAACCGGTTTTCAAAACACAAATGGAAAAGGAATGGATGTCACCACCCACTCGAGATATTGTCTGATTCTACTGCACAGATTCAGATGTATCCTCGAGTATCAACTCAGAAGACGATAGGAGACCTGACTCCACGAGCATACTCTATACAATCTCCAGGTAAAAATGGAAAACTAAAGTGGCCTATCACCCGTATTACAACTCGAGAAAAAAGCGCAGTTCCAGGTCTGAACAAGAGACGAGGCCTGAATCCCCTGGAGAATTTTGAGAGCAACGAAAATTTCTCTGTCTCCACTGGAAAAGAGCAAACAGTGGATCAGCTGAATGCTAGATAAGGTCCTATTCCTCCGCTGCTCCTTATAGAGGAATCTCGAGGTTCCCCTTCGAAAATGATAGGAGACCTGACTTTCCCTGGGGCAACATGAGCGAGTTCCTGGGGTCCCCGTCGCAACTCGAGAGGAACGCCAAGCTTCCCGCTGCAAGTTGAGAAACACAACAAAATTATCCCCTCAGGGCAAAATGAGGAAATTTTTCACTGCAGAATCGCAAGAGAAATCCCACACTCCCGCTTGAAAAGCGAACGGGTACTTGACATCCTTTATGCGTATCAGAAAGTTCCCTCATGCTGCCGGCCCCATTGGAGAGGAGAACACAATTTACGGACTCAGGTCGAGAAGAGGCCCTGTTCACATTTAACGGGTCGACAGTAATCCTGAAGTTCCCCTTCCAACAAAAAAGGGGACCTGACTTCCCTGAAGTAACACGAGCAAGTTCCTGAGGTCCCCGTTGCAAATCGAAAAAAATACCAATTTTTATGCCGCAACTCGAGAAACACCACAAAATTTTCACGTCAATGCGAGATGAGGATAATTTCCGCTGCAGAGTCTCAAGAGAATTTGCACATTACCGCTTGAAACCCGAACGTAACTTGACACATTTTATGTGACCCAAAAATTTCCCCCAGGTAGCCATCCACATTGAAGCAGAGAACACAATTTACCTACACAGCACTCGATGCCACCCTATTACTCTCCCGTGCCTCGAGAGGAATGGCGATGTTCCTCTTCCAACACGCAAGGAGACCTAACTGCCCTTGGATATCGAGATCGAGGTACTGCGGTCCCCGTCGTAACTCGATCGGAACTCAATTCTTACCGCCGCAAGTCGAGAAACACCACAAAATTATCCCCTCAATGCAAGATGAGGATATTTTCCGCTGCAGCATATCAAGAGAAATCCCACATTCCTGCTCGAAAGGTGAACGGGTACTTGAAACCCTTTATGCGACTCAGAAAGTTCCCTCACAGAGCCGGCCACTTTGGAGAGGAGACCACAATTTAGGACTCAACTCTGTAAGAGGCCCTATTTCCATTCTAAGCCTCGAGAGTAATCCCGATGTGACTACCTAAACGAAAGAAGATCTGACTTCCCAGGGACTACAGGAGGGAGGTCCTGAGATCCCTTTCCCCTTTCGAGAAGAACCCCAAGCTTCCCACGGCAACTCGAGAAAAACCACAAGATTCTACACTCAAAATGAGATGGGGAAAATTTCCCCTGCAGAATCTCAAGGGATATCCCATATTCCCGCTTGAAACCAGAACGGGTACTTGACACCCTTTATGAGACTCAAAATATTCCGTGACATAGCTGTCCCCACTTGAGAGAACACAATTTATGGACTCAACCATAGATGAGGCCCTATTTCCATTCCACGCCTCTAGAATAATCCTGATGTTCCCCTACCAAAACGAAAGGAAACCTGACTTTCCAGGGACTACACGAGTGAGTTCCTGAGGTGTCTGTCGCATTTCGAGAAGGACATTAAGATTCCCACTGCAACTCGAGAAAAACCACGGGATTCTGCACTCAAGGTGAGATGAGTAAAATTACCCTGCTGAGTCTCAGGAGAAATCCCACATTCCGGCTTGAAATGTGAACAAGTATTGACAACCTTTATGTGACTCAAGACATTCCTTGACATAGCTGTCCCAACGTGAGAGGAGAACACAATTTATGGAATGAACTTGAGATTAGGCCCTATTCCCATTCCACGCCTTGAGTGTAATCCCAATGTTCCCATACCAAAACGAAAGGAGACCTGACTTCCCTGGGAATATACAAGGGAGTTGCTGAGGTACTTTTCGCAAATCGAGAAGGACCCCAAGCTTCCCACCGCAACTCGAGAAAAACAACAAGATTCTGCACTCAAGGTGAGATGAGGAAAATTTCCCCTGCAGAATCTCAACAGAATTCCCTCATTCCCGCTGGAAACGCGAACAGGTACTTGACACAATTTATGTGACTCAAGACTTTCCCTGACATAGCTCTCCGCAGTTGAAAGGGGAAAACAATTTATGGACTCAACTTGAGATGAGGCCCTGTTCAATTTCCACGCGTTGAGAGTAATCCCGAGATTCCCCTACATCACGAAAGAGAACTGACTTCCCAGGGAATACAGGAACGAGTTCCTGAGGTACCTGTCGCAATTCGAGTAGGACCCCAAGCTTCCCACCGCAACTCGAGAAAAACCACAAGATTCTGCACTCAAGGTGACATGAGGAAAATTTCCCCTGCACTGTCTCAAGAGAATTCCCACATCCCCGCTTGAAACGTGAACGGGTACTTGACACTCTTTATGCGACACAAGACATTCCCTGACATAGCTGTCCCCACTTGAGAAGAGAACACATTTTATGGACTCATATTTAAAAGAGGCCCTATTCCCATTACACGCCTCGAGAGTAATCCCGATGTTCCCCTATCAAAGTGAAAGGAGACCTGACTTCCCAGGGAGTACACGAGCGAATTCCTGAGGTCCCTGTCACAACTCGAGAAGGACCCCAAGCTTTCCGCCGCAACTCGAGAAAAACCAGAAGATCCTGCACTCAATGTGAGATGAGGAAAATTTACCCTGCAGACTCTCAAAGGAAATCCCACATTCCCGCTTGAAACGCAAACGAGTTCTTCACACCCTTTATGCGACTCAAGACATTCCCTGAAATAGCTGTCCCCACTAGAGAGGAGAACCCAATTAATGGACTCAATTTTATGAGGCCCTATTCCCATTCCACCCCTCCAGAGTAATCCTTATGTTCCCCTTCCAAAACGAAATGAGACCTGACTTCCCAGGTACTACACGAGCGAGTTCCTGAGGCCCCTGCCGCAACTCGAGAAGGACCGCATGTTTCCGCCACAACTCGAGCAAAACCACAAGATTCTGCAGTCAAGGTGAGATGAGGAAAATTTCCCCTAGAGGGTCAAAAAAGTTATCACACATTACGGCTTGAAACTCAAACGGGTACTTGACACCCTTTTGCGAATCAGAACATTCCCTGGCATAACTGTCTCCACTTGAGAGGAGAACACAGTTTATGGACTCAACTTGAGATGATGCCCTATTCCCATTCCACCCCTCGAGAGTAATCCCGATGTTCTCCTACCAAAACCAAAGCAGAATTGACTTTCCAGGGACTACAAGAGCGAGTTCCTGAGGTCCCTGTCCCAACTCGAGAAGGACCCCAATCTTCCCGCTGCAACTCGAGAAAAACCACAAGATTGTTCACTCATGGTGAGATGAGGAAAATTTCCCCTGCAGAGTCTCAAGAGAAATCCCACATTCCCTTTTAAACTCAAACGGGCTCTTGACACTATTTCTGCGACACAAAAAGGACCCTTATAAGCTGTCCCCACTGGAGAGGAGCACAGAATTAACGGACTCTTCTCTAGATGAGGCCCAATTCACATTCGATGCCTCGAGAGAAATCCCGAAGTAGCCTTTCCAACAGGAAAGGAGACCTGACTTCCCTGGGGCAACACGAGCGATTTCTTGAGATCCCCGTCGCAACCTGAAAGGGACCCCAAGCTTCCAGCCGCAACTCGAGAAAAACCACAAGATTCTCCCCTCAATGCGAGATGAGGAATATTTCTGCTGCAGAGTCTGAAGAGAAATCACACATTCCCCCTTGAAACTCAAAAGGGTACTTTAAACCCATTCTTTGACACACAAAGATCCCTGACTAATCCGTCCCACTGGAGAGGAACACACAATTAAACGACTCAACACAAGATGATTACCAAATCACAGTCCACGCCACGATTGGAATCCCGAGGTTCCCCTTCCAACACGATTGGAGACCTGACATTCCTGGGGCAAAAGGAGGGAATTGCTGAGGTCCCTGAAGCAATCGAGAAGGAGCCAAAGTTCCCCCCCGCAACTCGAGAAAAACCATAAGATTCTGCACTCAAGGTGAGATGAAGAAAATATCCCATGCAGAGTCCCAAGAGAAATCCCACATTCCAGCCTGAAACTCGAAAGGGTACATGACACCCTTTATGAGACTCAAGACATTCCGTGACATAGCTGTCGCCACATGAGAGGAGAACAAAATTTATGGACTGAACTTTAGATGAGGCCGTATTTCCATTCCATGCTCGAGAGTAATCCCGAAATCCCCTACCAAAACGAAAGGAGACCTGACTTCCCAGGGACTACAAGAGCGAGTTCCTGATATCACCTCGCAAACCGAAAGGCACCCCAAGCTTCAAGCCGCAAAATGAGAAAAACCACAAGATTCTGCCCTCAATGCGAGAGGAGGAACATTTCTGCTGCAAAGTCTCAAGAGAAATCACACATTCCTGCTTGAAACTCGATAGGGACCTGAAACCCTTTCTGTTCTGCAACACAAAAAGATCCCGGACTAAGCAGTCCCCTCTGGAGAGGTGCACACAATTATCGGACTCAACACAAAATGAGAAGCAAATCACATTCCACGCCACGACTGGAATCCTGAGGTTCCCCCTCCAACACGATTGGAGACCTGCCGTCACTGGATAACATGAGAGAGTTTCTGAGGTCCCCATCGCAACTCGAGAAGGCCCCCAAGCTTCCTGCCGTAACTCCAGACAAACCACAAGATTGTACAATCAAAGTGTGATAAGGAAAATTTTCCCATGCTAAGTCTGAAGAGAAATCCGACATTCCCGCTTGAAACTCGAACCAGTACTTAACACAGTATTTGCAGCTCAAGACATTCCTTGACACAGCTGTCCCCACTGGAGAGAAGAACACAATTTATGGACTCAATTTTCGATGAGGCCGTATTCCCATTCTACACCTCGAGTATAATCGCGAAGCTCGCCTTGCAAAAAGAAAAGTGACCTGACCTCCCTGAAGTAAAAAGAGCTAGGTTCTGACGTCAGTGTCTCAACTCGAGAGCGATTACAAGCTTCTGGCCGCAACTCGATAAAAACCACGAGATTCCCCCATCATTGCAAGATGAGGAATTTTCTGCTGCAGAGTCTCAATAGGAAAACCACATTACCGCTTGAAATTCGAATGGGTACTTGACACCCTTTCTGCAACAATAAAAGTTCCCTGAATAAGCCGTCCCTCCAATCAAATCCCTTGTGATTATGCAGTGGAAGTGAGAAATAGATTTAAGGGGCTAGATCTGATTGACAGAGTGCCTGATGAACTCTGGACGGAGGTTCGTGACATTGTACAGGAGACAGGGACCAAGACCATCCCCATGGAAAAGAAATGCAAAAGAGCGAAATGGCTGTCTGAGGAGGCCTTACAAATAGCTGTAAAAAGAAGAGAGGCGAAAAGCAAAGGAGAAAAGGAAAGATATAAGCATCTGAATGCAGAGTTCCAAAGAATAGCAAGGAGAGATAAGAAAGCCTTCCTCAGTGATCAATGCAAAGAAATAGAGGAAAACAACAGAATAGGAAAAACAAGAGACCTCTTCAAGAAAATTAGAGATTCCAAGGGAACATTTCATGCAAAGATGGGCTCGATAAAGGACAGAAATGGTATGGACCTAACAGAAGCTGAAGATATTAAGAAGAGGTGGCAGGAATACACAGAAGAACTGTACAAAAAAGATCTTCACGACCAAGATAGTCACGATAATGTGATCACTGACCTAGAGCCAGACATCTTGGAATGTGAAGTCAAGTGGGCCTTAGAAAGCATCACTAGGAACAAAGCTAGTGGAGGTGATGGAATTCCAGTTGAGCTATTTCAAGTCTTGAAAGATGATGCTGTGAAAGTGCTGCACTCAATATGCCAGCAGATTTGGAAAACTCAGCAGTGGCCACAGGACTGGAAGAGGTCAGTCTTCATTCCAATCCCAAAGAAAGGCAATGCCAAAGAATGCTCAAACTACCGCACAATTGCACTCATCTCACACGCTAGTAAAGTCATGCTCAAAATTCTCCAAGCCAGGCTTCAGCAGTATGTAAACCGTGAACTCCCAGATGTTCAAGCAGGTTTTAGAAAAGGCAGAGGCACCAGAGATCAAATTGCCAACATCCGCTGGATCATGGAGAAAGCAAGAGAGTTTCAGAAAAACATCTATTTCTGCTTCATTGACTATACCAAAGCCTTTGACTGTGTGGATCACAATAAACTGTGGAACATTCTGAAAGAGATGGGAATCCCAGACCACCTGACCTGCCTCTTGAGAAACCTGTATGCAGGTCAGGAAGCAACAGTTAGAACCGGTCATGGAACAACAGACTGGTTCCAAATAGGAAAAGGTGTACGTCAAGGTTGTATATTGTCACCTTGCTTATTTAACTTATATGCAGAGTACATCATGAGGAACGCTGGGCTGGAAGAAGCACAAGCTGGAATCAAGATTGCTGGGAGAAATATCAATAACCTCAGATATGCAGATGACACTACCCTTATGGCAGAAAGTGAAGAGGAACTCAAAAGCCTCTTGATGAAAGTGAAAGAGGAGAGTGAAAAGGTTGGCTTGAAGCTCAACATTCAGAAAACAAAGATCATGGCATCTGGTCCCATCACTTCATGGGAAATAGATGGAAAAACAGTGGAAACAGTGTCAGACTTTGTTTTTTTGGGCTCCAAAATCACTGCAGATGCTGATTGCAGCCATGAAATTAAAAGACGCTTGCTCCTTGGAAGGAAAGTTATGACCAACCTTGATAGTATATTAAAAAGCAGAGACATTACTTTGCCGACCAAGGTACGTCTAGTCAAGGCAATGGTTTTTCCCGTGGTCATGTATGGATGTGAGAGTTGGACTGTGAAGAAAGCTGATCGCCGAAGAATCGATGCTTTTGAACTGTGGTGTTGGAGAAGACTCTTGAGAGTCCCTTATACTGCAAGGAGATCCAACCAGTCCATTCTAAAGGAGATCAATCCTGGATGTTCATTGGAGGGACTGATGCTAAAGCTGAAACTCCAATACTTTGGCCACCTCATGCGACGAGTTGACTCATTGGAAAAGACTCTGATGCTGGGAAAGGTTGGGGGCGGGAGGAGAAGGGGACGACGGAGAATGAGATGGCTGGATGGCATCACCGACTCTGTGGACATGAGTTTGAGTGTACTCCGGGAGTTGGTGATGGACAGGGAGGCCTGGCGTGCTGTGATTCATGGGGTCGCGGAGAGTCGGACACGAATGAGCGACTGAACTGAACTGAACTGAACTGGAGAGGAGCACATAATTTAAGGACACATGTCTAGATGACTTCCAATTGTCACTCCATGCCTAGAGAATAATCCTGAAGTTTCCCTCCAACAGGCAAGGAGACCTGACTTCCCTGGGGCATGACCAGCGAGTAACTGAGGTCCCCGTCGCAACTCGAGAAGGACCCCAAGCTTCCCGCTGCAACTCAAGAATAACCACAAGATTCTTCACTCAAGGTGAGATGAGGAAAATTTCCCCTGCAGAGTCTCAAGAGAAATCCTACATTCGCTCTTGAAATTCGAACGGATACTTGACACCCTTTATGCGAATCAAGACATTCCCTGACATAGCTGTCCCCACTTGAGAGAACACAATTTCTGGACTCAACTTTAGCTGAGGCCTTTTTCCCATTCCACACTTCAAGAGTAATCCCGAAGTCCCCAACCAGAGGAAAGGAGACCTGACTTCCCAGGGACAACATGAGCGTGTCCCTTAGGTGCCCATTGTAAGTCGAAGATGACCCAAGCTTCTGACGCAACTCGAAACAAACCACAAGATTGTGCACTCAAGGTGTGATGAGGAAAATTTTCCCATCCTGAGTCTCAAGAGAAATCCCACATTCCCGCTTGAAACTCGAACCAGGACTTGACACGCTATATGCGACCCAAGATATTCCTTGACACAGCTGTCCCCACTGGAGAGAAGAACACAATTTATGGACTCAATTTTAGATGAGGCCGTATTCCCATTCTAGACCTCGAGTGTAATCCCGAAGCTCTCCTTGCAAAAAGAAAAGTGACCTGACCTCCCTGAAGTAAACAGAGCTAGGTTCTGAGGGCACTGTCTCAACTTGAGAGGGACTACAAGCTTCCTGCATCAACTTGATAAAAACCACGAGATTCCCACATCAATGCGAGATGAGGAATATTCTGCTGCAGAGTCTCAAGAGAAAACCCACATTACTGCTTGAAATTCGAACGGGTACTTGACACCCTTTCTGCACCCATAAAAGTTCCTGACTAAGCCGTCCCTACTGGAGAGGAGCACACAATTTAAGGACTCATTTCTAGATGACTTCCATTTGCCATTCCCCGTCTGGAGAATAAGCCTGAAGTTTCCCTTCCAACACGTAAGGAGACCTGACTTCCCTGGGGCAGGACCAGTGAGTAACTGCGTTCCCCTTCGCAACTCGAGAAGGACCCAAAGCTTCCCGCCGCAACTAGAGAAAAACCACAAGATTCTGCACTCAAGGCAAGATGAGGAAAATTTCCCATATAGAGTCTCAAGAGAAATCCCACATTCCCTCTTGAAACTCGAACGGATACTTGACACCCTTTATGCGACTCAAGACATTCCCTGACATAGCTGTCCCCACTTGAGAGGAGAACACAATTTCTGGACTCAACTTTAGATGAGGCCCTATTCCTATTCCACGTCTCCAGAGTAATCCCGAAGTTCCCCTACCAGAGGCAAGGAGACCTGACTTCCCAGGGATAACATGAGCGTGTTCCTTGGGTGACCGTTGTAAGTCGAAAAGGACCCCAAGCTTCCACCTCAACTCGAGAAAAAACACAAGATTCTGCACTCAAGGTGAGATGAGGAAAAATTTCCCTGCAGAATCTCAAGAGAAATCCCACATACCCTTTTAAACTCTAACGGGCACTTGACATTATTCCTGCGACACCAAAAGGACCCTTACTAAGCCGTACCCACTGGAGAGGAGCACACAATTAACAGACTCATCATTAGATGAGCCATAATTCACATTCGACGCCTCGAGTGAAATACGAAAGTACCCTTTCCAACAGCAAATGAGACCTGACTTCCCTGGGGCAACACAAGCGCTTTCCTGAGATCTCCAACGCAACCCAAAAGGGACCCCAAGCATCTAGCCGTAACTCGAGAAAAACCAAAAGATTCTCCCCTCAATGCGAGATGAGGAATATTTCTGCTGCAGAGTCTCAAGAGAAATCATATATTCCCACTTGAAACTCAAAGGGTACTTTAAAACCTTTCTTTGACACAAAATAGATCCCTCACTAATCCGTCCACACTGGAGAGGAACACACAATTAACGGACTCAACAAAAGATGATGCCCAAATTACATTCCACGTCACGAGTGGAATCCTGAGGTTCCTCTTCCAACATAATTGGAGACTGGACGTCCATGCGGCAACATGAGCGAATTCCTGAGGTACCGTCGCATTCAAGAAGGAGCCAAAGCATCCCGAAGCAACTCGAGAAAAAACGTAAGATTCGGCACTCAAGGTGAGCTGAGGAAAATTTCCCATGGAGAGTCCCAAGAGAAATCCCACATTCCCACTTGAAACTCGAAAGGGTCCATGACACCCTTTATGTGACTCAAGACATTCCCTGACATAGCTGTTGCCACATGAGAGGAGAAAAATTTATGGACTCAACTTTAGATAAGGCCCTATTCCCATTCCACGCCTCGAGAGAAATCCCGATGTTCCTCTACCAAAACGAAAGGAGATCTGACTTCCCAGGGACTACACTAGCGAGTTCCTGACTTACCTGTCGCAAATTGAGAAGAGCCAAAATCTTCCTGCCACAACACGTGAAAAACCACAAGATTCTGCACTCAAGGTGAAATGAGGAAAATTTCCCCTGCAGAGTCTCAAGAGAAATCCCACATTTCCACTTGAAACTTGAACCGGTACTTGACACCCTTTAGGTGACACAAGACATTCCCTGATATAGCTGTCCCCTCTTGAGAGGAGAAGACAATTTATGGACTCAACTTTAGATGAGGCCCTATTCCCATTCCATGCCTCGAGAGAAATCCCGATGTTCCCCTACCAAAAAGAAAGGAGACCTGACTTCCCAGGGACTACACGAGCGAGTTCCTGAGGTCCAGGTCGCAACTCGAGAAGGACCCAACCTTCCCGCCACAACACGAAAAAACTACAATATCTGCCCTCAAGGTGAGTTGAGGAAAATTTCCCCTGCAGAGTCTCCAGAGAAATCCACATTCCCGCATGAAACGCCAACTGGTACTTGACAACCTTTATGCGACTCAAGACATTCCCTGACATAGCTGTCCACACTTGAGAGGAGAGCACAATTTATGGACTCAATGACATAGCTGTCCACACTTGAGAGGAGAGCACAATTTATGGACTCAACTTTAGATGAGGCCCTATTCCCATTCCACGTTTCGAGAGTAATCCCGATGTTCCCCTACCAAAACAAAAGGAGACCTGTCTTACCAGGGTCTACACGAGCGTGCTCTTGAGCTCCCTTTCCCAACTCAAAAAGGAACTCAAGCTTTGCGCCGCAACTGGAGAAAAACCACAAGATTCTGCACTCAAGTTGAGATCAGGAAAATCACCCCTGCAGAGTCTCAAGAGAAATCCCACATTCCTGCTTGAAACGCGCTCAGGTACTGGACACCCTTTATGCGACTCAAGACATTCCCTGACATAGCTGTCCCCACATGAGAGGAGAACACATTTTATGGACTCAATATTAATGAAGCGCTATTGCCCTTCCACGCCTTGAGAATAATGCCGATATTCCCCTACAAAAACGAAAGGAGATCTGACTTCCCAGGGACTACACTAGCGAGTTCCTGACGTCCCAGTCGCAAATCGAGGAGGGCCCAAAATTCCTGCCACAACACGTGAAAAACCACAAGATTCTGTACTCAAGGTGAAAAGAGGACAATTTCCCCTGCAGAGTCTCGAGAGAAATCGCACATTACTAGTTGAAATGCGAACGGTACTTGACAACCTTTATGCGACTCAAGAATTTCCCTGATATAGCTGTCCCCTCTTGAGTGGAGAAGACAGTTTATGGACTCAACTTTAGATGAGGCCCTATTCACATTCCACTCCTCGAGAGAAATCCCGATGTTCCCCTACCAAAACGAAAGGAGACCTGCCTTCCCAGGGACTACAAGAGTGAGTTCCTGAAGTTCTTGTCGCAAATCGAGAAGGGCCCCAAGGTTCCCGTCGCAACACGAGAAAAACCACAAGATTCTGCACTCAAGGTGAGATGAGGAATATTTCACCTGCAGTATCTCAAGGAAATCCCTCATTCCCGCTTGACACGGGAACGGATAATTGATACCCTTTATGCGACTCAAGACATTCCCTGACATAGCTGTCCCCACTTGAGAGGAGAACACAATTTATGGCCTCAACTTTAGATGAGGCCCTATTCCCATTCCACGGCTCGATAGAAATCCCGATGTTCCCCTACCAAAACGATAGGAGACTTGAATTCCCAGGGACTACAAAGGGTGTACTTGAGGTCCCTTTCGTAACTCGAGAAGGACCCCAAGCTGCCAGCCACAACTCTAGAGAATTCACAAGATTCTGAACTCTAGGTGAAATGAGGAAATTTAATCCTGCAGAGTCTCAAAACAAACCACATATATCCGCTTGAAACTCGAACGGGTACTTGACTCCATTTATGCGACTCAAGACATTCCCCGACATAGTTTCCCTACTTGAGAGGAGAACACAATTTATGGACTCAACATTAGATGAGGCCCTATTCCCATTACACACCATGAGATTAATCCCGATGTTCCTCTACAAAAACGAAAGGAGACCTGATTCCAGGGACTACACGAGCGAGTTCCTGGGGTCCCTGTTGCAAATCGAGAAGGGCACCAAGTTTGCCTCAGCAACAGAAGAAAAACCACAAGATTCTGCACTCAAGGTGACATGAGGAAAATTTCCCATGTAGAGTCTAAGTGAAATCCAACATTCCTGCTTGACACGGGAAAGGGGAATTGACACCCTTTATGTGACTCAAGACAATCCCTGACATCGCTGTCCCTACTTGAGAGGAGGACACAATTTATGGACTCAAATTGAGAAGAGACCTATTTCCATTCCACGCCTCAAGAGTAATCCCGATGTTCCCCTACCACAACGAAAGCACACCTGACTTCCCAGGGACGACACTAGCGAGTTTCTGAAGTCCCTGTATCAAATTGAGAAGGGCCAAAAGCTTCTCGCCACAACACGAAAAAAACCCACAAGATTCTGCACTCAAGGTGAGATGAGGAAAATCTCCCCTGCAGAGTATCAAGAGAAATCCCACATTCCCGCTTGAAAGGCGAACTGGTCCTTGACACCCTTTATGCGACTCAAGACATTCCCTGACATAGCTGTCCGTACTTGAGAGTAGAATACAATTTATGCACTCAACATTAATGAGGCCCTATTTCCCTACCACGCATCGCTAGTAATCCCAATGTTCCCATACGGAAACGAAAGAAGACCTGACTTCCTTTGGACTCCACGAGCGAGTTCCTGAGGTCCCTGTCGCACCTCAAGGAGGACCCCAAGCTTCCCAAAGCAACTCGAGAAAAACCAAACTATTCTGCACTCAGGTAAGATGAGGAAAATTACCAATGCAGAGTCTCAGGAGAAATCCCACATTCCCTTTTGAAACGCGAACGGGTATTTGACACCCTTTATGCGACTCAAGATATTCCCTGACATAGCTGTCCCCACTTGAAAGGAGAACACAATTTATGGGCTCAACATAGATGAGGCCCTATTCCCATTCCACGCCTCGAGAGTAATACCAATGTTCCGCTACCGAAACGAAAGGAGACCTGACTTCCCAGAAACTACAC
This sequence comes from Moschus berezovskii, assembly GCF_049115385.1. Taxonomy (NCBI): domain Eukaryota; kingdom Metazoa; phylum Chordata; class Mammalia; order Artiodactyla; family Moschidae; genus Moschus; species Moschus berezovskii. Next base: position 71,677,378 of record NC_142481.1, on the reverse strand, counting down.
GATCGAGTTCTTGAGGTCCCTGTCACAACTCTAGAAGGACAGCAAGCTTCCCGCCGCCACTAGAGAAAAACCACAAGATTCTGCACTCAAGGTGAGATGGGGAAAATTTCCAATGCAGAGTCTCAGGAGAAATCCCATATTCCCTGTTGAAACGCGAACGGGTGCTGGACACCTTTTATGCCACTCAAGACATTCCCTGAAATAGCTGTCCCCACATGAGAGGAGAACACAATTTACGGACTCAACTTTAGATGAGGCCCTATTCCCATTCCACGCCTCGAGAGAAATCCGTATGTTCCCCTAACAAAACGAAAGGAGACCTGACTTCACAGGGACTACACGAGCGAGTTCCAGAGGTCCCTGTCGCAAATCGAGAAGGACCCCAAGCTACCCGCCTCAACTCGAGAAAGAAACACAAGATTCTGCCTTGAAGGTGAGATGAGGAAAATGTTCCCTGCAGAGTCTCAAGAGAAATCCCATATTCCCGCTTGAAACGCGAAAGGGTAATTGAGACCCTTTATGCTGCTCAAGACATTCCCTGACAGAGCTGTACGCACTTGAGAGGAGAACACAATTTGTGGACTCAACATTAAATGGGCCTGTATTCCCATTCCATGCCTCGAGAGTAATCCCGATGTTCCCCTACCAAAACGAAAGGAGACCTGACATCCCAGGGACACACGAGCAAGTTCCTGAGGTCCCTGTAGCAACTCGAGAATGACACCAAGCTTCCCGCCACAAAACGAGAAAAAACACAAGATTCTGCACTCAAGGTGAAATGAGGAAAATTTACACTGCAGAATCTCAAGAGACCTCCCACATTCCCGCTTGAACTCAAATGGGTTGACTCCCTTTATGTGACTCAAGACATTCCCCGACATAGCTCTTCCCACTTGAGATTATAACACAATTTATGGACTCAAATTTAGATGAGGCCCTATCCCCATTCCACACCACGAGAGTAATCCCGATGTTTCCCTACCAAAAGGAAAGGAGACCTGATATACCAGGGAATACCCGAGCGAGTTCCTCAGGTCCCTGCAACAACTCGAGAAGGACCCCAAACTTCCCGCCGCAACTCGAGAAAAACCACAACATTCTGCATTCAATGTGAGCTGAGGAAAATTTCCCCTGCAGAAACTCAAGAGAAATGCCACATTCAGGTTTGAAACACGAACGATTACTTGACACCCTTTATGTGACTCAAGACATTACCTGACATAGCTGTCCCCATTTGAGAGTTCAGTTCAGTTCAGTCGCTCAGTCGTGTCCGACTCTCCGCGACCCCATGAATCACAGCACGCGAGGCCTCCCTGTCCATCACCAACTCCCGGAGTACACTCAAACTCATGTCCACAGAGTCGGTGATGCCATCCAGCCATCTCATTCTCAGTCGTCCCCTTCTCCTCCCGCCCCCAACCTTTCCCAGCATCAGAGTCTTTTCCAGTGAGTCAACTCGTCGCATGAGGTGGCCAAAGTATTGCAGTTTCAGCTTTAGCATCAGTCCCTCCAATGAACACCCAGGATTGATCTCCTTTAGAATGGACTGGTTGGATCTCCTTGCAGTATAAGGGACTCTCAAGAGTCTTCTCCAACACCACAGTTCAAAAGCATCGATTCTTCGGCGATCAGCCTTCTTCACAGTCCAACTCTCACAACCATACATGACCACGGGAAAAACCATTGCCTTGACTAGACGGACCTTGGTTGGCAAAGTAATGTCTCTGCTTTTTAATATACTATCAAGGTTGGTCATAACTTTCCTTCCAAGGAGCAAGCGTCTTTTAATTTCATGGCTGAAATCAGCATCTGCAGTGATTTTGGAGCCCAAAAAAACAAAGTCTGACACTGTTTCGACTGTTTCTCCATCTATTTCCCAAGAAGTGATGGGACCAGATGCCATGATCTTTGTTCTCTGAATGTTGAGCTTCAAGCCAACCTTTTCACTCTCCTCTTTCACTTTCATCAATAGGCCTTTGAGTTCCTCTTCACTTTCTGCCATAAGGGTGGTGTCATCTGCATATCTGTGGTTATTGATAATTCTCCCAGCAATCTTGACTCCAGCTTGTGCTTCTTACAGCCCAGCATTAATCATGATGTACTCTGCATAGAAGTTAAATAAGCAGGGTGACAATATACAACATTGACGTACTCCTTTTCCTATTTGGAACCAGTCTGTTGTTCCATGTCCAGTTCTAACTGTTGCTTCCTGACCTGCATACAGGTTTCTCCAGAGGCAGGTCAGGTGGTCTGGGATTCCCATCTCTTTCAGAATGTTCCACTGTTAATTGTGATCCACACAGTCAAAGGCCTTGGCATAGTCAATGAAGCAGAAATAGATGTTTTCCTGGAACTCTCTTGCTTTTTCCATAATCCAGGGGATGATGGCAATTTGATCTCTGGTGCCTCTGCCTTTTCTAAAACCTGCTTGAACATCTGGAAGTTCTTGATTCACATATTGCTGAAGCCTAGCTTGGAGAATTTTGAGCATGACTTTACTAGTGTGTGAGATGAGTGCAATTGTGCTGTAGTTTGAGCATTCTTTGGCATTGCCTTTCTTTGTGATTGGAATGAAGACTGATCTTTTCCAGTCCTGTGGCCATTGCTGAGCTTTCCAAATTTTTTGGCATATTGAGTGCAGACTTTCACAGCATCATCATTTAGGATTTGAAATAACTCAATTGGAATTCTATCACCTCCACTAGCTTTGTTTGTACTGAAGCTCTCTAAGGCCCACTTGACTTCACATTCCAAGATGTCTGGCTCCAGGTGAGTGATCACGCCACCGTGATTATCTTCGTCGTGAAGATCTTTTTTGTACAGTTCTTCTGTGTATTCTTGCCACCTCTTCTTAATATCTTCTGCTTCTGTTAAGTCCATAATATTTCTGTCCTTTATCGAGCCCATCTTTGCATGAAATGTTCCCTTGATATCTCTAATTTTCTTGAAAAGATCTCTTGTTTTTCCTATTCTTTTGTTTTCCTCTATTTCTTTGCATTGCTCGCTGGGGAATTGTTGACCTAGGGTGAGGCTTTAGGGTTTCATTTCAAGTGAGGTAAAGGTTTCGGGTGGGAATTCGTTTAAGGGGAAAGGATATGTCTGGGGTTTGTTCTGGGAGACTTAGTGGTGTGAGTTCTCAGTCTCTTTTATGAAGGAACCCCTTCTCCGATATTCTGCTTGCAAATATTCTTTTGTGTTCAGATTGTTACCATTTTGATAAGTGAATGCTTAGCTTTTCTGATGCAAAGCTGTTCAGTGGATGGACGCAAGTTGGTGTCTTTTGGTTTCCTGTTTCCTTGACTTGAAGAGACCCAATTTTCTTCCCCACACACACACGTGTTGAGAAGTCCCTGACATTAAGGAGCCAATGGCCCTTGTTTCTTTCCAGGAGTTTCATCACTTCAGGCTTTGCGTTGATGTGTTTCACTGAATCTGAAATGTTATGAGAACAGTAGCTACTGTGATTGTTCAGATGGAACCATCTCCAATTCCCACGGCCTTTCCTTGCAGAGGCTCTAGTTCCCATTCGTATCGCCTCCCCTCCTTTGACATTGAGGAATTGACCGTAGAAGCGTGGATTTTTTTTTTCTTCTGGACCCTCAATTCCACTCCATGGATCTGGTTCTGCGTATTTGATTTCTTCCCTTTACCATGCTGTCCTGATGATCCTAGTGTGATACTCTAATTGGCTATCAGGCAGCCTGCTATGTACATTTCAGGGCTTTGTGGCAGATTGCATTGACTCTTTTGACTCCTTTGTGTTTCCATAGACATTTTGGCATTCATTGGTTATAATGCCCTGAGAACACCCGATGTTTTTTTTTTTTTTTTTTTGGAGGCTAATTATTTTACAATATAATATTGGTTGGTTTTGCCATACATTGACATGAATCCGCCTCGGGTGTACATGAGGTCCCTTTCCCGAACCCCCTCCCACCTCCCTCCTTCCTTTATTTTCCCTCTGGGTCATACCAGCCCTGAACATTCTGTAATGTGCCTCGAACCTGAACTGGTGATTCGTTTCACATATGATAATATATATGTTTCAATGCCATTCTCCAAAACCATCCCATCCTCACCCTCTCCCACAGAATCCCTACGACACTTTTATACATCTGTTTCTCTTTTGCTGTCTCGTATACGGGGTTATCATTTGCATCTTTCTAAATTCCATATATATGCGTTAGTATATTGTATTGGTGTTTTCCTTTCTGGCTTACTTCACTCTGTATAATAGGCTCCAATTTCATCCACCTCATTAGAACTGATTCAAATGCATTCTTTTTAACGGCTGAGTAATACTCCATTGTGTATATGTACCAAAGCTTTATTATCCATTCGTCTGCAGATGGACATCTAAGTTGCTTCCATGTCCTGGCTATTGTAAACAGTGCTGCGATGAACATTGGAGTACATGTGTCTCTTTCAATTCTGGTTTCCTCGGTGTGTATGCCCAGGAGTGTGATTGCTGGACCATATGGCATTTCTATTTCCAGTTTTTTGAGGAATCTCCACACTGTTCTCCATAGTGGCTGTACTAGTTTGCATTCCCAACAACAGTGTAAGAAGGTTCCCTTTTTTCCACAACCTCTCTAGCATTTATTGCATGTAGACTTTTGGATAGCAGCCATTCTGACTGGTGTGAAATGGTATCCCATTGTGGTTTTGATTTGCATTTCTCTGATTATGAGAGATGTTGAGCATTTTTCATGTGTTTGTTAGCCATCTTTATGAATTCTTTAGAGAAATGTCTGTTTAGTTCTTTGGCCCATTTTTTGATTGGCTCATTTATTTTTCTGGAATTGAGCTGCAGGAGCTGCTTGTATATTTTGGAGATTAATCCTTTATCAGTTGTTTCATTTGCTATTATTTCCCCCCATTCTGAAGGCTGTCTTTTCACCTTGCTTATAGTTTCCTTTGCTGTGCAGAAGCTTTTGATTTTAATTAGGTCCCATTTGTTTATTTTTGCTTTTATTTCCAATATTCTGGGAGGTGGGTCTAGGAGGATCCCGCTGTGATTTATGTCAGAGAGTGTTTCGCCTACATTCTCCTCTAGGAGTTTTATAATATTTGGTTTTACGTTTATATCTCTAGTCTATTTTGAGTTTATTATGGTATATGGTGTTAGGAAGTATTCTAGCTTTATTCTTTTACAAGTGGCTGACCAGTTTTCCCAGCACCACTTGTTAAAGAGACTGTCTTTTCTCCATTTTATATTCTTGCCTCCTTTGTCAAAGATAAGGTATCCATAGGTGCGTGGATTTATCGCTGAGCTTTCTATTTTGTTCCATTGATCTATGTTTCTGTATTTATGCCCGTACCATACTGTCTTGATGACTGTGGCTTTGTAGTAGAGCCTGAAGTCCCGCAGGCTAATTCCCCCAGTTACATTTTTCTTCCTCAAGATTGCTTTGGCTATTCGAGGTTTTTTGTATTTCCATACAAATTGTGAGATTATTTCTTCTAGTTCAATGAAAAATATCGTTGGTAGCTGGACAGCGATTGCATTGAATGTATAAGTTACTTTAGATATTATACTCATTTTAACAATATTTATTCTTCCAATACACGAACATGGTATATTTCTCCATCTATTAGTGTACTCTTTGATTATGTTCACTAGTGTTTTATAGTTTTCTGTGTACAGGTCTTTTGTTTCCTTAGGTAAATACATTCTTAAGCATTTAAATATTTTCGTTGCAACAGAGAATGGAATAGTTTCCTTAATTTCTCATTCTATTTTCTCATTATTAGTGTAAACGAATGCAAGTGATTTCTGTGTGTTGACTTTATATCCTGCAACTTTACTGTATTTATTGATTAGCTCTAGTAGTTTTCTGGTAGATTCTTGAGGGTTTTCTGTGTAGAGGATCACGTCATCAGCGAACAGTGAAAGTTTTATTTCTTCTTTTCCAATTTGTATTCCTTTTATGTCTTTTTCTGCTCTGATTGCTGTAGCCAAAACTTCCAGAACTATGTTGAATAGTAGTGGTGCGAATGGGCACCCTTGTCTTATTCCTGACATTAGGGGAAATGCTTTCAGTTTTTCACCGTTGAGGATAACGTTTGCTGTGGGTTTGTCATATATAGCTTTTATTATATTGAAATATGTCCCTTCTATTCCCACTTTCTGGAGGGTTTTTATCATAAATGGATGCTGTATTTTGTCAAAGGCTTTCTCTGCATCTATTGAAATCATCATATGATTTTTAGTTTTCAGTTTGTTAATGTGGTGTATTACGTTGATTGATTTGTGGATATTGAAGAATCCTTGCATTCCTGGGATAAGCCCACTTGGTCATGATGTATGATCTTATGAATGTGTTGTTGGATTCTGATTGCTAGAATTTTGTTAAGGATTTTTGCATCTATGTTCATCAGTGATATTGGCCTGTAGTTTTCTTTTTTTGTGTGATCTTTACGAGGTTTTGGGATTAGGGTGATGGTGGCCTCATAGAATGAGTTTGGACGTTTCCCTTCCTCAGCAATTTTCTGGAAGAGTTGGGTAGAATAGGTGTTAGCTCTTCTCTAAATTTTTGGTAGAACTCAGCCGTGAAGCCGTCTGGACCAGGGCTTTTGTTTGCTGGAAGATATTTTATTATAGCCTCTAGTTCCGAGCTTGTGATGGCTCTGTTCAAATTTTCTATTTCTTCCTGGTTCAGTTTTGTAAAGTTGTACTTTTCTTGGAATTTGTCAATTTCTTCCAGGTTATTCATTTTATTGCCATAAATTGCTGATAGTAATCACTAATAATCCTTTGTATTTGTGTAGCCGTTGGTATTTTGAGAGGAATAGCGTGCGACCCCTGGACTGCCCCAAGTTGGGGGTCGGGGGGAAGGGGAAGTGACATTTTCTTACCAGGAGAAATTCTTCTGATACTGGAGCACAGTTTATTTTCCATTGGATTGGTGGGCTTCACCTTCTTTCATCCATCTCTTGCAGTTCTCTTAGAAGAGGGGCTTCCCTCCTGGGTTAGATGGACCCCTAGCTATTGCCTTTCAGGAAATGTCACTGTCGATGGGGTTGATACTTGCCGTCTCCTTCTAAGCATTTGCTGTTAGTATTAGAAATGCCAAAGATTTCTCTTCCCCTTCCTCACTGTCCATCTCTCTGAGCCTCCAGGTTGAACAGGCCTAGTCCAGGGTCCCACGGATATTGGGGAGTGCAGCTAGACCGTGTTTCTCAGGCCTTCATTGTTGGGCATCATTCGGTGTACACTCCATGTCCCTTCCTTCGCCTGGTTTCCCTGCAGACCTCTCCTTCAAGCTTGTGTTCATGTCGTTTGTGTATTAGGAGCCAAATTCTGCCTACGTTCCTGTATGCAAACAGTTGTCTTCCGGCTTGGGATATGTTGTTTGTGTTTTTCAGACGGTGTTTCCCAGAGCCCAAATCTTGGATTTGACAAAGTTCACTGTGTTCCCTGGTTACTCTTTGTGTAGTGCCTTTTGGTATTGTGTGTGAAAACTCAGAGCTCATGTCTAATGTCTGCTCCATTTCCTTCTGGATTTGTGAAACATTTTGCATGGAATGTATGTCTAGGAATCATTTGAAGTGCATTTGTTGAGAGGTGTTAATTTTCCATGGACATGCATGTCACCCCCTCTGGTTTCCAATGTTTCACTCCTAAACAGTTATGGAGACCTTCTCGGAAAGATGGGTGTTTTTCACCTTGCATTTCCACAGTTGAATGGATTCAGCAGCTCTAGAAGCAAGGACACTTTGTCCAGTGAAAGGGGGAGTCAGGTGCGGCCTCTCTTTCAGCACCGATCCCCAAGTCTGGTTGAGAGGGCTCTGATCTTCCATCATTGAGCCAGAAGCCACAGGCATCCATTCTATGCCTCAAGAGTAATCCGTATGTTCACCTACCAAAACAAAAGGAGACCTGACTTCACAGGGACTACACGAGCGAGTTCCAGAGGTCCCTGTCGCAAATCGAGAAGGACACCAAGTTACCCGCCGCAACTCGAGAAAAAACACAAGATTCTGCACTCAAGGTGAGATGGGGATAATTTCCAATGCAGAGTTTCAGGAGAAATCCCACATTCCCTGATGAAACGCGAACGGGTACTAGACACCCTTTATGCCACTCAAGACATTCTCTGACACAGCTGTCCCCACTTGAGAGGAGAAAACAATTTATGGACTCAACTTTAATGAAGCCCTATTGCCCTTCCACTCCTTGAGAGTTATCCCAATATTCCCATACAAAAACGAAAGGAGATCTGACTTCCCAGGACTACACTAGCAAGTTCCTGACGTCCCTGTCGCAAACAGAGAAGGGCAAAGCTTCCTCCCACTACACATGAAAAAACACAATATTCTGCACTTAGGGTCTGATGAGGAAAATTTCCCCTGCATAGTCTCAAGAGAAATCCCACATTCCCGCGAGAAATGCGTTTGGATACTTGACACACTTTAGGCTACTCAAGACATTCCCTGACAAAGATAGCCATACTTGAGAGGAGAACACAATTTATGGTCTCAACTTTAGATGAGGCCTTATTCCCCTCCACGCCTTGAAAGTAATCCCTATATTCCCCTACCAAAACGAAAGGAGACCTGACTTCCCCAGGACTACAGAGCGAGGTATTGAGGTTCCTGTAGCAACTCGAGAAGAGCCCCAAGCATCCTGCCGCAACTTGAGAAAAACCACAAGATTCTGCACTCAAGGTGAGATGAGGAAAATTTCCCCTTCACAGTCTCGAAAGAAATCCCACATATCTGCTTGAAATGCGAACGGGTACGTGACACCCTTTATGCGACTAAAGACATTCCCTGACGTAGCTGTCCGTACTTGAGAGGAGAACACAATTTATCGACTCAACCATAGATGAGGCCCTATTCCCATTCCATGCCTCGAGAGTAATCCCGGTGTTCCCCTAATAAAAAAAAAGGAGAACTGACTTCCCAGTGACAACATGAGCGAGTTCCTGAGGTCCTGTCGCAACTCGTGAAAGACCCTAAGCTTCCCGCCACAACTCGTGAAAAACCAGAAAATTCTGCACTCAAGGTGAGATGAGGAAAATTACCCCTGCAGAGTCTCAAGAGAAATCCCACATTCCCGCTTGAAATTCGAATGGGTACTTGACACCCTTTATGAGACTCAAAATATTCCCTGACATAGCTGTCCCCACTTGAGAGGAGAACAAACTCTTTGGACGCAACTTTAGATGAGGCCCGATTCCCTTTCCATGCCTTGAGAGTAATCCTGATGTTGCCCTTCTAAACAAAAGGAGACCTGACTTCCCAGGGACTACACCATCGACTTCCTGAGGTCCCTGTCGCAACTCGAGAAGGACCCCAAGCTTCCCGCTGCAACTCGAGAAAAACCACAAGATTCTGCACTCAAGGTGAGATGAGGAAAATTTCCCCTGTAGAGTCTCAAGAGAAATCCCACATTCGTGCTAGAAACGCGAACGGGTACTTGACACACTTTAGGCGACTCAAGACATTCCATGACAAAGCTGTCCATACTTGAGAGGAGAACACAATTTATGAACTCTAATTTAATGAGGCCCTATTTACCATCAGTGCCTCACTAGTAATCCCGAATTCCCCTACCAAAACGAAGGAGACCTGACTTCAAAGGGACTATAGAGCCAGGTACTGAGGTCCCTGTCGCAAATCGAGAAGGGCCCCAAGATTCCCGCCGCAACTTAAGAAAAACCACAAGATTCTGCATTCAAGGTGAGATGATTAAAATCTCACCTGCAGAGTCTCAAGAGAAATCCCACATTCCCGCATGAATGGCGAACGGGTACTTGACAACCATTATGCGACTCCAGACTTTTTCTGACATAGCTGTCAATACTTGAGAGTAGAAAACAATTTATGGCTTCAACTTTAATGATGTCCTATTTCCCTACAACACACCTCTTGTAATCCTGACGTTCCCCTACCAAAACGAAAGGAGACCTGATTTCCCAGGGGCTACATGTGCGAGATCCTGAGGTCCCTGTCGCAACTCGAGAAGGACTCCAAGCTTCCCGCCTCAACTCGAGAAAAACTACAAGATTCTGCACTCAAGGTGAGATGAGGAAAATTTCCCCTTTAGAGTCTCAAGAGAAATCCCACATTTCTGCTAGAAATGCGATCAGGTACTTCACACACTTTAGGGGACTCAAGACATTCCCTGACAAAGATTACCATACTTGAGAGGAGAACACAATTTATGTTCTCAAGTTTAGATGAGGCCTTATTCCCCTTCCACGCCTTGAGACTAACCCTGATATTCCCCTACGAAAACGAGAGGAGACTTGACTTGCCAGGGACTACACAAGCGAATTCCTGAGGTACCTGTCGCAACTCCAGATAGATCCCAAATTTCCACCGCGACACGAGAAAACCCACAAGATTCGGCAGTAAAGGTGTGATGAGGAAAATTTCCCATGCAGAATCTCAAGAGTAATCCAACATTTCCGCTTGAAACGTGAATCATCACTTGACACCCTTTTTGTGACTCAAGACTTTCCCTGAGACAGCTGTCGCCACTTGAGAGAACACATTTTATGGACTCCAATTTAGATGAGGCCCTATTCCCATTCCACGCCTCGAGAGCAATCCCGATATTCCCCTAACAAAACGAAAGAAGAGCAGAGTTCCGAGGAACACATGAGCGAGTTCCTGAGGTCCGTGTCACAACTCGAGAAGGACACCAAGTTCCCCGCCGAAACTCGAGAAAAACCACAATATTCTCTACTCAAGATGAGGTGAGGACAATTTCCCCTGCAGCGTCTCAAGAGAAATCCCACATTCCTGATTGAAATGCATTCGGGCGCTTGACAACCTTTATGCGACTCAAGACATTCCCTGACATTGCTGTCCCCACTTGAGAGGAGAACATACTTTTTGGACGCAAATTTAGATGAGGCCCTATTCCCTTTCCACGCCTTGAGAGTAATTCCGATGTTCCCCTACCTAAAGAAAAGGAGATCTGACTTCCCAGGGCCTACAGCATCGACTTCCTGAGGTCCCTGTCGCAACTCCAGAAAGACCCCAAGCTTCCCGCCGCAACTCGAGAAAAAACACAAGATTCGGCAGTAACGGAGAGATGATGAAAATTTCCAATGCATAGAATCAAGAGTAATCCAACATACCCACTAGAAACGCGAATCGATACTTGACACCGTTTATGCCACTCAAGAATTTCCCTGACTTAGCTGTCGCCACTTGAGAGGAGAATATATTTTATGGACTCAAATTTAGATGAAGCCCTATTCCAATTGCATGCCTCGAGAATAATCCCGATGTTCCCCTACCAAAACGAAAGGAGACCTGAGTTCCCAGGACTGTACGAGTGAGTTCCTGAGGTCCCTGTCACAACTCGAAAAGGACCCCAAGCTTCCCGCCGCAACTCAAGAAAAACCTCAATATTCTCTACTCAAGGTGAGATGAGGAAAACTTCCCCTGCAGTCACAAGAGAAATCCCACATTCCCGATGGAAATGCGATTGGGCACTTGACACCCTTTAGGCAGCCCAAGACATTCCCTGACATAGCTGTTCCCTCTTGATTAGAGAACACAATTTATGGGCTCAAGTTTAGATGAGGCCTATTCCCATTCCATGGCTTGATATTAATCCCGATGTTCCCCTACCAAAACGAAAGGAGACTTGAATTCCCAGGGACTATAAGAGCGTGTTTTTGAGGTCCCTTTCGTAACTCGAGTAGGACCCCAAGCTTCCCGCTGCAACAAGAGAAAAACCAAAAGATTCTGCACTCAAGGTGACATGAGGAAAATCTCCCCTGCAGAGTCTCAAGAGAAATCTCACATTCCCGCTTGAAATGTGAACGGTTACTTGACACCCTTTTTGCGACACAACATTCCGTGACGTAGCTGTCCGTACTTGAGAGTAGAACACAATATATGAACTCAACTTTAATGAGGCCCTATTTCCCTTCCAGGCCTCGCTAGTAATCCTGAATTCCCCTACCAAAACGAAAGGAGACCTGACTTCCCAGGGACTACAGAGCGAGGTACTGAGGTCCCTGTCACAACTCGAGAAGGGACCCAAGTTTCCCGCCGCAACTTGAGAAAAACTACAAGATTCTGCACTCAAGGTGAGATGAGGAAAATCTCCCCTGCAGAGTCTCAAGAGTAATCCCACATTCTCGCTTGAAACATGAACGGTAATTGACACCATTTATGAGACTCAAGACATTTTCTGAGATAGCTGTCCGTACTTGAGAGTAGAAAACAATTTACGGAGTCAACTTTAATGATGCCCTATTACCCTACCACACACTGCTAGTAATCCCGATGTTCCCCTTCCAAAAGGAAAGGAGACCTGATTATCAGGGGCTACACGAACGAGATCCTAAGTTCCCTGTCGCAACTTGAGAATGATCCCACGCATCCCGCCTCAACTCGAGAAAAACCACAAGATTCTTCACTTAAAGTGAGATGAGGAAAAGTTCCCCTGTAGAGTCAAAAGAGAAATCCCACATTCCCGCTAGAAACGTGATCGGGTACTTGACACACTTTGGCGACTCAAGACATTCCCTGACAAAGCTGTCCATACTTGAGAGGAGAACACAATTTATGGACTCAACTTTAAATGAAGCCCTATTCCCCTTCCACGCCTTGAGAGTAATGCCGATATTCCCCTACCAAAACGAAAGAAGACCTGACTCCCCAGGTACTACACAAGCGAGTTTCTGATGTCCCTGTCGCAAATCGAGAAGGACCCAAAACTTCCTGCCACAATATGAGAGAAACCACAAGATTCTGCACTCATGGTGATATGAGGAAAATTTCCCCTGCAGAGTCTCAAGAGAAATCCCAATTTCCCGGTTGAAACCCGAATGGGTACTTGACACCCTTTATGCGACTGAAGAAATTCCCTGTCATAGCTATCCCCACTTAAGTGGAGAACATAATTTATGGACTCAAGCATAGATGAGGCCCTATTCCCATTCCACGCCTCGAGTGTAATCCCGATGTTCCCCTACCAAAATGAAAGGAGACCTGACTTCCCAGGGGCTACACCAATGTGTTCCTGAGGTCCCTGTCGGAACACCAGAAAGACTCCAAGATTCCCGCCTCAACTCGATAAAAATCACAAGATTCGGCAGTAAAGGTGTGATGAGGAAAATTTCCCATGCAGAAACTCAAGAGTAATCCAACATTACTGCTTGAAACGCGAATCATCACTTGACACCCTTTATGCGACTCAAGACTTTCCCTGACATAGCTCTTGCCACTTGAGAGGAGAACAGAGTGTGTGGACTCCACTTTAGATGAGGCCCTATTCCCATTCCAAGCCTCGAGAGTAATCCTGATGTTCCCCTAACAAAACGAAAGAAGAGCAGCGTACCGAGCAACACACGAGCGAGTTCCTGAGGTCCGTGTTGCAACTCGAGAAGGACACCAAGTTTCCCGCCGAAACTCGAGAAAAACCACAATATTTTCTACTCAAGATGAGGTGAGGACAATTTCGCCTGCAGCGTCTCAAGAGAAATCCCACATTCCTGATTGAAATGCAGTTGGGCACGTGACACCCTTTATGCGACTCAAGACATTCCCTGACATTGCTGTCCCCACTTGAGAGGAGAACACACTTTTTGGACGCAACTTTAGATGAGGCCCTATTCCCTTTCCACACCTTGAGAGTAATTCCGATATTCCCCTACCAAAAGAAAAGGAGATCTGACTTCCCAGGGCCTACACCATCGACTTCCTGAGGTCCCTGTCGCAAACTCCAGAAAGACCCCAAGCTTCCCGCCGCAACTCAAGAAAAAACACAAGATTCAGCAGTAACGGAGAGATGACGAAAATTTCCAGTACATATATTCAAGAATAATCCAACATACCTGCTTGAAACGCGAATCGGTACTTGACAGCGTTTATGCCGCTCAAGAATTTCCCTGACTTAGCTGTCACCACTTGAGAGGAGAACACATTTTATGGACTCAAATTTAGATGAAGCCCTATTCCCATTGTACGCCTCGAGAATAATCCCGATGTTTCCCTACCAAAACAAAAGGAGACCTGACTTCCCAGGGACTATACGAGCGAGTTCCTGAGGTCCCTGTCGCAACTCGAGATGGACCCCAAGCTTCCCACTGCAACTCGAGAAAAACCTCAATATTCTCTACTCAAGGTGAGATGAGGAAAATTTCCCCTGCAGTCACAAGGGAAATCCCACATTCCCGATTGAAATGCGATTGGGCACTTGACACCCTTTATGTGACACAAGACATTCCCTGACATAGCTGTCCCCACTTGAGAGGAGAACACAATTTATGGACTCAACTTTAGATGAGGCCCTATTCCCATTCAACGCCTCGAGAGTAATCCCAATGTCCCCCTACAAAAACGAAAGGAGACCTGATTTCCCAGGGGCTACACAAGCGAGATCCTGAGTTCCCTGTCACAACTCGAGGAGGACCCCAAGCTTCCCGCTTCAACTCGAGAAAAACCACAAGATTCTTCACTCAAGGTGAGATGAGGAAAATTTCCCCTGTAGAGTCTCACGAGAAATCACACATTCGCGCTACAAACGCAAACGGGTACTTGACACACTTTAGACGACTCAAGAAATTCCCTGACAAAGCTGTCCATACTTGAGAGGAGAACACAACTTATGGAATCAAATTTAGATAAGGCCCTATTCCCCCTACCCGCCTTGAGGGTAATCCCGATATTCCCCTAAGAAAACGAAAGGAGACTTGATTTCCCAGGGACTACACTAGTGAGTTCTTAAAGTCCTTGTCGTAAATCGAGAAGGGCCCAAAACTTCCTGCCACAATGCGAGAGAAAACAGAAGATTCTGCACTCATGGTGAGATGAGGAAAAGTTCCCCTGCAGAGTCTCAAGAGAAATCCCAAATTCCCGGTTGAAACCCGAACGGGTACTTGACACCGTTTATGCGACCCAAGACATTCCCTGACATAGCTGTCCCCTCTTGAGAGGAGAAAACTATTTATGGCCTCAAGTTTAGATGAGGCCTATTCCCATTCCATGGCTCGATAGTAATCCCGATGTTCCCCTACCAAAACGAAAGGAGACTTGAATTCCCAAGGGCTACAAGACCGTGTTTTTGAGGTCCCTTTCGTAACTCGAGAAGGACCCCAAGCTTCCCGCCGCGACAAGAGAAAAACCAAAAGATTCTGCACTCAAGGAGACATGAGGAAAATCTCCCCTGCAGAGTCTCAAGAGAAATCTCACATTCCCGCTTGAAATGCAAATGGATACTTGACACCCTTTATGCGACTCAAGACATTCCCTGACATAGCTGTCCCCTCTTGAGAGGAGAAAACAATTTATGGCCTCAAGTTTAGATGAGGCCTATTCCCATTCCATGGCTCGATAGTAATCCCGATGTTCCTCTACCAAAACGAAAGGAGAATTGAATTCCCAAGGACTACAAGAACGGGTTTTTGAGGTCCCTTTCATAACTCGAGGAGGACCCCAAGCTTTCCGCCGCGACAAGAGAAATACCACAAGATTCTGCACACACGGTGGCATGAGGAAAATCTCCCCTGCAGAGTCTCAAGGGAAATCTCTCATTCCCGCTTGAAATGCGAACGGGTACTTGACACCCTTTATGCGACTCAAGACATTCCCTGACATAGCTGTGCGTACTTGAGAGTAGAACATAATTTATGAACAGAACTTTAATGAGGCCCTATTTCCCTTCCAGACCTCGCTAGTAATCCCGAATTCCCCTACCAAAACGAAAGGAGACCTGACTTCCCAGGGACTACAGAGCGTGGTACTGAGGTCCCTGTCCCAACTCGAGAAGGGCCCCAAGCTTCCTGCCACAACTTGAGAAAAACCACAAGATTCTGCATTCAAGGTGAGATGAGGAAAATCGCCCCTGCAGAGTCTCAAGAGAAATCCCACATTCCCACCTGAGAGGCGAACGGGTACTTGACACCCTTTATCCGACGCAAGACATTTTCTGACATAGCTGTCCGTACTTGAGTGTAGAAAACAATTTATGGAGTAAACTTTAATGATGCCCTATTACCCTACCACGCACCGCTAATAGTCCTGATGTTCCCCTACCAAAAGGAAAGGAGACCTGATTATCAGGGGCTACACGAGGTAGATCCAGAGGTCCCTGTTGCAACTCGAGAAAGACCCCAAGCATCCCGCTTCAACTCGGGAAAAACCACAAGATTCTGCACTCAAGGTGAGATGAGGAAAATTTCCCATGTAGAGTCACAAGAGAAATCCCACATTCCCACTAGAAACGTGATCAGGTACTTGAAACACTTTAGGCGACTCAAGACATTCCCTGACAAAGCTGTCCATACTTGAGAGGAGAACACAATTTATGGACTCAACTTTAGATGAGGCCCTATTCCCCTTCCCCGCCTTGAGAGTAATGCCAATATTCCCCTACCAAAACGAAAGGAGACCTGACTTCCCAGGGACTACACAAGCGAGTATCTGATATCCCTGCCGCAAATCGAGAAGGGCCCAAATCTTCCTGCCACAATACGAGAGAAACCACAAGATTCTGCACTCATGGTGAGATGAGGAAAATTTCCCCTGCAGAGTCTCAAGAGAAATCCAAATTTCCCGGTTGAAACCCGAACGGGTATATGACACCCTTTATGTGACTGAAGAAATTCCCTTACATAGCTGTCCCCTCTTGATTAGAGAACACAATTTATGGCCTCAAATTTAGATGAGGCCCGATTCCCATTCCATGGATGGATAATAATCCCGATGTTCCCATAACAAAATGAAAGGAGACTTGAAATCCCAGGGACTACAAGAGCGTGTTTTTGAGTCCCTTTCGTAACTCGAGAAGGTCCCCAAGTTTCCCGCCGCAACAAGAGAAAAACCAAAAGATTCTGCACTCAAGGTGACATGAGGAAAATCTCCCCTACAGAGTCTAAAGAGATATCTCACATTCCCGCTTGAAATGCGAACGGGTACTTGACACCCTTTATGCGACTCAAGACATTCCCTGACATAGCTGTCTGTACTTGAGAGTAGAACACAAATTATGGACTCAACAGTAATGAAGCCCTATTCTCCTTCCAGGCCTTGCTAGTAATCCCGAATTCCCCTACCGAAACAAAAGGAGACCTGACTTCCCAGGGACTACAGAGCGAGGTACTGAGGTCCCTGTCGCAACTCGAGAAGGGACCAAGATTCCCGCAGCAACTTGAGAAAAACCACAAGATTCTGCACTCAAGGTGAGATGAGGAAAATTTCCCCTGCAGAGTCTCAAGAGTTATTCCACATATTTGCTTGAAATGCGAACGGTACGTGACACCCTTTATGCGACTAAAGACATTCTGTGTCATAGCTCTTGCCACTTGAGAGGAGAACAGAGTTTATAGACTCCACTCTAGATGAGGCCCTATTCCCATTCCAAGCCTCGACAGTAATACTGATGTTCCTCTAATTAAAAAAAGGAGAACTGACTTCCCAGTGAAAAAACGAGCGAGTTCCTGAGGTCCTGTCACAACTTGAGAAAGACCCCAAGCTTCCCGCTGCAACTCGAGAAAAACCACAAAATTCTGCACTCAAGGTGAGATGAGGAAAAGTTCCCCTGCAGAGTCTCAAGAGAAATCCCACATTCCCGCTTGAAACGTGAACGGATTTTTGACACCCTTTATGAGACTCAAAATATTCCCTGACATACCTGTCCCCACTTGAGAGGAGAACACAGTTTATGGACTCAACTTTAGATGAGGCCATATTGTCATTCCACGCCTCGAGAGTAATCCTGAGGTTCCACTAACAAAACGAAGGAAGAGCAGAGTTCCGAGGAACACAAGAGCGAGTTCCTGAGGTCCGTGTTGCAACTCGAGAAGGACACCAAGATTCCCGCCAAAACTCGAGAAAAAACACAATATTCTCTACTCAAGATGAGGTGAGGAAAATTTCCCCTGCAGCATCTCAAGAGAAATCCCACATTCCTGATTGAAATGCAGTCGGGCACTTGACACCCTTTATGTGACTCCCTGTCATAGCTGTCCCCACTTGATAGGAGAACACAATTTATGGACTCAACTTTAGATGAGGCCCTATTCCCTTTCCACGCCTTGAGAGTAATTCCGATGTTCCACTACCAAAAGAAAAGGAGATCTGACTTCCCAGGGCCTACACCATCGACTTCGTCACGTCCCTGTTGCAAACTGCAGAAAGACCCCAAGCTTCCCGCCGCAACTCGAGAAAAAACACAAGATTCGGCAGTAATGGAGAGATGAGAAAAATTTCCAATGCATAGAATCAAGAGTAATCCAACATACCCGCTTGAAACACGAATCGGTACTTGACACCATTTATGCCACTCAAGATTTTCCCTGACTTAACTGTCGCCACTTGAGAGGAGAACACATTTTATGGACTCAAATTTAGATGAAGCCCTATTCCCATTGCATGCCTCGAGAATAATCCCGATGTTCCCCTACCAAAACGAAAGGAGACCTGTCTTCCCAGGGACTATACGAGCGAGTCCCTGAGGTCCCTGTCACAACTCGAGAAGGAACACAAGCTTCCCGCCGCAACTTGAAAAAAACCTCAATATTCTCTACTCAAGGTGAGATGAGGAAAATTTCCCCTGCAGACACAAGAGAAATCCCACATTCCCAATTGAAATGCGATTGGGCACTTGACACCCTTTATGCGACTCAAGACATTCTCTGACATAGCTGTCCCTACTTGAGAGGAGAACACAATTTATGGACTCAACTTTAGATGAGGCCCTATTCCCATTACACGCCTCAAGAGTAACCCAATGTTCCCCTACAAAAACGAAAGGAGACCTGATTTCCCAGGGGCTACACGAGCGAGATCCTCTGTTCCCTGTCGCAACTCCAGAAGGAACCCAAGCTTCCCGCCTCAACTCGAGAGAAACCACAGGATTCTTCACTCAAGGTGAGATGAGGAAAATTTCCCCTGTAGAGTCTCAAGAGAAATCCGACATTCGCGCTACAAACTCAAACGGGTACTTGACACACTTTAGGCGACTCAAGAAATTTCCTGACAAAGCTGTCCATACTTGCCAAGAGAACACAGTTTATGGACTCAACTTTAGATGAGGCCCTATTCCCATTCCATGGGTGGATAATAATCCCAATGTTCCCATACCAAAACGAAAGGAGACTTGAATTCCCATGGACTACAAGAGCGTGCTTTTGAGGTCCCTTTAGTAACTCAAGAAGGACCCCAAGCTTCCCTCCACAACAAGAGAAAAACCACAAGATTCTGCACTCAAAGTGACATGAGGAAAATCTCCCCTGCAGAGTCTCAAGAGAAATCTCACATTCCCGCTTGAAATGCGAAAGGGTACTTGACACCCTTTATGCGACTCAAAGACATTCCCTGACATAGGAGTCCCCACTTGAGAGGAGAACATAATTTATGAACTCAACAGTAATGATGGCCTATTTCCCTTCCAGGCCTCACTAGTAATCCCGAATTCCCCTACCAAAACGAAAGGAGACCTGACTTCCCAGAGACTACTGAGCGAGGTACTGAGGTCCCTGTCGCAACTCGAGAAGGGCCCCAAGCTTCCCCCCGCAACGTGAGAAAAACCACAAGATTCTGCACTCAAGGTTAGATGAGGAAAATTTCCCCTGCAGAGTCTCAAGAGAAATCCCACATTCCCGCTTGACACGCGAAAGAGGAACTGATACCCTTTATGTGACTCAAGACAATCATGATATCACTGTCCCTACTTCAGAGGACAACACAATTTATGGACTCAAATTTAGCTGATCCCTATTTTCATTCATGCCTCGAGAGTAATCTCGATGTTCCCCTACGAAAACAAAAGTAGACCTGACTCCCCAGGGACTACACTCGCGAGTTTCTGAAGTCACTTTCGGAATTCGAGTAGGGCCAAAAGCTTCCCGCCACAAAATGAGAAAAAACACAAGATTCTGCACTCAAGGTGAGAGGAGGAAAATTTCCCATGCAGAGTCTCAAGAGAAATCCCACATTCACGCATGAAACGAAAACGGGTACTTGACACCATTTCTGTGACATAAATAGGACCCTTACTAAGCTGTACCCACTGGAGAGGAGCGCACAATTAACGGACTCATCTCTAGATGTGTCCCAATTCACATTCAATGCCTCAAGAGAAATCCTGATGTACCCTTTGCAACAGGAAAGGAGACCTGACTTCCCTGGGGCTACACGAGCGAGTTCCTGAGATCCCCGTCTCAACCCGAAAGGGACCCCAAGCTTTCAGGTGCAACTCGAGAAAAACCACAAGATTCTCTCCTCAATGCGAGATGAGGAACATTTCTTCTGCAGAGTCTCAAGGGAAATCACCTTCCCACTTGAAATTGGAACGGGTACTTGACACCGTTTCTGCAACCTTAAAAGCTCCCTTACTAAGCCGTCCCCACTGCAGAGGAGCACACAATTAACAGACTCATCTCTAGATGAGTCCAAATTCACATTCCATGCCCCGAGATAAATCCCGAAGTACCCTTTACAACAGGAAATGATACCTGACTTCCCTGGGGCTACAGGAGCGATTTCCTGAGATCCCCGTCTTAACCCAAAAGGGAACCCAAGCTTTCAGCTGCAACTCGAGAAGAACCACAACCTTCTCCCCTCAATGCGAGATGCGGAATATTTCTGCTGCAGAGTCTAAAAAGAAATCACACATTCCCACTTGAAACTCGAACGGGTACTTGACACGCTTTATGCGACTCAAGACATTCGCTGACATAGCTGTCCCCACTGGAGAGGAGAACACAATTTATGGACTCAATTTTAGATGAGGCCGTATTCCCATTCTACGCCTCGAGTGTAATCCCGAAGCTCCCCTTGCAAAAAGAACAGTGACGTGAACTCCTTGAAGTAAAAAGAGCTAGGTTCTGAGGTCACTATCACAACTCGAGAGGGTCTACAAGCTTCCCGCCGCAACTCGATAAAAATCACGAGATTCCCCCAGGAATGCGAGATGAGGAATTTTCTGCTGCAGAGTCTCAAGGGAAAACCCACATTCCCGCTTGAAATTCGAACGGGTAGTTGACACCCTTTCGGCAACCATAAAAGTTCCCTGACTAAGCTGTCCCTACTGGAGAGGAGTACACAATTTAAGGACTCATTTCTAGATGACTTCCATTTGCCATTCCACGCCTCCAGAATAAACCCGAAGTTTCCCTTCCAACAGGCAAGGAGACCTGACTTCCCTGGGGCATGACCAGCGAATATCTGAGGGCCCCGACGCAACTCGAGAAGGACCCCAAGCTTCATGCCACACCACAGAAAATCCAGAAGATTCTGCACTCAAGGTGAGATGAGGAAAATTTCCTCTGCAGAGTCTCAAGAGAAATCCCACATTCCCGCTTGAAACTCAAATGGATACATGACACCCTTTATGCGACTCAAGACATTCCCTGACATAGCTCTCCCCACGTAAGAGGAGAACACAATTTATGGACTCAACTTTAGATGATGTCCTATTCCCATTCCACGCCTAAAGAGTAATCTCGAAATCCCCTATCAGAAGAATGGAGACCTGACTTCCCTTGGGCTACACTAGCCAGTTCCTGAGATCCCCATCTCAACCCGAAAGGGACCCCAAGCTTTCAGCTGCAACTCGAGAAAAACCACAAGATTCTCTCCTCAATGCGAGATGAGGAATATTTCTCCTGCAGAGTCTCAAGAGAAATCACACATTCCCACTTGAAAGTCGAAAGGGTACTTGAAACACTTTCTGTGACACAAAAAGTTCCCTGACTATGCCGTCCCCACTGGAGAGGAGCACACAATTTACGGATTCAACATTTGATGAGGCCCTATTCCCATGCCACGCTTCGAGAGTAATCCCGAAGCTCTTCTTGCAAAACGAAAGGAGACATGACTTCGCTGAAGCACCACGAGTGAATTCCTGAGGTCCCCGGCGCAACTTGAGAGGGTCCCCAAGCTTCCTGCCACAACTTGAGAAAAACTACAAGATTCTTCCTTAAGTGTGAGATGAGAAAATTTCCGCTGCAGAGTCTCAAGAGACATCCCATATTTCCGCTTGAAACTCTTACGGGTACTTGACACCCTTTATGCGACTCAAAACGTTCCATGATAAAGCTGCCCGCATGGAGAGGAGAACATAATTTACAGACTCATTCTTAGATGAGGCCCTATTCTCATTCCACGCCTCCAGAGTAATCCAGAAGCTCTCTTGCAACACAAAAGAAGACCTCACCTCCCTGAAGCAACACGAGCGAGTTCCTGAGGTCCCCGATGTACCTCGAGAGAGACCACATGCTTCCCGCTGCAAAGCGAGAAAAATCAAAAGATTCCCCATCAATGCGAGATGAGGAATATTTCTGCTGCAGAGTCTCAAGAGAAACCCCACATTCCCGGTTTAAATTTCAACGGATAGTTGACACCCTTTCTGCGACACAAAAAGCTCCCTGATTAAGCCGTCCCCACAGGAGAGGAGCACACAATTAACGGACTCATCTCTAGATGAGGCCCAATTCCCATTCCACGCCTCGACAGGAATCTCTAAGTTGCCCTTCCAACAAGAAAGGAGACCTGACTTTCCAGGGTCCATGGGAGCGAGTTCCTGAGGTCCCCGTCCCAATTCGAGAGGGACTCCAATGTTCCCACGGCAACTCAGGAAAAACCACAACATTCTGCCCTCAAGGCATGATGAGGGACTTTTCTGCTGCAGAGTCTCAAGAGATATCCCACATTTCCGCTTGAAACTCGTACGGGTACTTGACACCCTTTATGCGACCCCAAACATTCCCTGACATAGCTGTCCCCAGTACTGAGGAGCACACAATTTCCGGACTCAAACTTAGGTCATGCCCTGTTCCCATTCCACTCCTTGACAGTAATCCCGAAGCTGTCCTTGCAACACGAAAGGAGAAATCATGTCCCTGAAGACCACGAGTGAGTTCCTGAGGTCCCCGTCACAACTCGAGAGGGACCACAGTCTTCCCGCCACAACTCGAGAAAAACCAAAAGATTCAGCCCTCAAGGCGAGATGAGGATCTTTTCCAATGCAGAGTCTTATTAAAATTCCACATTCCCGCTTGAAACTCGAAAGGGTACTTGACACCCTTTATGCGACTCAAAACTTCCCCAACATAACCGGCCCCACTGAGGAAGAGCACACAATTTACCTACACAACGCTAGATTCGGCCCTACTCCTCTGCTGTGCCATGGGAAGAATACCGTGGTTCTGTTCCAATGCGAAAGGAGACCCTACTTCCCAGGGACAACACCAGCAATATCCTGAGATCCCCGTCGTAACTCGAGAGAGACTACAGACTCCCCACCGCAACTGGAAAAAAACCAAAAGATTCGGCCATCAATGCGAGATGAGGAAATTTTCTGCTACAATGTCTCAAGCGAAATGCCACATTCCCGCTTGAAACTCGTAGGAGGACTTGACACCATTTATGCGACTCAAAACTTCCATGATATAACCGGCCCCACTCAGGAAGAGCACACAATTTACCTACACAATGCTAGACTCGGCGCTATTCCTCTGCTGCGCCACGGGAAGAATACTGTGGTTCCCCTTCCAACACGAATAGAGACCATACTTCTCTGGGACAACAAGAGAGAGTTCCTGAGTTCCCCGTAGCAACTACTGAGGAACTCGGAGCTTCCCGCCGTAACTCGAAATGAACCACAGGATTCCCCATCAATGAGAGATAAGGAAGTGTTCTGCTGCAGAGTCTCAAGATAAATCCCACAATGCCGCTTGAAACTCTTCGGGGTACCTGACACCCTTTATGCGACTCAAAAAGTTCCCAGACATAGCTGTCCCCACTGGCGAGAACACAATATACAGACTCATTCTTAGATGAGGCCCTATTCCCATTCCACGCCTGGAGAGTAATCCCGAAGCTCTCCTAGCAACATGAAAGGAGACCTGACTTCCCGGAAGCAATATGAGCGAGTTCCTGTGGTCCCGGTCATAACTCGTGATAGACTACAAGCTTCCCACCACAACTTGAGAGAAATCACAAGATTCCCCCATCAATGTGACATGAGGAACTTTTCTGCTGCAGAGTCTCAAGAGAAATCCCACATTTCCGCTTGAAACTCTTACGGGTACTTGACACCCTTTATGCGACTCAAAACGTTCCATGATAAAGCTGCCCGCATGGAGAGGAGAACATAATTTACAGACTCATTCTTAGATGAGGCCCTATTCTCATTCCACGCCTCCAGAGTAATCCAGAAGCTCTCTTGCAACACAAAAGAAGACCTCACCTCCCTGAAGCAACACGAGCGAGTTCCTGAGGTCCCCGATGTACCTCGAGAGAGACCACATGCTTCCCGCTGCAAAGCGAGAAAAATCAAAAGATTCCCCATCAATGCGAGATGAGGAATATTTCTGCTGCAGAGTCTCAAGAGAAACCCCACATTCCCGGTTTAAATTTCAACGGATAGTTGACACCCTTTCTGCGACACAAAAAGCTCCCTGATTAAGCCGTCCCCACAGGAGAGGAGCACACAATTAACGGACTCATCTCTAGATGAGGCCCAATTCCCATTCCACGCCTCGACAGGAATCTCTAAGTTGCCCTTCCAACAAGAAAGGAGACCTGACTTTCCAGGGTCCATGAGAGCGAGTTCCTGAGGTCCCCGTCCCAATTCGAGAGGGACTCCAATGTTCCCGCCGCAACGGAAGAAAAACCACAACATTCTGCCCTCAAGGCATGGTGAGGGAATTTTCAGCTGCAGAGTCTCAAGAGATATCCCACATTTCCGCTTGAAACTCGTACGGGTACTTGACACTCTTTATGCGACCCAAAACGTTCCCTGACATAGCTGTCCCCAGTACTGAGGAGCACGCAATTTCCGGACTCAAACTTAGGTCATGCCCTGTTCCCATTCCACTCCTCGACAGTAATCCCGAAACTGTCCTTGCAACACGAAAGGAGAAATCATGTCCCTGAAGACCACGAATGAGTTCCTGAGGTCCCCATGGCAACTCGAGTGGGACCAAAGTCTTCCCGCCACAACTCGAGAGAAACCAAAGATTCAGCCCTCAAGGCGAGATGAGGAATTTTTCCAATGCAGAGTTTCATTAAAATTCCACATTCCCGCTTGAAACTCGAAAGGGTACTTGACACGCTTTATGGGACTCAAAACTTCCCCAACATAACCGGCCCCAGTGAGGAAGAGCACACAATTAACCTACACAACGCTAGATTCGGCCCAATTCCTCTGGTGCGCCAGAGGAAGAATACTGCAGTTTCCGTTCCAACACGAAAGCAGGCCAGACTTCCCTGGGACAACACCGGCAATATCCTGAGATCCCCGTCGCAACTCAAGAGAAACTAAAAGCTACCAGCCTCAGCTGGACAAAAACCTAAAAATTCGCCCATCAATGCGAGAAGAGGAAATTTTCTGCTGCAGAGTCTCAAGAGAAATCCCACATTCCCGCTTGAAACTCGTTGGGGTACTTGACACTCTTTATGCGACACAAAAATTCCCTGACATAGCAGTCCCCACAGGAGAGGAGAACACAATATAAAAACTCATTCTTAGATGAGGCCCTATTCCCATTCCACACCTCGAGGGTAATCCCGAAGCTTTCCTTGCAACACAAAGGAGACCTGACTTCTAAGAAGCAAAACGAGTGAGTTCCTGAGGTCCCTGTCATAACTGGAGAGAGACTACAAGCTACCCGCTGCTATGAGTTCCCCCTCCAAGCGAGGTAGGTCCCTAGGATCTAGTAAAGCTCCAAGGTAAAACCGACTATGACATCACAACAGGACAGGATACCTGACACCCATGATGAGGCTATAGAAAAAGCCCTAATTAACGGCCTGATCACAACACTGAGGACAGATTCCTCTTTTATAACTCAAAAAGAAAGCACAATTGTATGCCTCAAATAGAAACGAAACCTGACCCCCCAGTAAAACCTTCGTAGCAACTCCGAGATCCTTGTCGCCTCTGGAGAGGAACACACAGTTGACCGACTCAACGCTAGATGCGGCCCTATTCCGCTGCTGTGCCTAGAGAGGAATCCCGAGGTTTCCCTTCCAACATGATAGGAGACCTGACTTCCATGGGACAACACGAGAGAGTTCCTGAGGTCTCCGTCACAACTCGAGAAGAGCCCCAAGCTTCCAGCCGCAACTCGAGAAACCACAAGATTATCCCTTCAATGCCAGATGAGGAAATTTTTCATTGCAGAGTCTCAAGAGAAATCCCACATTCCCGCTTGAAATTCGAATGGGTACTTGACACCCTTTATGCGACTCAAAAACTACCCGACATAGCTGTCCCCACTGGAGAGGAGCACACGTTTTTCCGACTCAACAGCAAAGGAGGCCCTATTCCTATTCCACGTCTCAAGAGTAATCCCGAAGTACCCCTTCCAAGATGACAGGAGACCTGAATTCCCTGAAGTAAAACGAGCGATTTCCTAGGTTCCCTTCGCAACTGTAGAGAGATACCAAGCTTCCCTCCGCAACTCGAGAGAAACAACAAGATTTTGCCCTAAAGGCGAGATAAGGAGCATTTCCGTTGCAGATTCTCAAGGGCAGTCCCACGTTCCCGTTCGAAACTCCAGAAGGTTCTTAACATCCTTTATGTGACTGAAAAATTACACCGACCTACCCCATCCCAATCAAGAAGAACACCGAGTTTCCTGCCACAACTGACAAAGTGCCCTGTTTCCAGTTCTCTTTCCAGATGACAGTCGATCCCACTGCTATGTCTGGAATGGAATCCGGACATTCCCGTGGCACAGTACAAGGAGGCCAGTACCACCTTGAAACTCGGGAATATCCACAGGGTTTCAAAACACAATTGGAAAAGGTACCGGTGTCCCCACCCACTCGAGATATTTTCTGATTCCACTGAACAGATTCAAATGTATCCTCGAGGATCAACTCACAAGACGAGTGGAGACCTGACTCCCCGAGCATTCTCAACACAATCTCCAGGTACAAATTCAACTCGACTGTGCCCTAACACCCCTTTTACAAGTCGGGAAGGAAGCGGAGGTCCAAGTCTGAAAACGAGAGGAGGCCTGACACCCCAGGTGAAATTTGAGAGCAATCCTAAGAACTCTGTTGCTACTGGAGAGGAATGTTGAATTAAACGGACACGAATCTAGATGCAGACCTCTTTCTTTGCAGCAACGCCAAGGAATCCTAAGTTTCCTCTTGCAAATGGAAAGGAGTTCTGACTTCCCAGAGACAACACGGGAGGCTCCCTGATATTCCCGTCGTTACTTGAGTGGATCACCAAACTTCCCATAGCAACTCGAGCAAAACCTCGAGATTCCTCTTTCAAAGCAAGATGAGGTAATCTTTTTTTCCTGAAACACATAGACAGAAGTCCCGAGTTCCTTTTCCAAATTCGATATGAGGCTTGACTTCCTTGATGCAACTTAAGGGTCGCCCAGAGATACCCATCCCGATGAGAGAAGAAAACTGAATTTCCCCACCACAATTTAAGAGAAGGCCTGTGATCACACCTCAGCTGAAGATAATGGGACATTCCACTTTCAAATGAAGAGGAATCCCAACTTCCACTCACACCACTTGATGAGTCCTGTCACATCTATTGACACTCGAGGGCAACCCAATAGATACTGCAGCAAGGTCAAAGGACTCCGAGTTCACACTCAACTAGAGATGAGTCATGTTGTGTTTGCAGCAGCTCCAGTGGAACACGAGTATCAACTCCTAACGTGATCGGAGGCATTAATCCCCCGCTGAGCCTCTCGAAAAAGCCCAAATTTCCCGCTCAAACAGATAGCAGGCCTGATAATCCTTTTACAACTTGGGTGGAAATCTTAGTTCCCTCCTCAACGAAGACTAGTCCTGATTCCCCAGGGGAACTTTCATAGCAACCCCAAGATCCCTGTGGCCACTGGAGAGGAAAACTGAGTTTACCCTCTCAAGTCTAAATGTGGCCCTCATGCCCTGCAACGACTCGAAAGGAATCACGAAGTTCCACTTACAACACGACAGGAGACCTGACTTCCATGAGGCAAAACTAGCGTGTCACAGTGGTTCCCGTCGTAACTCGAGAAGACCTCCAAGCTTCAAGCCACAATTCGAGAAAACCATGAAATTCTGCACTCCACGTACAGGTCGCCCCTATCCGCTAATTAAACTTTCTGGATGTTCCCGACGAACAATAGCCAATCAGACTTTCTCTGTTTCCAGTGAAAAGGGACTCGGGTGCAGCCTCCCTTTCAGCACCGATCCCCAGGTCGGGTTGACAGGGTTCTGATCTTCCATCTGTGAGCCGCAGGCCACAGGTATCCTCGTTTGGCCTTGGCTTTGTGAGCAGCTGAAGGGAGTTTAGTCTCGACAGGCGCCCAGCAGCCCTGTGGCTTCGGACTGCCAGAGGTGAGCATCTCAGCAGACAGAAAGAACCGTGCCAGAAGTGGAGTGGGATTCACCCTGAGGGTGGGCACTGATTGTCAAGAGATGCTCCTGTGGGACTTTGATGGGTCCTGCACACTCTTCTCCCAGAGAGGGAGAGAGATGTCTATGGGCTCTGCTAGGCCCTCGGCTCCCTCTTGTGGTCCCGAAGGCTGGTTGTCACCATATGGAGCACCTAGCTCTGAGATGATGACCACTGCCACCTGCACTGTGTTTCCCTTTGCCCGCGTGTCCATGCGAAGTGTCAGGCCATCTCTGACCTACACGAGACATGTGCATTTCCTCTCATTGGACCTGAATATGTTTCTTCTCTTTCCTTCCCGATCACTGATTTTCTCAAGGATATGGGGGCCAAAAGGATGGTGGGTCTTTCTCTGGCTTTGTGCTCTGAGGAACAATTCTCCCTTTGTTGGTGTGGGTATATCTTTCCTTTTCTCCTGCCTGGTTTATTGTTGTGAGTTTGTTTGTTCCAGCAAAAGAACTCAGCATTTCCCTTCTGCCTGAGGAGTCCCAATTACCACAGCACTGCCTACCTGGAGATTTTGGGCACATTTGCCAAGAGGCTTCGTTTGGCAGGTGACATCTTGAAAGGACCTACGCTGTCCTTTCAGATACCCAAAGGCTACTTCAAATGACATAGAAACGAGAATTCTAAAGTTTGGTCTTCCAATATGTGGGGAGTCAGAAACTCCCCTGGAGAAGGGAAAAGCTACCCATTCCAGGATTCTGCTCTAGAGAATTCCACGGTCTGTAGAATTCATGGGGATGCCAAGATTCTAACAATACTGAGAGACTGCAACTTTCAACTTCAGTCAGAGGAAAATCCAGTTTCCTTTCATTTCAGTAATTCGCATTGATTGTGGCCTCAAAAGGATGGGAAGAAATGCAGAGAAAAGTAGACTCAATGTTGTCAGGAGGGGGAGAGAGGAACGGGGAGTGCTTGCCACGAATCTAGGCTTTGCTGGGAAGTGGGGGGAATAGAATGAGGGTGTCTGAATGTAGACAGTGGTGATGCTTACAGAGCATTGTGAAGGCCTCCATATTCCCAGATGGCTTCAAGGGAGGAAAATTTATTGATACACACTTATGAGCAAAATATACATAAAGTCACAAAAAACATAAAAGATGAGAAGAAAGATGCCTAGGAGCCTGATGAAAATCAGCTCAGGGAAAGGGAATTCAATCTCCCCTGGGTCGGGAGAGAGTGGACGGCGTCCACGGAGAACACACAGGGATGGAGGCTGCAGAGCCTACCGCATCATTGGACCAGGTATTTGCCAAAAGGGCTCTGAGTCTATGTTCAGAACTGGGGCCTGTTTTCCCTGCAGGGGAGGGACAGAAATGGTGTGCGTCTGAGTCCTTGGCAGGAGCCAGGGCAGGCTGCCCCTGCCCAGGTGGTCACTCAGGCCCTGACTAGGGTTCTGCCGCCAAAGCCCAAGCAGGTGCAAGTGCACGTGGAGGTGGAGGTTCTCGAAGGTGGGGTAGGACATCAGGGCCTGGGGCTGGGGGTCCTGCAGGCACAGAGTTCCAATGTGCTGAAGGTGCTGGCCAGTACCCGGCTTGCCCCGTGTCCTTGTGTGGGGACGTCTCAGGTCTCGATCTCCCCCCATTGGATCCCTGGGTCCTGCACCTGGAGCTCCCACCTCTGTAGGGACAGGTCTTGTTCGTGGAGGCTGGATGAGTTTGACGGCCAGAGCTAGAGCTTGGGGAAAAGAAGAGTTTGCCACAGGCCAGCCTTGCCATGTGCCTAAGTGGGCATGAAAGCTTCCTAGAGATGCACTAAATAGGCCCAGCATTGGTGTCTTCTCTGCAGTCTCCACGATGGGTGGTTTGAGTCCAGCCTTTGGTCCAGGCCCAGCCTCAGCTCTTGAGGACTCATCCCTGTGTGGCTTAGCACCGCCTCCCCACATTCACATGCATCATCCCCAGCCGCCTCACCTCTGTGCTCTGCTGTGTTGGGTTCCAGGTCCTCCTGCTGCCTCCGAGGCAGGGCTTCTCAGCACTCTGGTTTAGAGCTGGCTGTGCTGAGCTCAGTGGCAGCCTGAGACTGGGTACCCGGGTGTGTGCTGGGTGGTGTCTGAGCATCAGGCCTTGCCCGCTTCCTCTTCATCTCCAGTTCGCCTGAACCCTCCGTGGTCACGCTCACCTGGAGCCTGCACTGGGCCTCCAGGGCAGGGGGTGGTGCTCTGAAACCTCCCTCTTGGAGGTTGATGGGGTGTGCACATCAGGGGCCACCTCGGGTGGGACGCTATGCAATGATAGTGACCACCAGCCAACCCTGCTTCAATATTTCTAAGCTGAGCCTGGACAAGATGTCTAAAGTTTCTGCCCGTCTGCCTTTCTGCTCCCAAAAAGAACAGATATGGGTGTCTGCTCAGTACCCACCGGGTAGGACGGAGACCCCCCATGAGGGTGTGAGGTCAGCCTGGGCACACGGCTCAGCCCGGACACTCCCCATGCCACCCAGCATGCTCTCCCCTGGGGTGTGGACACAAGCGACCCACGGGCTCCTCACCCACATGCGGCTGGGCTTGCCTGAGGCAGACACACCCCAAGAAACCCCCATCCACACACAAGGAAAGGCCTCAGGCTTCCCCATATGGGACGGGAGAGGTGGCCTGACCTGGCCTGGGTCTCCCGTGTTTCCTTTCGGTTCCTTCGGGCAAAGGATCAGAGGCCTCTCTGGGGGCCCTGAGCCAGCGTCGACCACGTTCCCACACACTCTGCCCGTGAGCTTGTCTGAGGCCATGGCCTCTGGGCAGGGGCAAACAGCAGAACATCTTGAAAGCAAGCGATCTGGCTAGGGGCTCCTCTCTGCTAGGGAGGCCTGGAAACCCGGGTTTCGGGTTCTGTTGGGTTGTGTTTCCAGGAAGTGATATCATTTCCTGCTTTCGTGGCCAAGGTCCATCTCACAAAGTTCCCCAAGGGAACCTCTGTGTTTCTGGTTGTTCCCCCATGCCCTCAGGACACGTGTAGGCAAATTGACACCCACACAGCACAACCCACAGCCTTGAAGAGAACAGGGTGCAGCCAGGGCCTGAGCTCTGAGGACACAGCTGCTTTCAGCCCAGGCTCCTTCTTAGAAGTGACGTGGCCCTGGGCAAGCCATGTGCCCCGCAGGGTTTCCACAGTCTCTCCATCTGCAGAGTGGGGATCACTTTCCCATTTCCTGCCTAGGTCTGTCAACCTACGAACAGCTCCAGTGCCTGTTCAAACTTTGGGTCGCTCTCACATGGAGCTAGGACACTGAGACTTCCCAATGGACGGATTCCACACAGGACTGACCTGGCACAGAATCGGGCAGAATCAGGCCTAGATGGTCTCTGGGACCTTCGAAGATGAAGTCCACTTCCTGCCTATTTCTTGACCCCAGCATTGGGAGGACCGGAAGGTAATATTCAGACATTGCCGCCTCTGATATCAACATTCCTCGTCCTACTCAAATGTCGAACTCTGCCTCGAGGGGTGGTGGAGCCTGCCCCAACAGTGGCTCCCCGCATACTTGTTTTTGAGTCTCATCATCTCGGGTCATTTTCACCCTTTAAGGGGGAATTGGCACTGTTACTTTTCCCAAACTCAAGAGAGATTCATGCAAATACTGTGAAATCGATTCATTTACTCTCTCCATTGTTCAGTCTCTCTCCCTCGTTCCCTCTCTTTCTTGACCTTTCCAAATTCAGTCTGTCTCTTCCTCTCTGTGTTTCTCCTCTGGATGCTTGCATGCCCGAGAAATGCATGTACGCATGTATATTGTTGACCTTCAGTACAGTTCAGTTCAGTTCAGTCGCTTAGTCGTGTCCGACTCTTAGCAACCCCATGAACCACAGCACGCCAGGCCTCCCTGTCCATCACCAACTCAAGGAGTTCACTCAAACTCATGTCCAACGAGACGGTAATGCCATCCAGCCACCTCATTCTCTGTCGTCCCCGTCTCCTCCTACCGCCAATCGCTCCCAACATCAGAGTCTTTTCCAGTGAGTCAACTCGTCACATGAGGTGGCCAAAGTGTTGGAGTTTCAGCTTTAGCATAAGTCCTTCCAATGAACACCCATGATTGATCTCCTCTAGAATGGACTGGTTGGATCTCCCTGCAGTCCAAGGGACTCTCAAGAGTCTTCTCCAGCACCACAGTTCAAAAGCATCAATTCTTCGGCGATCAGCTTTCTTCACAGTCCAACTCTCACATCCATACATGACCACGGGAAAAACCATAGCCTTGACTAGACGGACCTTGGTTGGCAAAGTAATGTCTCTGCTTTTTAATATGCTATCTAGGCTGGTCATAACTTTCCTTCCAAGGAGTAAGCGTCTTTTAATTTCATGGCTGCATTCAGCATCCGCAGTGATTTTGGAGCCCCCAAAAATAAAGTCTGACACTGTTTCGACTGTTTCTCCATCTATTTCCCAAGAAGTGATGGGACCAGATGCCATGATCTTCCTTTTCTGAATGTTAAGCTTCAAGACAACCTTTTCACTCTCCTCTTTCACTTTCATCAATAGGCCTTTGAGTTCCTCTTCACTTTCTGCCATAAGGGTGGTTTCATCTGCATATCTGAGGTTATTGATATTTCTCCCAGCAATCTTGATTCCAGCTTGTGCTTCCTCCAGCGCAGCGTTCCTCATGATGTACTCTGCATAGAAGTTAAATAAGGAGGGTGACAATATACAACATTGACGTACTCCTTTTCCTATTTGGAACCAGTCGGTTGTTCCATGTCCTGTTCTAACTGTTGCTTCCTGACCTGCATACAGGTTTCTCCAGAGGCAGGTCAGGTGGACTGGGATTCCCATCTCTTTCAGAATGTTCCACAGTTAATTGTGATCCACACAGTCAAAGGCCTTGGCATAGTCAATGAAGCAGAAATGGATGTTTGCCTGGAACTCTCTTGCTTTCTCCATAATCCAGCGGATGTTGGCAATTTGATCTCTGGTGCCTCTGCCTTTTCTAAAACCTGCTTGAACATCTGGAAGTTCTTGATTCACATATTGCTGAAGCCTAGCTTGGAGAATTTTGAGCATGACTTTACTAGTGTGTGAGATGAGTGAAATTGTGCTGTAGTTTGAGCATTCTTTGGCATTGCCTTTCTTTGGGATTGGAATGAAGACTGATCTTTTCCAGTCCTGTGGACATTGCTGAGTTTTCCAAATTTGCTGGCATATTGAGTGCAGCACTTTCACAGCATCATCTTTTAGGATTTGAAATAGCTCAATTGGAATTCCATCACCTCCACTAGCTTTGTTTGTAGTGATGCTCTCTAAGGCCCACTTGCCTTCACATTCCAAGATGTTTGGCTCCAGGTGAGTGATCACGCCATCATGATTATCTTCGTCGTGAAGATCTTTTTTGTACAGTTCTTCTGTGTATTCTTGCCACCTCTTCTTAATATTTTCTGCTTCTGTTAGGTCCATAACATCTGTCCTTTATCGAGCCCATCTTTGCATGAAATGTTCCCTTGATATCTCTAATTTTCTTGAAAAGTTCTCTTGTTTTTCCTATTCTGTTGTTTTCCTCTATTTCTTTGCATTGCTAGCTGGGGAATTGTTGACCTAGGGTGAGGCTTTAGGGTTTCATTTCAAGTGAGCTAAAGGTTTCGGGTTGGAGTTCGTGTTAGGGGAAAGGATGTGTCTGGGGTTTGTTCTGGGAGACTTAGTGGTGTGAGTTCTCAGTCTCTTTTATGAAGGAACCCCTTCTCCGATATTCTGCTTGCAAATATTCTTTTGTGTTCAGATTGTTACCATTTTGATAAGTGAATGCTTAGCTTTTCTGATGCAATGCTGTTCAGTGGATGGAAGCAAGTTGGTGTCTTTTGGTTTCCTGTTTCCTTGACTTGAAGAGACCCAATTTTCTTCCCCCTCCCACACACGTGTTGAGAAGTCTCTGACATTAAGGAGCCAATGGCCCTTGTTTCTTTCCAGGAGTTTCATCACTTCAGGATTGTATTGACGTGTTTCCCTATATCTGAAATGTTATGAGAACAGTAGCTAATGTGATTGTTCAGATGGAACCATCTCCAATTCCCACGGCCTTTCATTCCAGAGGCTCTAGTTCCCATTCGTATCGCCTCCCCTCCTTTGGCATTGAGGAATTGACCGTTGATGCTTGGGTTTATTTCTGGACCCTCAATTCCATTCCATGGATCTGGTTCTGCGTGTTTGATTTCTTCCCAGTACCATGCTGTCCTGATGATCCTAGTGTGATACTCTAATTGGCTATCAGGCAGCCTGCTATGTACATTTCAGGGCTTTGTGGTAGATTGCATTGATTATTTTGACTCCTTTGTTTTTCCATAGATATTCTGGAATTCTTTGGTTATAATGACCTGAGAACACCCGTTGGTATTTTGAGAGGAATAGCGTGGAAACTCTGGATTGCCCCACGGTGGGGGTTGGGGGGAAGGGGAAGTGACATCATCTTACCAGGAGGAATTCCTCTGATCTGTGAGCACAGCTTATTTTCCATTGGATTGTTGGGTTTCACCTTCTTTCATCCATCTCTTGCAGTTCTCTGAGAAGAAGGGCTTCCCTCCTGGGTTAGATGGACTCCTAGCTATTGCCTTTCAGGGAATGTCACTGTCGGTGGGGTTGATAATTGCCTTCTTCTAAGCGTTTGCTGGAAGTGTTAGAAATGAAAAGGATTTTTCTTCCCCTTCCTCACTGTTCATTTCTCTGAGCCTCCAGGTAGAACAGACCTATTCCAGGGTCCCACGGGGCTCGGGGAATGCAGCTAGACCGTATTTCTCAGGCCTCAGTGCTGGGCATCATCCAGTGTATTCTCCCTGTCCCTTCCTTCTCCTGGTGTCTCCTTCAGGCCCATTTGTGTTCATGTCATTTGTGTATTAAGAGCCAAATCCTGCCTAAGCTCTGTGTATGCAAACAGTTGTCTCCCAGCTTGGGATGTGTCTTTTGCGCTTTTCAGACGGTTTTTCCCAGAGTCCAAATCTTGGATTTGACAAAGTTCACTGTGTTCCCTTGTTACTCTTTGTGTAGTGCCTTTCTGTATTATGTGTGAAGACACAGAACTCATGCTAATCTCTGCTCCATTTCCTTCTGGATTTGTGAACCGTTTTGCATGGAACATATGTCTAGGAATCATTTCAAGTGCATTTGTTGAGAGGTGTCAAGTTTCCATGGACATGCATGTCATCCCCTCTGGTTTCCAAATGTGTTGCTCCTAAACTCTTTTGGATATCTTCTCAGAAAGATGGGTGTTTTTCAGCTTGCATTTCCACAGAAGAATGAATTCAGCAGTTCTAGCTCAGGGACGCTGTGTCCAGTGAAAAAGGAGTTGGGTGCAGCCTCCCTTTCAGCACCAATCCCAAGTTCAGGTTGACAGGGCTCTGAATTTCCATCTGTGTTCCAGATTCCACAGGCATCCTTGTGTGCCCTTGGCTGTGTGAGCAGCTGAAGGGAGTTTCGTCTCCGAAGGCGCCCAGCAGGCCTGCAGCTTCAGACCACCAGAGGTGAGCATCTCAGAGGACAGTAGCCACCGTGCCAGAAGTGGAGTGGGATCCACCCTGAGGTTGGGCACTGATCGTCAAGTGATGTTCCTGTGGGACTATGATGGGTCCGCCACACTCTTCTCCCACATAGCGAGAGAGATGTCTATGGGATCTGCTAGGCCCTCCACTCCCTCTTGTGGTCCCGAAGGCTGGTTGTCACCATCCTGAGCACCTAGCTCTGAGATGATGGCCACCTCCACCTACAATGTATGTCCCTTTTCCCACGTGTCCATGCAAAGTGTCAGGCCATCTCTGAGCTACACTAGCCATGTGCTTTGCCTGTCATTGGACCTGCACATGTTTCTGCTATTTCCTTCCTGATAACTGATTTTCTCGAGCACGTGGGTGACACAAGGATGGTTTGTCTTTCTCTGGCCTTGTGTTCTGAGGAACATTTCTCCCTTTGTTGGTGTGGGTTTTTCTTT
Organism: Moschus berezovskii; assembly: GCF_049115385.1. Lineage (NCBI taxonomy): Eukaryota > Metazoa > Chordata > Mammalia > Artiodactyla > Moschidae > Moschus > Moschus berezovskii. The sequence goes on along the minus strand of NC_142481.1, from coordinate 71,641,137 downwards.
CCATTTATCCTGCATGGTTTATTGTTGTGAGTTTGTTTGTATCGGTGGAAGAACTCAGCCTTTCACTTGTGCCTGATGCGTCCCACTTACAACAGGACGACCTACCTGGAGATTCTGAGCACATTTGCCGTGACGACTTCATTTGGCAGATGATATCTTGAAAGGACCTACACAGTCCATTCAGATATCCAAAGGCTCCTTCAAATGACACAGAAACCAGAATTCTCCAGTTTGGTCTTCCAGTATGTGGGGAGTCAGAACAATCCCCTGGAGAAGGGAAAAGCTACCAACTCCAGGATTCTGGCCTAGAGAATTCCATGGACTGTAGAATTCATGGGGATGCCAAGACTCTAACAATACTAAGAGACTATAACTTTCACCTTCAGTCAGACCAAAATCCAGTTTCCTGTCATTTTAGTGATTGGCATTGATTGGGGACCCCGAAACGATGGGACGAAATGCAGAGAGATGTAGACTCAATGTTTTCAGGTGGGGGAGAGAGGAACGGGGAGTGCTTGCCATGAATCCAGGCTTTGCTGGGAAATGGGAGGGGGATAGAATGTGTGTTTCAGAATGTAGAGAGTGGTGATGCTTACACAGCATTAGGAAGGCCTCCATCTTCCCAAATGGCATCAAAGAAGGAAAATTTATTGGCACACACTTGTGAGCAAAATATACAGAAAGACATAAAAGATGAGAAGAAAGATGCCTAGAAGCCTGATGCAAATCAGTTCAGGGGAAGGGAAGTCAATTTCCCCTGGGTGGGGAGGGAGTGGACAGCGTCCACGGGGAACACACAGGGATGGAGGCTGCAGAGCCAACCGCGCCCCTGGACGATGTGTTTGCTGAAAGGGCTCTGGAAGTCTGTCCAGAGCAGGGACCTGTTCTCCCTGCAGGGGTGGGACAGTCATGGTGGGCATCTGAGTCTTTGGCAGCAGCCAGGGCAGGCTGCCCTTGTACAGGTGGTCACTCAGCCCCTGACTCGGGTTCTGCCGCCAAAGCCCAAGCAGGTGCATGTACACGTGAAGGTGGAGGTTCTGAAAGGCATGGTGAGACATCGGGGCATGGGGCTTGGAGTCGTGCAGGTACAGAGTTCCGATGTGCTCAAGGGACTGTCAAGTACCCGGTTCGCCCCGTAGCTTTGGGAGGGTTGTCTTAGGTCTCGATCTCCCCTCATTGGATCCCTGCTTCCTGCACCTGGAGCTCCCACATCTGTAGGGACGGGTCTTGTACGTGGAGGCTGGCTGAGTTTCATGGCCAGAGCTAGAGCTGGGAGAGAAGAAGAGTTTGCCAAATGCCAGCCTTGCCATGAGCCTAAGGGGACATGAAGGCTTCCTAGAGATTCGCTAAGAAGGCCCTGCCTCGCAGTCTTCTCTGCAGTCTCCAAGATGGGTGGTGTGAGGCCAGCCTTTGGTCCAGGCCCAGCCCCACTCTGGGGGACTCCTCCCTGTGTGGCTAAGCACCGCCTCCCCACACTCACATGCAGCAGCCCCAGGAGCCTCAACTCTGTGCTCTGCACTGCTGGGCTCCAGGCTCTCCTGCTGCCTCCAAGGAAGGTCTTCTCGGAGCTCTGGGTCAGAGCCGGGTGTGCTGAGCTCCGTGGCAGTCTGAGACGGGGCCCCGGAGTGTTTGCTTGGTGGTGTCTGTGCAGCAGGCCTTGCCTGCTTCCTCTTCTTTGACAGTTTGGCTGAGCCCTCCATGGCCACGCTCGCCTGGAGCCTGTACTGGGCTTTCTGGGCAGGGGCCTGGTGCTCTGAACCCTCCCTCAGGGTCGTGGTAGGGGTGTTCCCCTCAGAGGCCACTTCGGGTGGGACGCTCTACAATGGCAGTGACCATCAGCAGCACTCCTTCGATATTTCTGAGCTGTGTCTGGCCAGGATGGCTGTTGCCTCTGCCCATCTGCCCTTCTGCTCCCAGAAAGCGCAGAGACGAGTGTCTGCTCAGATACGCAATCGGGAGGACAAAGATTTCCCTGAGGGAGTGAGGTCATCCTGGGCAGCCAGCTCTGCCTGGATGCTTCCCATGCCTCCAGCCTGCTCTCCCCTGTGGTGTGGACAAAAGCGACCCACGAGCTCCTGACCAATATGCAGCTGGGCTTGCTTAAGGCAGACACACCCCGAGAAACCCCCATCAACACACAGGCAAAGGCCTCAGGCTTCCCCATGTGGGACGGGAGAGGTGGCCGGACCCGGCCTGGGCCTCCCTGTTACCTTTCTGTTCCTTAGGGCAAAGGGCCAGAGGCCTCTCTGGGGTCCCTGAGCCAGCATCATCCACGTTCCCACATTCTCTGCCTGTGTGTTCGCCTGAGGCCTAGGCCTCTGGGCAGGGGCAAACAACAGAACATCTTGAAAGCAAGTGATCTGGCTGGGGACTCCTCTCCACTGAGGAGGCCTGGATACCAGGGTTGCCGGTTCTGTTGGGTTCTGTTGCCAGGAAGTGACATCATTTCCTGGTTCATGGCCGAGGTCACTTCCACAAAGTTCCCCAAGGGAACCTCTGGGTTTCTGGCTGTTTCCCCACACCCTTAGGCCACGTGCAGGCACAGTGACACACACAGCCCACCCCACAGCATTGGGGAGACCTGGGTGCAGACAGGGCCTGAGCTCTGAAGACACAGCTGCTTTCAGCCCAGGCTCCTTCTCAGAAGTGAAGTGGCCCTGGGCAAGGCATGTGCCCTGCAGGTTTTCCCCACTCTCTCCATCTGCAGAGTGGGGGTCACTCTCCCATTTCCTGCCTAGGTCTGTCAGCCTACGAACAGCTCCAGTGCCTGTTCAAACATTGGGCCGCTATCACATGGAGCTTGGACACTGAGACTTCCCAAAGGATGGATGCCACACAGGGCTGACCTAGCACAGAATGGGGCAGAATCAGGCCTGGATGGGCTTTGGGACCTGGGAAAAGGCAGTCCCCTTTCTGCCTATTTCTTGACCCCTGCATTTGGAGGACCGGAAAGTCATATTGAGACATCACCCCCTCTGATATCAACCTTCCCCATCCTCCTCAATTGCCCCACTCAGCCTCGAAGGCTGGGGGAGTCTGCCCCAACAGTGGCTCCTCGCATCCTTGTCCTTGAGTCTCATCATCTTGAGTCATTTTCGCCCTTGGGGGAAAAGCACAGTGATTGTTTCCAACCACAAGAGAGATTCATGCAAATTCTATGAAATCGAATCATTTCCTCTCTCCATTGTTCAGTCTCTCTCCCTCGTTCCCTCTCTTTCTTGACCTTTCCAAATTCAGTCTGTCTCTTTCTCCCTGTGTCTCTCCTCTGGATGCTCACATGCATGTGAATGCATGGACGCATGTATGTTGTTGAACTTGTTTGAGGCTTTAGGGTTTCGTGTCGAGTGAGTTAAAGGTTTGTCATTGGATTTGGTGTTAGGGGAAGGGATAGGTCTGGGGTTTGTTCTGGGAGACGCGTAGGAACCCCTTCTCCGATATTCTGCTTGCTAATGTTCTTTTTTGTTCAGTTTGTTACCATTTTGATTTGTGAATGCTCAGCTTTTCTGATGCAAATCTGTTCAGGTGGATGGAAGCCCGTGGGTGTCTTTTGGTTTACTCTTTCCTTGACTTGAAGGGACCCAATTTTCTTCCCCCCCACACACACATGTTGAGAAGTCCATGACATGAAGGAGCCTATGGCCCGTGCTTATTTCCAGGAGTTTCATCACTTCAGGCTTGGCGTTGATGTGTTTCACTGAATCTGACGTGTTCTGAGACCAAAAGCCAATGTGATTTTTCAGATGGAACCATCTCCAATTACCACGGCCTTTCATTGCAGAGCCTCTTGTTCTCATTTGTATCACCTCCCCTCCTTTGGCGTCGAGGAATTGACCGTAGAAGCTTGGGTTTATGTCTGGACCCTCAATTCCATTCCATGGATCTGGTTCTGCGTGTTTGATTTCTTCCCAGTACCATGCTGTCCTGATGATCCTAGTGTGATAGTCTAATTGGCTATCAAGCAGCCTGCTATGTCCATTTCAGGGCTTTGTGACAGATTGCATTGACTCTTTTGACTCCTTTGTGTTTCCATAGACATTTTGGAATTCATTGGGTATAATGCCCTGAGAACAGCCGTTGATTTTTTTTTTATTTTTATTTTTATTGGAGGCTAATTATTTTACAATATTATATTGGTTGGTTTTGCCATACATTGACATGAATCCTCCTCGGGTGTACATGAGGTCCCTCTCCCGAACCCCACTCCCACCTCCCTCCTTCCTTTATTTTCCCTCTGGGTCATACCAGCCCTGAACATCCTGTAACATGCCTCGACCCTGAACTGGTGATTCGTTTCTCATATGATAATATACATGTTTCAATGCCATTCTCCAAAACCATCCCATCCTCACCCTCTCCCACTGAATCCCTACGACTGTTTTATACATCTGTTTCTCTTTTGCTGTCTCGTATACGGGGTTATCATTTGCCTCTTTCTAAATTCCATATATATGTGTTAGTATATTGTATTGGTGTTTTTCTTTCTGGCTTACTTCACTCTGTGTAATAGGCTCCAATTTCATCCACCTCATTAGAACTGATTCAAATGCATTCTTTTTAACGGCTGAGTAATACTCCATTGTGTATATGTACCAAAGCTTTGTTATCCATTCGTCTGCAGATGGACATGTAGGTTGCTTCCATGTCCTGGCTATTGTAAACAGTGCTGCGATGAACATTGGAGTACATGTGTCTCTTTCAATTCTGGTTTCCTCGGTGTGTATGCCCAGGAGTGTGATTGCTGGATCATATGGCATTTCTACTTCCAGTTTTTTGAGGAATCTCCACACTGTTCTCCATTGTGGCTGTACTGGTTTGCATTCCCAACAACAGTGTAAGAAGGTTCCCTTTTTTCCACAACCTCTCTAGTACTTATTGCATGTAGACTTTTGGATAGCAGCCATTCTGACTGGTGTGAAATGGTATCTCATTGTGGTTTTGATTTGCATTTCTCTGATTATGAGAGATGTTGAGCATTTTTTCATGTGTTTGTTAGCCATCTTTATGAATTCTTTGGAGAAATGTCTGTTTAGTTCTTTGGCCCATTTTTTGATTGGCTCATTTATTTTTCTGGAATTGAACTGCAGGAGCTGCTTGTATATTTTGGAGATTAATCCTTTATCAGTTGTTTCATTTGCTATTATTTTCCCCCATTCTGAAGGATGTCTTTTCCCCTTGCTTATAGTTTCCTTTGCTGTGCAGAAGCTTTTGATTTTAATTAGGTCCCATTTGTTTATTTTTGCTTTTATTTCCAATATTCTGGGAGGTGGGTCTTGGAGGATCCTGCTGTGATTTGTGTCACAGAGTGTTTTGCCTACATTCTCCTCTAGGAGTTTTATAGTTTTTGGTTTTACGTTTATCTCTCCAGTCTTTTTGAGTTTATTTTGGTATATGGTGTTAGGAAGTATTCTAGTTTTCTTCTTTTACAAGTGGCTGACCAGTTTTCCCAGCACCACTTGTTAAAGAGACTGTCTTTTCTCCATTTTATATTCTTGCCTCCTTTGTCAAAGATAAGGTATCCATAGGTGCGTGGATTTATCGCTGAGCTTTCTATTTTGTTCCATTGATCTATGTTTCTGTATTTATGCCCATACCATACTGTCTTGATGACTGTGGCTTTGTAGTAGAGCCTGAAGTCCGGCAGGCTAATTCCCCCAGTTACATTTTTCTTCCTCAAGATTGCTTTGGCTATTCGAGGTTTTTTGTATGTCCATACAAATTGTGAGATTATTTTTTCTAGTTCTATGAAAAATATCGTTGGTACCTGGACAGGGATTGCATTGAATGTATAAGTTACTTTAGATATTATACTCATTTTAACAATATTTATTCTTCCAATACACGAACATGGTATATTTCTCCATCTATTAGTGTACTCTTTGATTATGTTCACTAGTGTTTTATAGTTTTCTGTGTACAAGTCTCTTGTTTCCTTAGGTAAATACATTCTTAAGTATTTACATCTTTTCGTTGCAACAGAGAATGGAATAGTTACCTTAATTTCTCATTCTATTTTCTCATTATTAGTGTAAAGGAATGCAAGTGATTTCTGTGTGTTGACTTTATATCCTGCAACTTTACTGTATTCATTGATTAGCTCTAGTAGTTTTCTGGTAGATTCTTTAGGGTTTTCTGTGTAGAGGATCACGTCATCAGCGAACAGTGAATGTTTTACTTCTTCTTTTCCATTTTGTATTCCTTTTATGTCTTTTTCTACTCTGATTGATGTAGCCAAAACTTCCAGAACTATGTTGAATAGTAGTGGTGCGAATGGGCACCCTTGTCTTATTCCTGACATTAGGGGAAATGCTTTCAGTTTTTCACCGTTGAAGATAACGTTTGCTGTGGGTTTGTCATATATAGCTTTTATTATATTGAGATATGTCCCTTCTATTCCCACTTTCTGGAGGGTTTTTATCATAAATGGATGCTGTATTTTGTCAAAGGCTTTCTCTGCATCTATTGAGATAATCATATGATTTTTAGTTTTCAGTTTGTTAATGTGGTGATTGCAGCCTGTTCAAACTTTGGGCCTCCATCAAAAGGAGCTTGGACACAGACTTCCCAAAGGAAGGATTCCACACAGGGCTGACCTAGCACAGAATGGGGCAGAATCAGGCCTGGATGGGCTCTGGGACCAGGGCGAAGGGAGTCCCCTTCCTGCCTATTTCTTGACCCCCGCATTGGGAGGATCCGAAGGTCATATTCAGACATCGCCCCTTCTGATATCAACCTTCCTCGTCCTGCTGACGTGTCCCACTCAGCCTCGAGGGGTAGGGGAGGCTGTTTCAACAGTGGCTCCCCACATTCTTGTCTTTGAGTCTAATCATCTAGGGGGAATAGGCAAAGACATTGTTTCCATCCTCAAGAGAGATTCATGCAAATTCTGTGAAATTGACTCATTTCCTCTCTCCAGTGTTCAGTCTCTGTCCCTCGTTCCGTCTCTTTTGTGACCTGTCCAAATTCAGTCTGTCTCTTCTTCTCTGTGTCTCTCCTGTGGATGCTCACAAACTGTGAATGCATGTACACATGTATAATATTGACCTAGGGTGAGGCTATAATTTTTCCTTTCGAGTGAGGTAATGATTTGGGACTGGAGTTTGTGTGAGGAGAAGGGATTCGTCTGTGGTCAATTCTGGGAGACTTAGTGGTGGGATTTCTCACTCTCTTTTACGAAGGAACCCCTTCACCGATATTCTGCTTGCAAATATTCTTTTGTGTTCAGTTTGTTAACATTTTGATTTGTGAATGCTTAGCTTTTCTGTTACATAGCTGTTCAAATGGTTTCAAGCCCATTGGTGTCCTTTGGTTTCCTGTTTCCTTGACTTGAAAACACCCAATTTTGCTTCACCCCCCACACATGTTGAGAAGTCCCTGACATTATGGAACCAATGTCCCTTGTTTATTTCCAGGACTTTCATCTCTTCAGTTTTGCGTTGATGTGTTTCACTGAATCTGAGGCGTTATGAGACCAAAAGCCAATGTGATTTTTCAGATGGAACCATCTCCAATTCCCATTGTCTTTCGTTGCAGAGAGTCTTGTTCCCATTCGTATTATGTACTCTCCTTTGCATCGAGGAATTGACCATAGAAGCTTGGGTTTATTTCCGGACCCTCAATTCCATTCCATGTATCTGGTTCTGTGTGTTTCATTTCTTCCCAGTACCATGCTGTCCTGATGATCCTAGTGTGATTGTCTAACTGGCTATCAGGCAGCATGTGATGTCCATTTCACGACTTTGCGGCAGATTGCATTGACTCCTTTGACTCCTAATATTTCCATAGACATTTTGGAATTCTTTGGTTATATTACCCTGAGAAGAGCTGTTGGTATTTTGAGAGGAATAGCATGGAAACTCTGAATTGCCCCACGGTGGGGGTCGGGGGAGGGGGAACCGATATCATCTTACCAGGAGGAATTCTTTTGAATTCCCAAATTCCCACTTGAAATTTGAATGGGTACTTGACACCCTTTATACAACCCAAAACTTCCCCGACATAGTCGTCCCCACTGAAAGGGAGCACACAGTTTATATACACAACCTTTTGATCCGTGAGCACAGCTTATTTTCCACTGGATTGGTGGGCTTCACCTTCTTTCATCCATCTCTTGTAGTTCTCTGAGAACAGGGGCTTCCCTCCTGGGTTAGATGGACTCCTAGTTATTGCCTTTCAGGGAATGTCACCGTCGGTGGGGTTGATACTTGCCTTCTCCTTCTAATTGTTTGCTGTGAGTGATAGAAATGCCAAGGATTTCTCTTCCCCTTCCTCACTGTCCATCTCTCTGAGCCTCCAGGTAGAAGAGGCCTAGTCCAGGGTAACACGCACCTCAGAAAGTGCAGCTAGATCGTAGCTAGATGTGGCCCTATTCCTCTGCCACACATCGAGAGAAATCCCGAGGTTCCCCTTCCAACACAAAATGAGACCTGACTTCCCTGGAACGACACTAGCGAGTTCCTGAATTCCCCGTCGCAGCTCAAGAGGAACCCAAATCTTCCCGCCACTACTCTAGAAAAATCACAAGATTCTGCCCTCAAGGAGAGATGTTCAACTTTTCCGTTGCCGACTCTCAGGAGAAATCCCACAATCCGGCTTAAAACTCGACAGGTTACTTTAGGCGACTCAAAAGTGACACTGACATAACCATTCCAGAAAATTAGAGATATCAAGGGAACATTTCATGCAAAGATGGGCTCGATAAAGGACATAAATGGTATGGACCTAACAGAAGCAGAAGATATTAAGAAGAGGTGGAAAGAATACACAGAGGAACTGTACAAAAATGATCTTCAGGACAAAGATAAACACGATGGCGTGATCACTCACCTGGAACCAGACATCTTGAAATGTGAAGTCAAATGGGCCTTAGAGAGCATCACTATGAACAAAGCTAGTGGAGGTGATGGAATTCCAATTGAGCTATTTCAAATCCTGAAAGATGATGCTGTGAAAGTGTTTCACACAATATGCCAGCAAATTTGGAAAACTCAGCAGTGGCCACAAGACTGGAAAAGGTCAGTCTTCATTCCAATCCCAAAGAAAGGCAATGCCAAAGAATGCCCAAACTACTGCACAATCGCACTCATCTCACACGCTACTTAAGTCATGCTCAAAATTCTCCAAGCCAGGCTTCAGCAATATGTGAACCGTGAACTCCCAGATGCTCAAGAAGGTTTTAGAAAAGGCAGAGGCACCAGAGATCAAATTGCCAACATCCGCTGAATCATGGAGAAAGCAAGAGAGTTCCAGAAAGACATCTATTTCTGCTTCATTGACTATGCCAAAGCCTTTGACTGTGTGGATCACAATAAAATGGAACATTCTGAAAGAGATGGGAAAACCAGACCACCTGACCTGCCTCTTGAGGAACCTTTATGCAGGTCAGGAAGCAACAGTTAGAACTGGACATGGAACAAAAGACTGGTTACAAATAGGAAAAGGAGTACGTCAAGGTTGTATATTGCCACCCTGCTTATTTAATTTATATGAAGAGGACCTCATGAGGAACCCTGGACTGGAAGAAGCACAAGCTGGAATCAAGATTGCTGGGAGAAATATCAATAACCTCAGATATGCAGATGACGCCACACTTATGGCAGAAAGTAAAGAGGAATTCAAGGCCTCTTGATGAAAGTGAAAGAGGAGAGTGAAAATTTGGCTTGAAGCTCAACATTCGGAGAACGAATATCATGGCATCTGGTCCCATCACTTCATGGGAAATAGATGAGGAATCCTTGGAAACCGTCAGACTTTCATTTTGGGGGGGCTCCAAAAAAACTGCAGATCCTGATTGCAGCCAGGAAATTAAAAGACGTTTACTCCTTGGAAGGAAATTTATAACCAACCTAGAGAGCATATTAAAAAGCAGAGACATTACTTTGGCAACCAAGTTCCTTCTAGTCAAGGTTATGATTTTTCCCGTGGTCATGTATGGATGTGAGAGTTGGACTGTGAAGAAAGCTGATCGCCGAAGAATTGATGCTTTTGAACTGTGGTGCTGGAGAAGACTCTTGAGAGTCCCTTGGACTGCAGGGAGATCTATCCAGTCCATTCTAAAGGAAATCAATCCTGGATGTTCATTGGAAGGACTGATGCTAAAGCCGAAACTCCAATATTTTGGCCACCTCATGTGACTAGTTGACTCACTGGAAAAGAGTCTGATGCTGGGAGGGATTGGGGGTGGGAGGAGACGTAGATGACGGAGAATGAGATGGCTGGATGGCATCACCGACTGGATGGACATGAGATTGAATGAACTGTGGGAAAGGGTGTTGCACAGAGAGGACTAGCATGCTGTGAATGATGGGGTCGCAAAGAGTGGGAGAGGACTGAGCGACTGAACTGAACTGCACCTAGAGGAACACCGAATTTCCTGCCACGACTGACAAAGTGTCCCGTTTTCCAGTCCTCTTTTCCAGATGAAAGTCGATTCCCTCGCTTTGTCTGGAATGGAATCCGGACGTTCCCGTCGCACAGTACAAGGAGACCGGTAACACCTTGAAACTCGGGAGAATTCCGGGTTTCAAAACACAATTGGAAAAGGTACCAATGTCCCCACCCACTCGAGATATTGTCTGATTCCACTGCAAAGATTCAAATATATCCTCGAATATCAACTCACAAGACGAGTGGAGACCTGTCTCCTAAGGATTTTCAACAAAATCTCCAGGTAAAATTTAACTCAAGTGTGGCCTAACACTCCTTTTACAACTCGAGAAGAAAGTGGAGTACCATGTCTGAACACGAGACGAGGCCTGACTCCCCAAGACAATTTTGAGAGCAACCCTTTCGCTACTGGAGAGGAATTCTGAGTTAAACGGACTCAAATCTAGATGCAGACCTACTTCTCTGCAGTGACTCCAAAGGAATCCCGAGGTTCCCCTTGCAAATGGAAAGGCGTTCTGACTTCCCAGAAACAACACAGGAGGCTCCCTGATATATCCATCGTCACTCGAGAGGATCACCACATTTCCCGCCGCAACTCGAGAATAACCTCGAAATTCCTCTTTCAAAGCAAGATGATGCCCCCCCTTTTTTTTTCCTACAGCACGTAGACAAAAGTCCCAAGTTCCTTCTCCAAATTCGATTAGGCTTGAGTTCCTTGATGCCACTTAAGTGTCTCCCAGAGCTACCAGTCCCAATGAGAGAAGAAAACCGATTTTCCCAACCACAATTTAAGAAAAGGCCAGTGATCACACCTCAGCTGAAGATAATGAGCGTTCCACGTTCAACTGAAGAGGAATCCCAATTTCACCTCATACCACAGGACGAGTCCTGTCACATCTATTTACACTTGAGGGCAACACTGTAGATACTGCAGCATGTTCAAAGGACTCCGAGTTCACACTCAACTAGAGATGAGTCGTGTTGTGTTTGCAGCAGCTCCAGTGGAACACGGAGTATCAACTCGCAACATGATCGGAGGCATGAATTCTCTGCTGAGACACTCAAAAAAGCGCAAATTTCCCGCTAAAACAGAAAGCAGACCTGATAGTCCTTTTACAACTCGGGGGTAAAGTAGAGCTCCCTCCTCAACAAAGACTAGGCTTGATTCCCCAGTGCAACCATCAGAGCAACACCAAGATCCATGTGGTCACTTGAAAGGAAAACTGAGTTTACCCACTCAAGTCTAAATGTGGCCCTCACGCCCTGCAGCGACTCCAACAGAATCGCAAAGTTCCACTTTCAACAGGAAAGGAGACCTGACTTCCCTGAGGCAAAACTAGCAAGTCCAAGTGGTTCCCGTCATAATGCGAGAAGACCTCCAAGCTTCAAGCCGCAACTCCAGATAAACCATGAAATTCTCCACTCCACGCGACAGGACGCCCTTTTCTGCTGCAGCATCTTAAGAGAAGTCCCACATTCCCTCTTCAAACTCAAAAGGATACTCGGCACACTATAGGCAACTGAAGAGTTTCCCCGAGATACCCGGCTAAACTCAAGAGGAGCAACGAGGTTCCTGCCACAGCTCAAGAAGAGACCCGTTTTCCACTCGTCATCTCAAGGTGAGGATCGATTGCCCTGGTTCATATGCAAATTAATCCCGATGTTTCTGTCAAATCTGAAGAGGAGGCCTATGTCCTCTTAAAACCCGAGAGGACCTCGGGGAGTCGTGCCACAATTCAAAAAAGACACCAATTTAACCATCCGCTCAATATAAGGACTGATTCCACCGTCCCAATTCAAAGGGAACTCCCAGGATCAAGTAACACCACTCAGGGAGGCCTGATTTCCCAGGTGCATCATAGAGAAAAAGCCCAAGGACAGAAAATCAACTCAACAGGAGGCCGACCACCCATTTTACAACTCGAAAAGTTAGTGGAGTTCCATGCCTCAACAAGAGACTTGGCATAACTCCCCTTTTGAAACTTCGTAGGAACACTGTGATCCATGTAAGAACTGGAGAGGCACACTGAGGTTAGCGCCTCAACTCCAGATGAGACCCTATTCCCCTGCACTGTCTCGAAAGGCATCCCAAAGGCTCTCCACACTACAAAAGGTTTCTGGACTTCCCAGAGACAACTTGAGAGGATCCGTGGGGCCCCTTTTGCAACTCGAGGGATCCGAAAGATTCCTGCCCAAATTCGAGAAACACTTTGGGATTACCCACTTTCAATGTGAATTGAAGCCCGATTCCTCTGCATTGACTCGAGATCAATCACGAACTTCCCCTCACAACTTTTCTTCCCTGAGGCAATATGCGTGTCTCCCTGAGTTCCCTGGCATAACTCAAATGAAAGCCATACTTCCCTTTGCAATCGCCATATACCACGAGAAGCCCCAGGCAACGTCACTTGAGGCCCTTTTTTCCTACACTGCCTGAAGAGCAATCCCGAGTTTTCTCTCAAGAGACCACAGGAGACTTGAATCCCTATTTACAATTGAAGGGGATCCCAGAATATCCATTTTCAATTGAGAGAAAAGCCCAGTTTCCGTGCACAGCTCTAGAAGGGCTCTGTATTCCCCACGTCCTCACGATATGAGCATTCAAACCCCGCTTCAACTCTAGATGTATCCTTTCTTCTTCTCCCACCACAAGAGGAGGCCTCTGTCTCCTATTGAAACTCAAGTGCCCTCCCGCGGAAGCTGCTGAGGACTCTGAGTTCCACCTCCAATCGAGGTAAGTCCTGATGATCTATCAAAGCTCCAATGGAACACCGACTATCCCCTCACAACATGATGAGAAACCTGACACCCATGCTCAGCCGAGAGAAAAAGCCCTAATGAACCTCCTGATCAAGACACGAAGAATGATTCCCCTTTTACAACTAGAAAGGAAAGCAGAATTTCATGCTTCAAATCGAGATGAAACTTGACTCCCAAGTAGAACCTTCATAGCAGCCCCGAGATCCCTGTCGCCACTGGAAAAGAACACAGCGTTGACAAACTCAACACTAGATGCGGCCCTATTCCTCTGCTGCACCTCGAGAGAAATCCCAAGGTTCCCCTTTCAACACGAAAGGAGACCTGACTTCCCTGGGGCAACACGAGCGATTTCATATGGTCCCCGTCACAACTGGAGAAGAACCCCAAGCTTACCGCTGCAACTAGAGAAAAACCATCAGATTTTCCCCTCAATGCGAGATGAGAAATTTTTCCGCTGCAGGGTCTCAAGAGAAATCCTACATTCCCGCTTCAAATTTGAACAAGTACTTGACACCCTTTATGCGAATCAAAACTTCCCCAACAGAGCTGTCCCCACTGAAGAGGAGCACACAGTTTAGGTACACAACGCTAGATGCGGCCCTATTTCTCTGCCGCACCTCGAGGGGAATCCCGAGGTTCCTCTTCAACACGAAAGGAGACCTGTCTTCCCTGAAGCAACATCATCGATTTCCAGAGGTCCCCGTCGCAAATCGAGAGGGAGCCCAAGCTTCTTGCCACAACTAGAGAATAACCATAAAAATCTGCCCTCAAGGAGAGATGAGGAATATTTCCACTGCAGAGTCTCAAGAGAAATCCCACATTCCCGCTTGAAATTCGAACGGGTAGTTGATACCCTTTATGTGACCCAAAAACTTCCCGGACATAGCCGTCCACATTGAACCGGAGCACACAATTTACGTACACAACACTAGATGCGGCCCTTTTCCTCCCACGCACCTCGAGAGGAATACTGAGGTTCCCCTTCCAACAGCAAATGAGCACTAACTTCCCTGGGACAACGCGAACGAGTTCCTGAGTTCCCCGTCGCAAATCGCAAGGAACCCCTAGCTTTCCGCCGCAACTCAAGAAAAATGACAACGTTCCCCCATCAATGTGAGATGAGGAAATTTTCTGCTGCAGAATATCAAGAGAAATCCCAAATTCCCGCTTGAAATTCGAAAGGGTACTTGACACAATTTATGGAACTCAAAAAGTTCCCTAACATAGCCGTCCCCACTGGAGAGGAGTACACAATTAATGAACTCAACACGAGATGAGGGCCTATTCCCATTTAACGGCTCAAGAGTAACCCCGAAATTCCCCTTCCAACCCAAAAGGAGACAAGACTTACCTGAAACAACACGAGCGAGTTCCTGAGGTCCACGGCGCAACTCGAGAGGGAACCCAAGCTTCCCGCCTCAACTGGAGAAAAACTAAGATTCTGCCCTCAAGGCAAGATGAGGAATATTTCCATAGCAGATTCACCAGAGAAATCCACATTCCCACTTGTAACTCGACAGGTTACTGAACATCCTTTATGCGACTCAAAAATTAAACCGACATACACAGCCCAGTCGAGAGGAACTCCGAGTTTTGTGCCACATTGACAAATTGTCCCGTTTTCCAGTCATCTTTTCCAGATGAGAGTAGATTCCTCTGCTTTCTCTGCAATGGAATCCGGACCTTCAGGTCGTACTGTACGAGGAGGTGGGTACCGCCTTGAAACTCAGGAGGATCCCCAGGTTTTCAAAACACAAATGGAAAAGGTACGGATGTCAAAACCCACTTGAGATATTGTCTGATTCTACTGCACAGATTCAAATGTATCCTCGAGTATCAACTCATAAGACGAGTGGAGACCTGACTCCCCGAGCATACTCGATACAATCTCCAGGTACAAATTCAACTCTAATGTGGCTTAACACCCATTTTACAACTCGAGAAGAAAGTGCAGTTCAATGTCTGAACAATAGACAAGGCCTGATTCCCCAGGTGAATTTTGAGAGCAACCCTGAGATACTTGTTGCCACTGGCAAAGAACACACAGTTGAACGAATCAACAGTAAATGCCGCCCTATTCCTCTGCTGTGCCTCGAGAGGAATCCGGAGGTTCACCTTCCAACACGATAGGAAACCTAACTTCCCTGGGGCAACACGAGGGATTTCCTGAGTTCCCCGTCACAACTCGAGAAGAACCCAATGCTTCCCGCCGCACTCGTGAAACACCAAAAAATTATGCCCTCAATGCGAGATGAGGAAATTTTCCGCTGCAGAATCTCAAGAGAAATCCCACATTCCCGCTTGAAATTCGAACGGGTACTTGAAACCCTTTATGCGACTCAAAAAATTCGCCAACATAGCCATCCACATTGATGTGGAGCACACAATTTTCCTACACAACATTAGATAATGACCCTATTCTTCTCCCGCGCCTCTAGATGAATCCTGAGGTTCCCCTTCCAACAGCAAAGAGACCCAACTTCCCTGGGACAACGCGAGTGAGATCCTGACGTTCCCATAGCAACTCGAGACGAACCCAAAGCTTTCCGCCTCAACTCGTGAAAAACGACAAAGTTTCCCCATCTATGCGAGATGAGGAAATTTTCTGCTGCAGAATCTCAAGAGAAATCCCACATTTCTAGTTGAAACTCGAAGAGGTATTTGACACCCTTTATGCGACTCAAAAATCTCCCTTACATAGCCGTCCCCACTGGAGAGGAGCACACAATTTACGGACTCAACCCAAGATGAGGCCTAAAGCCCATTTAACGGCTCGAGAGTAATCCCAAAGTTCCCCTTCCAACACAAAAGGGGACCAGACTTCCCTGAAGAAACACAAGAGAGTTCCTGAGGTCCCCAGCCCAACTCGAGAGGGACCCCAAGCTTCCTGCCGCATCTCAAGAAAAACCACAAGATTCTGCCCTCAAGGCGAGATGAGGAACATTTCCGTTGCAGCTTCGCAAGAGAAATTCCACATTCCCACTTGAAACTCGACAGGTTACTGAACATCCTTTATGCGACTCAAAAATTAAACCGACATACACAGCCCCAATCCAGCGGAATACCGAGTTTCCTGCCACAGTGACATATTACCCCATTTTCCAGTCCTCTTTTCCAGATGAGAGAGTCGATTCCTCTGCTTTCTCTGGAATGGAATCCGGATGTTCTGGTCGCACAGTACGAGGAGGCGGGTACCAATTTGAAACTCGAGAGGATCCCCAGGTTTTCAACACACAAATGGAAAAGGTACGGATGTCACCACCCACTGGAAATATTGTCTGATTCTACTGCACAGATTCAAATGTAGCCTTGAGTATCAACTCAGAAGACGAGTGGAGACCTGACTCCCTGAGCATACTCGATACAATCTTCAGTTACTAAATCAACTCTCATGGGGCCTAATACCCATTTTACAACTCGAGAAGAAAGCGCAGTTCCATGTCTGAACAAGAGACGAGGGATGAATCCCCTGGAAAATTTTGAGAGCAACCGCGTTTAGGAGCCCGACATTGACCACGAGAGACAATGGTTAAGGAAGCAGAGATGTGCCTGCAAACAAGACTCTCTACTTGGGCAGAGCATGCTTGCAAACAGGATGTTCTTCCAGGAAGCCTGCACACAATATCCAAGGTTATTGTTCCGCTCACATACGAGGGAACAGGCCCTCCTTAAAAAAAAGGAAGAGGCTGGAGTTCTGGGCAGGCATTGCAGTAAACATGATGTGGTCACTTCCTCCCTTTGTTCCTCCTGTCCTTGAAATGTGCTTAGTTTTTTGTCCTTATTTGGTAGAAGAATGTATTGCTTAGATTTTGGTATGTGCCCAGCTACCGGGGTATAAAATTAAACCGCAAGGGGGCTTGCGCAGAATTTTACCTCCGGCCGGAGTTGTGTCTTTGTCTGTCTTTTGTGTGTCTTGTCTTTGTGTCATTTAGCCCACAACATCTGGCGCCCAACGTGGGTCCCAAGCGAAACCGAAAGGGTGAGTACCCCCTCGGGCATTGTAGGTCCAAGGCAGGGGAACTTTCGGGAAAATTATGGGGAATTCCCCATCAGCAAAGGCACAATACATGGAGCTAGTCAAAGGACTTCTCCACTCCATCGGGGTAAAGGCATCTAGTCGTCGTTTATCGGAGTTATTTCCCCTTGTGGAACAGCATTGTTATTGGTTTAAGTGCCAACCTAAAGTACAATTAACGTAAAGGAATGGAAATTAATACAGAAAGAATTACGGCAACAGCATCAGAAGGGTAACATAATTCTTTTGAAATTGTGGACTCTATGTAGTGCTATCACTCAAGCACTTGCATTGTTTTCCACCGATAGTGAAACTAAATCTACAAAATCTGAGGTAATTTATGAGGAAGTCCTATTGAGAAACAAACAAACAAAAAATCAAATTGTGCCGCTTTAAATGACGCTTCCGTGGCCACTGCTTTGCATTCAAGGGTTGGGGAATCAGACACCAAATCTGATAGTGCTAGTGATTTCTCCTCGTCGTCCGAAGGGAACGACGATATTGATAAAGTGACCCGAAATTTTCAACAATGGTGGAAAACACAGAATGAAGGAACAAAGAGGGTTCCTACTCCTACAGCCCCTCCCTATGCTTCTCTTTTTCTGGTATCGCATAGTTCTCCAGATGTAGGCCAAGAGGGGCCCTCTTTCTCATTTCCCGAGTCCATGTTTTATGATGATGATATCCCTGTGCCCTCTGGTGGTTTTACAGATCCTCCACAGTTATTTCCAATTCAATGGCAAGCAGCTCCCAACAATATGATTAATGTTCAATATTCACCTTTTAAATGTAAATTTTTCAAGGATCTTAAAGCTGCTGTTGCTCAATATGTTCCCCAATCCCCTTTTGTATTAGCTATGTTAGATTCTGTAGAGAAGACAAAATTGATTCTTCCCTTCGATTTGGAGTCCATAGCCCAGGCTCTGCGTAAATGACCCCAGTGGTTGCAATTAAAGAGTTGATGAGAAGAAAAAGCCTAAACACAGGCTCAAATTAATGAGGGACAGAACCCTCCTGGTCCTTTAGAAGATAAATTGATGGCAGAACGACAATTTCGAGCCTTAAGAGATCAGGCTCAATATTTTGATCAGGATTTACAACAGGTGCGCCAAGTATTTCTTAGGGCTTGACGCCACATTGTACCTACTGGCCAAGCTCAGCCTTCTTTCACAAAAACTTTACAAGGACCCAATGAACCTTATACTGATTTTCTTGCTAGATTGTGGGTGGCTGTTGAGGGGCTGTTGGAAGTGATGAAATTTCAGAGATACTTTTAAAAACACTTGCTTTCGAAAATGCAAACCCGGAATGTAAACGTGGTTTAGGTCCTTTAAGGGGACAGTGGGCTTCAATAGCTAAATATATTAGAGCTTGTTCGGGAGTGGGAGGAACTGAACATAGTGCTACTGTTTTTGCTACTGCCTTGGCTCAAGCTATGAAGCCCTCTAAGGGCAAAAATTGTTACCATTGTGGGAAACCTGGATATATGAAAAAGGATAGCAAAAAAATATAGGCAAAACAAGGATATACAAAACAAAATAAGCCCCATGGGCTTTGCCGCCAATGTGGTAAAGGGCTTCATTTGACCAATGAATGCCTCTCTAAAACTAATAAATATGGCAATCCTATTGGTAACCCACATTCGGAAACTACTTAGCGTGCCTCAGTCCCTGGGTCCCAGGATCAATGCCGGGGATGCAATTAACCATGCCTCCTGCTCCTCAAGTAACTCCTTTGTTTCCCAACAACCCTTAGAGATGACCACTACAACAGGAAAAACCAAACCTCTAATGGTGTCAGATTTACGCTCTGCAACTTCAAGAAGAGCTGCTGCTGATTTGCCTCTCGCTGAAAATATTCGTCTCCGGGCTGTGGCATTTATAAATTAAGAACAAACATATTTGGCCCATTGTCTAAAGGCACTTTTGGCTTAATATTGGGCCACAATACTGCCGCTCTAAGAGGCCTAACCATAATTCCTTGAGTATTAGACTCTGATTTTGTTGGAGAAATTTTAATTTTGGTCTCTACTTCTGTTACAATTTCACTATTGGCTGGAGAACGTATAGCACAAGTACTTCTTTTATCTTATCTACCATTTTCTGCTCTTCCTTATGAAAGGTCAGGAGGTTTTAGAAGTACTGGGCAACATGTATTTTGGGAGATGCTCATCAAGGATTCTAGTCCTGTCCTTTCCTTGACCATACAAGGAAAGAACTTTGAAGGGCTAATAGACACCGGGGCAGATGTTTCAGTCATATCCTCCCAACAATGGCCCCAAGACTGGAGCAAAGAAAAGAGTCCTCTAATGTTGACCGGAATAGGCTCCATTGCAGATGTTTGAAAAAGTACTCGTCCTTTACAATGCCAGTTCCATAATGGAAAAACAGTTTTTGTCACTTTTTATATTGTTAGTATACCTATTAATATATGGGGAAGAGATATTCTCTCTCCCATGGGAGCCTCTGTAAGCATTCCGTCAGGAAACTAATAGCCACTGCTCAAACTCCTCGAGCACTCTCATTAAAATGGATAATTAATACTCCTAAATGCGTTGAGCAGTGGCCATTACCAAAATTGATGCCCGAGGCCTTTGAGTAATTAATAACAAACAACTTCAACTTGGCCATACAGAGCCTTCTACTTCCCCTTGGAATTCTCCTGTATTTGTTATAAAAAAAGAAATCTAAAAAATGGAAAATGTTGACTGATTAAAGAGAAGTTAATAAATGTATTGAACCCATGGGAGCCTTACAGTTGGGCCTTCCTTCTCCTGCTCTTTTTCCACAAAATTGGTCTTTAATGGTATTAGATCTTAAAGACTGTTTTTTTTTTTTTCTTTTACTATTCCCTTACAATTACAAGGTAGAGATAAATTTGCTTTCATGGTTCCTGTTGTTAATCACGCTCAGCCCGTTAAGCACTACCATTGGACAGTCTTGCCACAGGGAATGATATATAGTCCTACCTTATATCAAGAGTTTGTAGCTCGTTCCTTACAATCTATCTGTCAAGAATATCCTAATTATATTCTCTATCATCATATGGATGATCACTTATTGGCAGTTCCCGGTATCGCTGAACGTGATAAATTCTTCTGAAAAGTACAGGAGGCTTTGAAATAATATAACTTGCTGATAGCGCCAGAGAAAATTCAAAAGGATTTTCCCATTTCTTATTTAAAGACCATATTAGAACAACACCAAATTTGGCCTCAAAATTTGCAAATTAAAAGATACCATTTAAAAACTTTAAATGACTTCCAGAAATTATGAGGAGATATTAATTGGTTTCTCTCGGTACTTGGGATTCCTACTTATCAATTACAACACATATTTTCTACTTTTAAAGGAGACACAGCTTTAGATAGTCCCCGAATCTTAACCCCCTTGGCTTTGCAAGAGCTTCAGTTTGTTGAACAAAGATTAAATGATGGTTTTTTAACATATATTTCTGCATCTCAACCTATTGCATTCATAATATTTCATACCCCTCATTCTACATCTGGTGCAATTGCTCAAGGAAAAGGATTAATAAAATGTTTTTTTTTTTTTTACCTAATAGTTTCTCTAAAAAATTAACTATATATATATGGATAAATTAGCCTTTCTTATACAAAAGGGTCACAATCGTATTTTACAATTATCAGAAAAAAAAAACACACCAAATTTTCTTTCAAGTAACAAATGCTCAGATATCTTTGTTTACAATTTAATAAAAATTGGCAAATCTCCCTTGCTTCATTTCCTGGTTCATTTTCGAATCATTATCCGTCATGTAAATTGATTGATTTTCTTCGAGCCAACGCCATGAAATCTCCGATTTCAGATGTTCCAGTTAAAAGACCCACTGTTTTTACTGATGCAAATAAAAACACCGCTGGACATTTTACTTTTGAACGTTCTAAAGTTCTTCCCCATTCATTCTCCTCTGCACTGCCTGCTGAGTTGTGGGCTATTTATTTAGTTTTGCAAGATTTTCCTCAACCTCCTGTTGACATTGTTTCAAATTCTCGATATGCTGTTCTCTCTTGTCTTCAACTTCCTCAAGTTTCCCTGCCTATAAATCTTAAGACAGATACTGACAAATTGTTTTATCAGGGGCGGCAATTGCTTCTATAACATTCAAAATCAATTTTCTTTACTCATATCCATGCTCATTCCACCCTTCATGGACCCTTGTCCTTCGGAAATGCTGTAATTCATGCATTACTTTATCATATAAAAGTAGCAAAACAAGAGCATCATCTGCCACACACTAACTCTAAAGGATTAAAAATATCTTATGATATTGCTCAAAAACAAGCTGAAAATATTGTTCGCTCATGTCCCAAATGTGCGCCTTTTACTTTACCATTTACCCAACCAGGTGTCAACATAAGAAGACTACAAACAAATCAGATATGGCAAATGGATCTTATTTTTATTTCATCTTTTGGGCAACAAAAATGTGTCCATCATACTATAGATACATGCACACATTTCCAATGGGCTACTGCATTACATTCTGAAAAAGATGACGCTGCTATTACTCATTTATTATCTTGTTTTGCAATTATGGGAATACCAATTGATTTAAAAACTGATAATGCACCTGCTTACCAATCGGCTAAATTAGCTCATTTTTATCCCAATATCATATAACTCATACTTTTGACATCCCTTATAATAGTCAAGGACAAGCTACCATTGAAAGAGCTAATCGTACTTTACGTAAATATATTGAAAAAATAAAAAAAGGGGAACAGGAGATATTTATGAAACCAAAAGATATCTTGAATAAAACCTTACTTACTTTAAATTTTTTGAATATTTGACGCAAAGAAATTCTATCAGCAGCAGAATTGCATTTTCGAAGAAAAGATGAGGATAAGAATATCTTGAATACACTCCTTTGGTATAAAGATAAAAAGGTTGGGTTCCAGCATCACTGATATATTTAAGACGAGGTTATGCTTTCACATCTGTTGATAATTTTAGGTTTTGGACACCAACTCGGTTGATCAAGATTCATCATGGATGACCACTTTGTGCGAAAATTTGAAGCGCTTTCTGCACAGCGGAGCTTTACTTTCCCTACCCGATCTGCGTCCCTTCCAACATGGGGGCAACTGAAGAAGCTTACACAGGAGGCTGAAAAAACCCTTGTTAATGCTGGTGCACCTCTCAATCCTACTAACTGGCTGTTGGCTATGATGGCTGTGGTTACCTGTCAGGTAATGTATGCGCAAGCGATAGAATATACTTATTGGGCTTATGTTATTAATCCTCCTCTTGTGAGAGCTGTCTCTTGGGGTGAACGTGAAGTATAGGTATGCACCAATGAAACTGCATTCTTCCCACCACCCGAGTGTGGAGAAATTGAGCATTTGTATCACCATAATAATCAATATAACATAAATATTGTTACTGTTGCAGTGGAGGGCCTCTCCTTGTGCATTAGAGGACATCCCTTTTGCCTTTCTACAAAAAAGCACAATCATCACTCTTATAATACCTGGGGGGTATAATATAATCATTATCATCCTGCTGTCTTTACTGTGCTTGTTTCCACCAGGGGATTCAAAACCTCTAAGACACCAATGAGTCATCATTCTGATACCTTTATACCATTATGCCCTTCTAAATTTTTTATTTCTTCTCTAGAATCTTTGGAATGGGAAAGTTGCCAAGGTCATTGGCTTTTCAAAGTCATGACCTATTCTGGATTTGTTATTGTAGATAAGATCCCTGATCATAGCCAAATTTTGGAAAAATGGTCTAACAAAACTCTCAAATGGCATCGAATTATTGGTACTTTAATGGGTAACGGTAATGAAACCATAAAATGGCAGCAGTTTGCACTCATTCCCCCTCAGTTGCAATTGTTAGGGTATCCCCACTTCCAAGGGAATATTTGGAAATTGTGGGAGTTTCCGGGAATCTCACTATATGGTCAGAAAACTATACTTTGGATACAAGTGACAGTTCAGGTCCCTTACATGTTAACTTGCATATTAATAAATCTTATTCTGCTACGGCTTGTTTAAAATACACCTTTGCATTGTTGTACGGGAATTGGACTTGAAATGCAACTGAGGGATCTATATCGTGTAATCATTGTAATTTAACACAATGTGTAAATCAATCATGGTGGAAAAATTTTGACATACAAAATCGCAAGTCTAACTTTTCTATGGTGGTTGTTAAAACTCAAACCGAAGTATGGCTACCTGTAAGTTTGACAAGACCTTGGTCAGACTCTTTTGCTATATCTCATTTGGCGACTGCTGTACAGACTTTGCTTCATTGATCCCGACGCATGCTTGGAGTAATCATAGCTTCAGTTCTTGCAGTGGCTTCAGTTACTACAACCGCTGCCATGGCTGGACTTGCTTTGCATCAAGGAATCGAAACAGCAGACTTTGTGCGGGAATGGCATAAGGACTCTCATTTATTATGGCAACAACAACGAGATTTGGATACCCAACTTGCAAATTATGTGCACAATCTTCAACATACTGTTTCTTGGCTTGGGGATCAATTAACTGTCTTATCCACAAGAAGTGTGTTGAAATGTGATTGGAACTCCTCTCAATTATGTATATCACCTGTGCCTTTCAACATGAGTGAGGGTTGGGAAAAGGTGAAACGGTCTTTAACAGGGCATCAAAACCTAACCAGGGAAATTATAGAATTACAGCAACAAATTTTGTATACATTTAGCAAAACGCTACCTGATATTACTGGGTCCAATCTGTTAAAGTATTTGCAGGAAGGGATGAAAAATTTGAATCTTTTTGGGCATGTATCTACTCTAATTGGAACTACTTTGGGAATACTTTGCTCATAATACTATTATGCTGTGTTATTATTCTAGTCTTCCGGTGCTGGTGGAGAAGGCAACAACTAAAAAAGGACAGACAATGCATTATTGACGCCTTACAGCTTGCTACTGCCTCTCAGAAAGAAGGGGAAATGTAGGAGCCCGACAGTGACCACGAGAAAGACTGGTTAAGGAAGCCTGCAAACAAGACTCTCTGCTTGGGCAGAGCATGCTTGAAACAGGATGTTCTGCCAGGAAGCCTGCACACAATATCCAAGGTTAATGGTCCGCTTGCATACGAGGGAACATGAGCTCCTTAAAAATAAGGAAGAGGCTGGAGTTCTCGGCAGGCTTCGTAATAAACACGATGTTGTCACTTCCTCCCTTTCTTCCTCCCGTCTTTGAAATGTGCTTGGCTTTTTGTCCTTATTTGGTAGAAAAATGCATTGCTTAGATTTTGGTATGTTTCCAGCTACCAGGGTATAAAAATAAACCGCAAGGGGGCTTGAGCAGAATTTTTCCTCCGGCCGGAGTTGTGTCTTTGTCTGTCTTTTGTGTGTCTTGTCTTTGTGTCATTTCACCCACAACAACAGCAAGATCCCTGTCGCAACTGGAGAATAACAAACCGTTGCCCGACTCAACACTAGATGTGGCCCTATTCCTCTGCTGCTCCTTATAGAGGAATCCCGAGGTTCCCCATCCAACACGATAGGGGACCTGATTTCCCTAGTGCAACACGAGCGAGTTCCTGAGGTCCCTGTGGCAACTCGAGAAGAACCCCAAGCTTCCCGCCGCAACTCGAGAAACACCACAAAATTATCCCCTCAATGCGAGATGAGGAATATTTCCGCTACAGAGTCTCAAGAGAAATCCCACATTCCCATTTGAAACTCGAACGGGTACTTGACACCCATTATGAGACCCATAAACTTCCCCAAAATAGCCGTTCACATTGAAGAGGAGAACACAATTAACATACACAACAATAGATGTGGCCGTATTCCTCTAATGTGACTCGAGAAGAATCCCGATGTTTCCCTTCCAACACGAAAGGAGACCTAACTTCCCTGGCACAATGCAAACGAGTTCCTGAGATCCCCGACGCAACTCGAGAGGAACCCCAAGCTTTCTTCCGCAATTTGAGAAAAATGACACCGTTCCCCCATCAATGAGAGATGAGGAACAATAATGCTGCAGAATCTCAAGAGAAATCCCACATTCCCTCTTGAAACTCGAACGAGTACTGAACACTCTTTATGCGCCTCTAAAAGTTCACTAACATAGCCGTCCCCACTGGAGAGGAGCACACAATTTATGGATTCAACTCGAGATGAGGTCCTATTCCCATTTAATGGCTCGAGAGAGTAATCCAGAAGTTCCCCTTCCAACAAAAAGGGGACCTGACTTCCCTGAAGCAACACGAGCGAGTTCCTGACGTTTCCGGCTCGACTCGAGAGGGAGCCCAAGCTTCTTGCCGCATCTCAAGAAAAACCACAGCATTCTGCCCTCAAGGCGAGATGAGGAACATTTCCTTTGAGATTCGCAAGTGAAATTCCACATTAACTCTTGAATCTCAACAGGTTACTTAACATCCTTTATGCGACTCAAAAATTAAACTGATATACACAGTACCAATTTAGAGGAACCCCGAGTTTCCTGCTACACTGACAAATTGCCCCTTTTTCCAGTCCTCTTTTCCAGATGAGAGTCGATTCCTCTGCTTTCTGTGGAATGGAATCCGGACGATCCAGTCACAAAGTACGAGGAAGCGTGTACCACGCTGAAACTCGGGAGGATCCCCAGGTTTTCAAAACACAAATGGAAAAGGTACGGATGTCACCAGCCACTCGAGATATTGTCTGATTCTCCTGAACAGATTCACATGTGTCCTCGATTATCAATTCACAAGACGAGTGGAGACCTGACACGCCGAGCATACAATTTCCAGGTACACATTCAACTCTAACGTGGCCTAACACCCGTTTTACAACTCGAGAAAAAGCGCAGTCACATGTCTGAACAAAAGACGAGGCCTGACTCCCCAGGTGAATTTTGAAAGCAACCGCGAGATCCCTGTCACCTCAGTCAAGGAACACACAGTTGTCCAACCTAAAGCTAGATGAGGCCCTATTCCTCTGCTGATCCTCGAGAGAAATCTCGGGGTTGCCTTTCCGACAGAATAGGAGACCTGACTTCTGTGGGGGAAAACGAGTGAGTTCCTGAGGTCGCAACTCGAGAAGAACCCCAAGCTTCCCGCCACAAATCGAGAAACACCACAAAATTTCCCCTCAATTCGAGATGAAGATCTTTTCTGCTGCAGAGTTTCAAAAGAAATCCCATATTCCGCTTGAAACTCGAACGGGTACTAGACACACTTTATGCGACCCAGAAACTTCCCCGACATAGCTGTCCACATTGAAGTGGAGCACACAATCTACATACACAACACTACATGCCGCCCTATTTCTCTCCGGCGCCTCGTGAGGAATCCTGAGGTTCCCCTTCCAACAGTAAAGGACAGCTAAATTCCCTGGGACAACGCGAGCGAGTTACTAAGGTCCACGTCGCAACTCGAGAGGAACCCCAAGCTTTCTGCCGCCACTTGAGGAAAGCGAGAAATACCCCATCAATTGGAGATGAGGAACATTTCTGCTGCAGAATCTGAAGAGAAATTACACATTCCCGCTTGAAACTCGAACGGGTACTTGACACCCTTTATGCGACTCAAAAAGTTCCCTAACATAGATGTCCCCACTGGAGAGGAGCACACAGTTTATGGATTCAACTCGAGATGAGGTCCTATTCCCATTTAAGGGCCCCAGAGTACTCCTGAAGTTCCCCTTCCAACACAAAGGAGACCTCTCATCCCTGAAGCAACAGGAGTGAGTTCCAGACGTCCATGGCCCAACGTGAGTTGGAACCAAAACTTCCCGCGGTAACTCGAGAAAAACCACAAGATTCTGCCCTCAAGGCGAGATGAAGACCATTTCCGTTACAGATTCGCAAGAGAAATTCCACATTCCCGCTTGAAACTCGACAGGTTACTACTTAACATCCTTTATGCGACTCAAAAATTAAACCGACATGCACAGCCCAATCGAGAGGAACACCGAGTTACCTGCCACACTGACAACTTGTCCTGTTTTTCAGTCCTCATTTCCAGATGAGAGTCGATTCCTCTACTTTGTCTGGAATGGAATTCAGATGTTCCAGTCACAGAGTACGAGGAGGCGTGTACCACGTTGAAACTCAGGAAGATCCCCAGGTTTTCAAAACAGAAATGGAAAAGTTACAGATGTCAACACCCACTCGAGATATTGTCTGATTCTACTGCACAGATTCAAATGTATCCTCGAGTATCAATTCACAGGGTAAGTGGACACCTGACTCGCAGAGCATACACGATAAGATCTCCAGGTAAAAATTCAAATCTAATGTTACCTAACACCCGTTTTACTACTCGAGAAGAAAGCGCAGTTCAATATCTTAACATGAGATGAGGCCTGACATCCCAGGTGAATTTTGAGAACAACCCCGAGATCCCTGTCGTCACAAACAAGGAACACACAGTTGACCGACTCAACACTAGATGCGGCCCTATTCCCCTGCTGCGCCTCGAGAGGAATCCCGAGGTTCCCCTTCCAACATGACAGGAGACCTGACTTACCTGGGGCAACACGAGCGAGTTCCTGAGGTCCCCGTCCCAACTCGAGGGGATCCCCTAACTTTCTGCTGCAACTCGAGTAAAATGAAAATATTCCCCCATCAATACGAGATGAGGAACGTTTCTTCTGCAGAATCTCAAGAAAAATCCAACATTACCGCTTGAAACTTGAACGGGTACATGACACCATTTATGTGACTCAAAAAGTTCCCTAACATAGCCGTCCACACTGGAGAGGAGCACAAAATTTAGGGACTCACCTCGAGATGAGGCCCTATTCCCATTAAATGGCTCGAGAGTAATCCCGAAGTTCCCCTTCCAACAAGATAGGAGACCTGACTTCCCTGGGGCAACACGAGCGAGTTCCTGAGATCCCAGTCGCAACGTGAGAAGAACCCCAAGCTTCCCGCCAGAAATCGAGAAACACGACAAAATTATTCCATCACTGGGAGATGAGGAATTTTCCACTGCAGAGTCTCAAGAGAAATCCCACATTCCAGCTTCAAACTCGAACGGATACTTGACACCCTTTATGCGACTCAAGACATTCCCTGACATAGCTGTCCCCACTTGAGAGGAGAACACACTTTATGGACTTAACTTTAGATGATTCCCTATTCCCATTCCACGCCTTGAGAGTAAACCCAATGTTCCCCTACCAAAACGAAAGGTGACCTGACTTCCAAGGGACTACACGAGCGAGTTCCTGAGGTCCTGTCGCAACTCGAGAAAGACCCCAAGCTTCCCACCGCAACTCGACAAAAACCACAAGATTCGTCACTCAAGGTGAGATGAGGAAAATTTCCGCTGCACACTCTCAAGAGAAATCCCACATTCCCTCTTGAAACTCGAATGGGTAATTCACACTCTGTATGCGATTCAAGACATTCCCTGACTTAACTCTCCCCACTTGAGAGGAGAACACAATTTATGGACTCAAATTTAGATGATACCTTTTTCCAATTCCACGCATCGAGAGTAATCCCAATGTGCCCTGACCAAAATGAAAGGAGACCTGACCTCCCAGGGAATACATGAACGAGTTCCCGAGGTCCCTGTCGCAACTCGAGAAGGACGCCAAGCTTCCCACCGCAACTCTAGAAAAACCACAAGATTCTGCACTCAAGGTGAGATGAGGAAAATTTCCCCTGCCGAGTGTCAAGTGAAATCCCACATTCACCCGTGAAACTCAGACGGGTACTTCAAACGCTTTATGCGATTCCAGACATTCCCAGTCATAGCTGTCCCCACTTGAGAGGAGAACATACTTTATGGACTCAACATTTGATGAGGCCCTACTCCCATTCCACGCCTCGAGAGTAATCCCGATGTTCACCTACCAAAACGAAAGGAGACCTGACTTCCCAGGGATTACAAGAGAGAGGTCCTGAGGTCCCTGTCGCAACTCGAGAAGGACCCCAATATTCCTGCTGCAACTCGAGAAAAATCAGAAGATTCTGCGCTCAAGGTGAAATGAGGAAAATTTCCCCTGCAGAGTCTCAAGAGAAACCCCACATTCCCCCATGAAACGTGAACGGGTACTTGAAACCCTTCATGCTACTCAAGATACAACCTGCCATAGCTGTCCCCATTTGGAGGAGAACACAATTTCTGGACTAAACTATAGATGAGGCCCTATTCCCATTCCACGCTTCAAGAGTATTCCCTATATTCCCCTACCAAAACGACGGGAGATCTGACTTCCCAGGGACTACACGAGTGAGTTCCTGAGGTCCCTGTCGCTACTCGAGAAGGACCCCAAGCTTCCTGCCGCAACACGAGAAAAACCACAAGATTCTTCACTCAAGGTGAGATGAGGGAACTTAGCCCTGCAGAGTCCCAAGAGAAATCTCACATTCCCGCTTGATAGGCGAACGGGTACTTGACACCCTTTAAGCGACACAGCACGTTCCCTAACATAGAAGAGGAGAACACAATTTATTGAGTCAAATTTAGATGAGACCCGATTCCCATTCCACGCCTTGAGAGTAATCCCGATGTTCCCCTGCCAAAATGAAAGGAGACCTTAATTCCCAGGCACTACACGAAGGAATTTCTGAGGTCCCTATCGCAACTCGAGAAGGACCCCACGCTTCCCACTGCATCTCGACAAAAAAACACAAGATTCTGCACTCAAGGTGAAATGAGGAAAATTTCCCCTGCAGAGTCTCAAGAGAAATTCCACATTCCCTCTTGAAACGCGAACGGGTACTTGACATCCTTTATGCAACTCAAGACATTCCCTGATATAACTGTCCACACTTGAGAGGAGAACACAATTTATGGACTCAACTTTAGATGATGCCCTATTCCCACTCATCGCCTCGAGAGTAATCCCGATGTTGCCCGACCAAAACGAAAGGAGACCTGATATCCCTGGGTCTACACGCCGGAGTTCCTGACGTCCCTGTCCAAACTCAAGAAGGAACCCAAGCTTCCTGCCGCAACTCGAGGAAAACCACAAGATTCTGCACTTAAGGTGAAATGAGGAAAATTTCCCCTGCAGAGTCTCAAGAGAAATTCCACATTCCTGCTTGAAACTCGAACGTGTACCTCACACCCTTTAAGCGACTCAAAACATTCCCTGAGATAGCTCTGAACACTTGAGAGGAGAACATAATTTATGGACTCAATTTAAGATGAAGCCCTATTCCCATCCACGCCTCGAGAGTAATCCCAATGTTCCCCTACCAAAACGAAAGGAGACCTGACTTCCCAGGGACTACATGAGTGAGTTCCCGAGGTCCCTGTCGCAACTGGAGAAGGACCCCATGCTTCCCGCCGCAACTCTAGAAAAACCACAAGATTCTGCACTCAAGGTGAGATGAGGAAAATTTCCCCTGCCGAGTCTCAAGAGAAATCCCACATTCACCCTTGAAACTTGGACGGGTACTTCACACTCTTTATGCGATTCAAGACATTCCCTGACATAGCTCTCCCCACTTGAGAGGAGAACACAATTTATGGACTCAACTTAAGATGAAGGCCTATTCCCATTTCATGCCTCGAGAGTAATCCTGATGTTCCCCTACTAAAACGAAAGGAGACCTCACTTCCAGGGACTAAACAAGGGAGTTTCTGAGGTCCCTGTCGCAAGTTGAGAAGGACCCCAAGCTTCCCGCTGCAACTCGAAAAAAACCACAAGATTCTGCATTCAAGGTGAGAACAGGCATATTTACCCTGCAGTGTATCAAGCGAAATCCCACATTCCCGCTTGAAACTTGAACGGGTACTGGACACCCATTATGCGACTCAAGACATTCCCTGACATAGCTGTCCCCACTTGAGAGGAGAACAAAATTAATGGACTCAAAATTAGATGAGGCCCAATTCCCCTTCCTTGCCTCGAGAGTAATCCCGATGTTCCCCTACCAAAACAAAAGGAGACCTGACTTCCCAGGGACTACACAAGCGAGGTCATGAGGTCCTGATCGCAACGCTAGAAGGACCCGAATCTTCCCGCCGCATCTCGAGAAAAACCACAAGATTCTGCACTCAATGTCAGATGAGGAAAATTTCCCCTGCAGAGTCCCAATAGAAATCTCATATTCCAGCTTGAAACGCGAACGGGTACTTGACACCCTTTATGCGACTGAAGATATTCCCTGACAATGTTGTCCCCACTTCAGAGGAGATCACAATTTATGGACTCAACAGTAGATGAGGCCCTATTCGCATTAAACGCCTCGAGAGTAATCCCGATGTTCCCCTACTAAAACAAAGGAGACCTAAATTCCCACGGACTACATGAGCGAGTATCTGAGGTCCAAGTTGGAAGTCGAGAAGGACACGAAGCTTCCTGCCGCAACTCAAGAAAAACCACAATTTTCTGCATTCAAGGTGAAATGAGGAAATTTACCACTGCAGATTCTCAAGAGAAATCACACGTTCCCACTTGAAACTCGAACGGGTACTTCACAACCTTTATGCAACTCAAGACATACCCTGACATAGCTGTCCCCACTTGAGAGGAGAACACTATTAATGGAATCAAATTTAGGATAGGCCCTATTCCCATTCCACGCCTCGAGAGTAATCAAGATGTTCCCTTACCAAATCGAAAGGAGACCTGGTTCCAGGGACTACACGAGCGAGTTACTGTGGTCCCTGCCGCAACTCAAGAAGGACCCAAGCTTCCCGCCTCAACTCGAGAAAAAAACACAAGATTCTGCACTCAAGGTGAGATGAGGAAAATTTCGCATGCAGAGTCTCAAGAAAATTCCCACATTCCCTCTTGAAACTCGAACGGGTACTTGCCAACCTTTATGTGACTCAAGACATTCCCTGACATTGCTGTCGCCACTTGAGGGGAGAACACAATTTATGGACTCAAGTTTTGATGAGGCCCTATTCCCATTCCACGCCCCGAGAGTAATGCCGATGTACCCTCCCAAAAAGAAAGGAAACGTGACTTCCTAGGGACTACACGAGCGAGTTCCTGAGGTCCCTGTCGCAACTCGAGAAGGAACACAACGTCCCGCCGAAACTCGACAAAAACCACAGGATTCTTCACTCAAGATGAGATTAGGAATATTTCCCCTGCATAGTCCCAGAGAAATTCCACAATCCCGCTTGAAACGCGAACGAGTACTTCACACCCTTTATGCGACTCAAGACATTCCCTGACATAGCAGTCCCCACTTGAGAGGAGAACACAATTTATGGAATCAACTTTAGATGAGGCCCTATACCCATTCCACATCTCGAGAGTAATCCCGATATTCCCCAACCAAAAGGAAAGGAGATCTGACTTCCCAGGGACTACACGCACGAGTTCCTGCAGTCCCTGTCGCAACTTGAGAAGGACCCCAAACTTCCCGCCGCAACTCGACAAAAACCACAAGATTCTGCACTCAAGGTGACATGAGGAAAATTTCCCCTGCAGAGACTCAAGAGAAATTCCACATTTCTACTTGAAACGCGAACGGGTACTTGACACCCTTTATGCGACTCAAGACATTCCCTTAACTAACTGTCCCCACTTGAGAAGAGAACACAATTTATGGACTCAACTTTAAATGAGCTCCAATTCCCACTCCACGCTTCGAGAGTAATCCCGATATTCCCCTACCAAAACGAAAAGAGACCTGACATCCCAGGGACTACACAATCGAGTTTCTGAGGTCCCTGTCGCCCCTCGAATAGGACCCCAAGCTTCCCACCGCAACTCGGGAAAAACCACAAGATTCTGTACTCAAGATGAGATGAGGAAAGTTTCCCCTGCAGAGTCTCAAGAGAAATCCCACATTCCCGCTTGAAAAGCTAACGGGTAGTTGACACACTTTATGGGACTCAAGACATCCCCTGACATAGCTATCCCCATTTGAGAGGAGAAAACAATTTATGGACTAAACTTAAGATGAGGCCCTATTCGCATTCCACGCCTCAAGAGTAATCCCGATGTTCCCCTACAAAAACGAAAGGAGACCTGAATTCCCAGGGACTACACAAGCGAGTAACTGAAGTCCCTGTCGCCACTTGAGAAGGACCCCAATCTTCCAGCCGCAACTCGAGAAAAACCACAAGATTCTGCACTCAAGGTGAGATGAGGAAAATTTCCCCTGCAGAGTCTCAAGAGAAATCCCAAATTCCCGCTTGAAACGCGAAGAGGGACTTGACACACTTTATGCGACTCAAGACATCCCCAGACATAGCTATCCCCATTTGAGAGGAGAAAGCAATTTATCGACTAAACTTAAGATGAGGCCCTATTTGCATTCCACGCCTCTAGAGTAATCTCGATGTTCCCCAACAAAAACGAAAGGAGACCTGAATTCCCAGGGACTACACGAGCGAGTACCTGAAGACCCTATTGCCACTTGAGAAGGACCCCAATCTTCCCGCCGCAACTCGAGGAACACCACAAAAAAATCCACTCAATGCGAGATGAGGAAATTGTGCGCTGCAGAATCTCAAGAGAAATCCCACATTCCCGCATGAAAGGCAAAATGATACTTGACACCCTTTATGCGACTGAGAAATTTCCCTCACACAGCTGTCCCCATTGGAGAGGAGAACACATGGTACGGACTCAAACCTAGAAGAGGCTCAATTCCCAATTACGGGGTCGAGAGTAATCCCGAAGTTTCCCATCCAATACAAAGGGGACCTAACCTACCTGAAGCAACACCAGAGAGTGTCTGAGGTCCAAGTTGCAACTCGAGAATTAACCCCAGCTTCCCGCCGCAACTCGAGAAACAACACAAAACTATCCCCTCAATGCGAGATGAGGATATTGTGCGCTGCAGAATCTCAAGAGAAATCCCACATTCCTGCCTGAACGGCAAAGGGTTTTTGACACCCTTTTTCAGACTTAGAAAGTTTCCTCACACAGCCGTCCGCATTGGAGAGGAGAACAGACTTTATGGACACAACCCAAGAAGAGGCCTTATTACTATTTAAAGTTTCAAGAGTAATTTCGAAGGTCCGCATCCAACACTAAAGGGGACTTGACTTCCCTGAAGCAACCCGAGTGAGTTCCACTGGTCCCCATCGTAACTCAACAGAAACCACCAGCTTCCCACCGCAACTCGAGAAAAACCAGAAAATTATCCCCTCAATGAGAGATGAGGAAAATGGGCGCTGCAGAATTACAAGAGAAATCCCAAATTCCCCTTGAAATGCAAAAGGATACTTGACACCCTTTATGAATATCAGAAAGTTCCCTAACAGCAGTCCCCATTGGAGAGGAGAACACACTTTATGGACTCAAGTTGAGAATTGTCCCTTTTCCCATTTAACGGCTAGAGAGTAATCATGAAGTTCCCTTTCCTTCACAAAAGGGGAGCTACTTCCCTGAAGCAACCCGAGCGAGTTCCTGAGGTCCCCGTAGCAACTCGAGATGTAGCATCAGCTTCCTAACGCAAATCGAAAAACAGCACAAAATTATAACCTCAATGCGAGATGAGGAAATTTTGCACTGAAGAATCTCAAGAGAAATCCCACGTTCCCGCTTGAAAGGCAAAGTTTTCGTGACACGCTTTATGTGTCTCAGAAAC
Organism: Moschus berezovskii; assembly: GCF_049115385.1. Classification (NCBI taxonomy): domain Eukaryota; kingdom Metazoa; phylum Chordata; class Mammalia; order Artiodactyla; family Moschidae; genus Moschus; species Moschus berezovskii. Next base: position 71,606,513 of record NC_142481.1, on the reverse strand, counting down.
TTCCCTCACACAGCCGTCCCCTTTGGACAGGAGAACACACTTTATGGACTCAACTAGAGAAGAGGCCCTATTCCCATTTAAGGGATCGAGAGTAATCAGGAAGTTACCCTTCCAACACAAAAGGGGACCTGACTTCCCTGAAGCAACCCGAGCGAGTTCCTGAGGTCCCCGTCGTAACTCGAGAAGTACCCTCATCTTCCTGCCGCAACTCGAGAAACAGCACAAAATTATCCTCTCAATGCGAGATGAGGAAATTTTGCGCTGCAGAATCTCAAGAGAAATCCCACATTCCCGCTTGAAAGGCAAAAGTGTACTCGATACCCTTTAGGCGACTCAGAAAGTTCCCACAAACAGCCGTCCCCATTGTAGAGGAGAACAAACTTTATGGACTCAACTCGAGAAAAGGCCCTATTTCAATTTAACGGCTCGAGAGAAATCCGGAAGTTCCCCTTCCAAAACAAAAGGGGACCTGACTTCCTTGAAGCAATCCGAGTGAGTTCCTGAAGTCCCCATTGCAACTCAAGAAGTACCCCCAGCTTCCCACCGCAACTCGAGAAACATCACAAAATTATCCCCTCAATGCCAGATGAGGAAATTTTGCACTGCAGAATCTCAAGAGAAATCCCACCATCCGCTTGAAAGGCAAAATGGTACTTGACAGGCTTTATGCAACTCAGAAAGTTCCCTAACATCCAACCCATTGGAGAGAAGAACACTCTATATGGACTCAACTCGAGAAGAGGCCGTATTCCCATTTAACGGCTTGAGGTAATCCGGAAGTTCCCCTTCCAACATAAAAGGGGACCTGAATTCCCTGAAGCAACCCGATCGAGTTAATGAGGTCCCTGTCGCAACTCAAGAAATAACCCCAGCTTCCGGCCGCAACTTGAGAAACACCACAAAACTATCCCCTAAGTGCGAGGTGAGGAAATTTTGCGCTGCAGAATCTCAAGAGAAATCCCACATTCCCTGCGAAAGGCAAAAGTGTACTTGACATGCTTCATGTGACTCAGAAAATTCCCTCACACAGCCGTCGCCATTGGAGAGGAGAGCACACATTTTTGACTCAACTGGAAAAGAGGTCCTATTCCCATTTAATGGCTCGAGAGTAATCCGGAAGTTGCCCTTGCAACACAAAAAGAGACCTGACTTCCCTATAGCAATCCGAGTGAGTTCTTGAGTTACCATCACAACTCGAGATGTACCCCCAGCTTCCGGCCGCAACTCGAGAAAAACCACAAAATTATTCCCTCAGTGCGAGATGAGGAAAATCTGCCCTGTCGAATCTCAAGAGAAATCCAACATTCCCCCTTGAAATTCAAAAGGGTATTTGACACCCTTCATGCGACTCAGACAGATGTCCCCATTGGAGAGGAGAACACATTTTATGGATTCAGCTAGAGAAGAGGACCTATTCCCATTTAACGGCTTGAGGGTAATCCAGAAGTTCCTCTCCCAACACAAAGGGGACCTGACTTCCCTGAAGCAACCCGAGAGTTCCTGAGGTCCCCTGCGAAACTCGAGAAGTTCCCTCAGTATCCAGCAAAAACTAGAGAAACACCACAAAATTATCCTTTCAATGCGAGATGAGGAAAGTTTGTGCTGCAGAATCTCAAGAGAAAACACACATTCCTGCTTTAAAGACAAAAGGGTAATTGACACCCTTTATGCGACACAGAA